>NW_009952564.1:6985305-7003572 GCF_000747805.2 Chaetura pelagica
TCCTGCTGTGATTTCAGGGAAGTGATATAGTAAGCTGTCTCCTTAGAAGAAAGGATGGCCTACTGCTGTCTTTTATATTCTGCTGAATTACAACACTTTTCTTTTTCATCTGGCCTTTCATCACAGACTTAAGTATTTTTCTTTCAGCATATACAACTGTGCAGGTTTCTCATTCATTATCTACACAGGGATGGCCACACTGAGCCCATCTGCAATCCTTCCTCTTTGCTCCCATAGGGCCTTCTGGGGAGCAAAGTTTTTCTAATTTGGAACAGACTCTCATTTGAGCCATTCTTTACCAGCACCTCACCACTAACTGCATCTGAGCTTACCACAGAAAGGGATTTTATGCAAAAGTGCTGCCTTCCCCTGCGTGTCCAGCCATCCACAGGAGCAGGCTTCAAACTACCTTTGACCTGTGTCATCAGGTGTAAGAAACAGTGTCAGAGACAGGACAGTGAAGCATGAGAGTTCAGTTCTTCTTCTCCATCTCTTTGCATGTGCTCAAAACAGAGCATTAAAGTCCAGGTAGCAGTGCAATTTTGGTGTATGTAGTATGTACTCTGTGCTGTACAGTGGTAAGTTTTGTAGTGCTCACTCTCTTACCCTGATTAAAAAGTACACGATTTGTCTTTACAACAGAGCAACTAGAACATCTCAAGTTCCGAAACCACATTAAAGACTTTACCTGAGATGTCTGGTAAGATCTCACAGGTGATTCATCAAAGAATTGTTATAAATGTGTCCCTTTTTTTGTCAAGCAAGTATTGGACACTCTTCTGAAGCAGGACCACATTGCGTAGTTTTAAGATGAAAGCAAATGCAGGAGGGTGCAACATTTTTTCATTTGGAATGTACGAAACAAATTTGCTTGTGAGACAAAAGGATTATCATGTACTTAGTGTTGCAGGTATGTTAGATGAACCCATGAACTTCTGAGTCATAGAAGTTATTGGTGAGGTGTCCAGCAGTCAGATGGCTGCCTTTCTGTCATTAAACACAGTCTCACTGCTGATGCTTTGAGGTTCCTTTAAATTCCAAGGAGTACTTGTCACAGCTCTCAACTGGAAGTGCTCAGGGAGGATTTCTGAGCAGTGCAAGATGTTGCAAAATTACAGACCCACACTCATTAAAAACTCCACAGCAGAAAGCTCTGTCTCAGAGAATGTTGTCCCCAGTCCATTTTTTAAAACATCCGAATATATGTGTCAGGAGGATAAAAATGCAGAGGTATGGGACCACAGATGTATATGTGATAGTTCCATGGTTGTTCAGAGGTATGTATCTACTTGCCAGATTGGTCCAGCAGTTTCTTATAAGCTTATTTAACCAACCCTATCAAAGAACCAGCCTAATGAGGTCAATATTCCTAACCTTGTATTTGAGGAACAGGCATCAGGAAAAGAAATGTGTAGTTTGGAAGTGTCTCTTTGCTCTTCTCAGTTTCAGCCTCTTAAGAGAAGAAATCTAGCCTGGGATTCATTTCACCAAACTCAGATAATACAGTTCCCTCCCCATGGGCTGGTTACCAGCAACTCTAAGAAACAGACACCTGTCCATTCATGACCTATTTTGGATGAGATGAATGAGATGAACAGAAGAACCTTTTCTTCCTTGGACTACAAAGGAGGTTCAAATCACTATCACAGTTGAAGAAACCTGTTTTCTTCACTTTTCAGCTTAGGGAATGATAGATCCTACCACTGAAGCCTGAAGCTGAAGTCCTGATTTTCAGTGCCCGAAACAAAACTAGGCTGGAGGCTGCTGTGGAGGTTGGTGGAATATCCTGAAGCCTAGTACATCCTGAAAGCACTTATTCAAACAACATATTCACACAGCATGGTAACTAGAGTGAAGAATTTTTCAGGAACAGACTGTGGCCCTTTTGGTTCAGCATCTTCACATAGCAAAGAATCCTTCTTTCTAATACTGGCATTCCGTTCTTTCGACTGGGTACAACATTTTATTCTCCTGGGTAGTCTTTTCCTTTACAACTGTTGACACATAACACTGCAATAAGCTCTTCTGTTTTATTCTCACTGTCTCATTCCCAGATGGTTATATCATGGGCTGTTTTCTTTAAGGCTGTTTTATGTGCTTCCATTTATTTGCATTCTTTAAATTCTATTGTAGAATAAATCTGTGTGCCTTGTACTGTTTGGGGTACCTTTTTTACTCCTTTCTGTACTGAAAGCTCTTTAACTTTTTGCTTGTTCAACAGCTTTGCTGATTGCTTTGATATATAAATTTATATATATAAATTTAACTCCCATTCTCTCAGTAAAGACTCACATATCTTGTCTAGAGCTGCGTGTCTATGGCATATTCTTTAATGCTTTTCTGCACCTGTTAGATTCTCATGAGAAAAAGTTATTTTTCAGAAGATGCATTCTTCTGGTGGACACAATAGGTTTCAGTTTGTGCAATGATCCTATCAATTTCTGTGCAGCTGTGAGTAAGATCTAGATGTAACTGAAGATATATAGGACATTTGCATTATCAACAGTAAAAATAAGAATAATTTTTCAATTAAGAATATTTTTAAACAGAAACTTGTAGGCACTCTTCAGTGCCTGTTTTCATCTTCCAAACATCAATAGGAAAAAACCTTATCCTTTTGAAAATGGTACTGGGATTCCACAAACCTCAAAACACAATTCAGGATATAGTTTCCTACTGTCTGGGCTCATTAGCTGTGCTGTGTATGTTGTCCTCATCAAATACTAGGCAGGTGCACTTCACAGGAAAACTAAAGTGCCTTGTATCTGCACTCTGAATTATTTTATATTTCAGATGGCTTTAAGGAACAAACCTGAGTCCCTGCTGTAAAAATGTATAATCCAGATCTCTGGCCAAGACCACTGGCATTTCTGTGCTCTGGCAGGTAAAAGTGCAGTCACAGAGCTGATGGGAGGCTACAGAACTGCTCCTCAAAGAGCCCTGACTGCCCGAGTGGATGTGGAGGGTGAGGAGGGCAGGGGGGCAGGTTGAGCATTTCCTGCATCCCAGTGTCCTTTCTGGGTCACCGCTTGCCCCCAGAGCAGTGAGTGCAGCTCCATGGGGTGGGTTTGGAACCAGAGCCCCACAGAATGGATTTTTCTGTTCTTCAGACACTGCCAGGGTTTCTCCTGCTTCCTGCTGCTCTACAAATGAGACTCAGTCCCAGCTGACAGACATTCCCCTTCCCCCTCTCCCATGAGACCATCCCAGAGAAAGCCTGGCCATTCAGCTCATGCAGCATCATGGGAGCATTTTGCCAGCTGTTCTGCTTTGCCAGCTGAGCTGTTCAAGCTGTTTCTAGGAACAGGTGCCTTTCGACAGCCTTGCCTGGTGTTTCAAGCCAGAGCTCACCTCAGCAGGATGATGAGCAGAGACCTACAAACTTGCCAAGGCCCCTCTTCTCCTCTGGAGGAACCAGGACTGTGTGCACTTCTGACACCCCTCCAGGTGTGGACCACATGGTCCCAGCCCACACATTTCATCTCTCGTGGCCCCAGGCTCATCTTCCTGAAGAAATGCTGCAATTCTCGAACGAGAGGGGACTACTTTGGTGGAACTGGTCCAATATTATTCAACCAGTAGACAGAGTTTTTAAAATGCATGATACAGACAAGCCAGACAATAGTGCTAATCACACAGTTTTACCCCTGACTTGCCTATTCAGGGATGTGCATGCCCTCCTTTTTGCCCCTTTCTATCACCTTCTCTTTACTCCCCTGTCTCTTTGGACTCTTAAATTTATGCAAAGACCATTTTAAAATGTGTTAGAGGGCCATGAAATTATTTTCCTCACACAGTACATTTCAGGATCTTTAGCAATGACATCACAGGCCATCTGGAAAGGCCAGCAGCAGCCACATATCATCCCAGAACACACACATACCCAACACCTCCTTCCTATGTGGAAAAATGGAATCAAGTCCTCCTGGCTCAATGGAGTTGTAAATGTCCTTTAAATCTGTCACTTTAATGTCCTCCTTGGAAGAGGTGGAATAAGGAGGTAGTTTTTTTCCTTATGACTCCTTATATTATAAACCAGAGGAATTAAAATTACTCCATGGATTTGTTACAGGAGTTCTTTGAAAATAATGTATTGTCTTTTGGCAGCAGCAGCAGCAGCAATAAAGTTTTGAACTGTGTTTCCTTCTGATATTCAGGAGAGTCAGAAGTCAAGCTGGCTGTGAGTAGCTGAGACAAGACAAATCTTTCATGGCAGAAGTCAACTGCAGTCAGGTATTCTCTCTAAGGAAAGCTTTGTTCTTTCAGGGTACATTTTGGCAAGGTGTAAAAATCAGGTTTTCCATCCTAGGGAAAAACATCATGCTTGGAGGACAGGACTACAGTGCCTGCTGTCTGTGAAATGTTATCAAACCTGCAAATAAATTACTGTACAATTTGTAGAGTGGTTATTAATCCTCACAAGCACAGAATACATCTCCAAAGTTATGGCAGCAAAACCAGGGGTAGTTAAATGCTATGTTGCTGTAGCCTAGTGCACCAATATTTGAAACACCTTTCTTGACCACTGGAAATACAATGGCTCATTATACTGAGCTAAATAGAAAACTGCATGCAAATAAGAGACCAGCACAATGGAGCAAACAGCAAACAACAAACAGAACAACCAGCAAGCACAACATGGAAATCATCAAATAAGAAAAGGTGTTGTAATGGGAAATCCAGGTATTCTCATGTTAAATACTTCAGACAAGCTTTTCTTGCCAGCTCGAGTAATGTTTTCATACATAAGAAAGTTACACTACATTCCTTTTTGTATTTTTTGTACTTTTATACTTTTTTTCCGCTTGATATTTATTTTTTAGTTCAGTTCCTCCTTTCTTTTTTCCTTTAATGATCTTTTCACTCTACAGTTCATTTTACCATAGTGGCATGCTTGACTGGCCAACCTGGCAGGCATGTAACATTCCAGTACTGCATTTGTGAAAGCAATGGGTTCCCTGCTCATTTGTGTGCGTGTGTTTTCAGATATTGAGGATGCACTAGGAGCCTAGCTTTTGAATTTTCATTTTTGGAAATCTGTATTTTGTAAAATTTTTTGCCTTCTAATTTCTCACTCCTGGAAGTCTTAGTTTGATCTGTAGTCAGCATCATGATCTTCTTTCCCAAGTCTGCAGCAGCCATCATATGCTTTTTCTTGTTCTTGTTTCTTGCTCAGATTTTCTTCTCTTATTCATCCTGCATTTGAGTTTCATCCTTGTACTTGGAAGCCTGAAAAGAGGCTTGGACCTAAAGGGCCTTGAACACAGTGGCCCCACTTGAAAGTTATGCCACAGCCAGTGCTCGGAAGATCTGACCCCAAACATCCATGTGGTGTTTTCTCCGCAGGAGTCATTCCTTGGTTTGCTTCTGCTTGCTGTACTCATTTTTCTTAAAATAGTTTTGAATCTCAGTTGCTGCAACTTCCCTTCCACATCCATTAGAATTCTCTTACTGTGTTTTTTCCTCAATTATTGCCATTTTCTCCTTTTTTGTGGTCAGTCACTCTTTCACACTTGTGTGGGCAGGAAAAGAGGTTTTGTGTTGACAGTCTTGATTAATCAGTATGGCCACATATTAGGATACCTTTTTAGAGGAAAAAAAAAACCCAAGTTTTGAAACATTTATTTATTTCCTTTTAATGTGAAAAATTATCAAATGAAAGCGTTACAACCAGAATTAATAGTTAGGTAGCCATTCTGAAAAGCAAATAATTATTCAGTGTAAAGGACAGATGGAATTAAAATTTTAATTTTTTCCTCGCTATTTGTAAAACTTGTTGGGTTCCAGCTGTTTTAAAACGGCTCTGGCAACACAAGCTGGAGAGTGAAGAAATGTATTCAGACCATGCAGTTGTCTGTGAAATGAGAGGTAAGTGAGGCTGATATTTCCATGGCCTCGTTTCTTAAGAAACCTTCTTTAGAAGGAACTGGAAATGAGATTTTGGGACTCAGCCAAATAACTAATTATAAGCAAACACAATGGAGATCCCAGAATACAAAACCTATTTAGGCATATAACATCCCCATGAATGCTAGGTCAAGTAAGTGAGACTTCTAAAATTAAAAGTAGTTTTTAAATTAATAATCTGAATTCTGCTAAACTGAGAGCTTTGACTATAGTCTGTAAAGTGACCATTAGCTAAAAGCATTTCATGTGCTAAGAAGCTTGGACTTTTGTAGCCCTTAGGGTCCCAGAAATTTAACAAAGCCACCTCATGTGGACTAGGGTCATATAGTAGTACCAGCCACACTTCTGATTGCACCATCTACATGTTTTCCAGATGTTCTGCTCACAGCCAGATGGCTGGAATGGCAAATCCTTGTCAACTACTGGCCCTTCTCCACAGTGCTGTGCCACTGGCCTGTTCTACCTCATCACTGGTCTAAAGATGGCCAATGATCTTGGCACCTGGGCTTCTGTCAGTCAGCTCCTCCCTTCAGGGAGGATGTGCTTCAGGTTTCATTTTTGCAGGTGGATTACCAATACTGTGAATCTCTTTGGTTTGCATGTGATGCTGGAACTTCTGACACTGTTAAATTTGGCTGATACATCAAGAAATGGTCTGGGGAGCATCCAGAGAATAACAGCCCCTCCAGATAGACTTTTTTTGCACGAGAAAGCTGTATGGTCCTTTTGTTATAATACCTCTCAGCTTGTTAACCACAAAACCACAATTAGGGGCTGTGTTTCAGCATCAAGTGCAGAGCAACTGGAGGACAGCTAGCTACTTTCAGTCCTGCATCCAAGAAGGGGCTAGGTGACCTCTAGCTGAGCAGGTGTGCTGGCACCCTTTTCCCACTTCTTCTGTTTCATTGATCAGGACTCAGAGAAACCTCCTTCTCTCCACTGTTAGAAAATTCACAAAGATCCCAGTAATATAAGAACTGAGCAGGGAATCATTTGTATGTGCATTTTTGAATCATTGTTTCACTCACCTGCAACCTTAGAGCTTTTGGTAAACCCTTTAATCTGTACCACTGAAGATCCATTATTCTGCACCATTGAAGGCAAGGGAGTTTAGTCTGAGTGACAGTCTGCCCCAGTGTACATTGCTTCACAGATACTGTAGTGGTGGTGACACAGTGATCAGCAACAACCACTGGGACACTGTGAAAATAAATAAATAAATAAATAAAAAGTATTTCCCAACATGTCTTTAAGGAATAGGCCTTCTATCTTTTTAGAAGACACTGGATATTATTCCCCTGTAAACATTATGTGTATCTCCAGTTCATTCACAAAAGGCTGTGACAGTGTGGTTACCCAGCCTGCTCACCTGAACTTCACATGAAAAAGTCACATGCACAGTAAGTGTTACCTTAAGCAACAAAATTATCCTCTATTCATCAAAGCAGAAAGCAGGAGAGACTGGGTTCTGGAAAATCCCAGGGTGATTCTGGTTTTTCCCAGTAGCACAAGGGAAGACCAATTCTGAACTTTGTAATGGTGGGGTTTAGAGTAATAGGAGAACCTGGGCTGAGGCAGGCTGGGGGCAAATGAAAGCCTTCACTGTCACTTACTCACTTTTTCAGAAGTGTCTCAGTCTTAGCAGCTAACATCCTATTTAATGTCCCATTTTTAAGAGTAAATCCAGTCTGGCTTTCTGAGGTTTTGAGGTGCCTGCAGGTACAGAAATGCATTTATTGAAAATTTCAGCAACAATCTGTCACATTAAACACCTAAATGCCCCTGAACTCAGGAGGCACGAGGTACCTAACCTCTTAAAATGTGTTAGTTACCTATTTGCATGTGAAAAATCAGATCTAAGTCTCACTGAAGTCCAACAGGAGTCCCAGATCTCTGATATGTTTGATCACTTGGATCCCTAACCCCCACTGATGTAGATATTGTCAGATTTATTTGCTCTATTATGGAGTAAGTACATCACCCTCCCCTGGGTGCAGGAGGAAAGTTTGTCTCATGAGGACTTGAACTCATACAAAAAATTAGCCTTAACATAGCACAAATCATACCATAGAGTTGTCAAAAAAAAAATAAAAATAAAAAGGGGGAAGAACAGGTAAGAAATACAGATACCCAGAGATATTGAGCCAACCCCCAAAAATAAGAGCCATTTCCAGGAAGCAGAGGAGCAGCAAAGAACTTTAATGAGTTCCCTGCATGTTTTTACCATGGAAAGCAATGAGAAAATTCTTATTTGCAAAGGCTCCTTCATTGTAAATGAATGTAACTCTAATAAGTGTAATTTGCAAGGCAAAAGTTTCAGAAGAATCTTTTTAGAAGAATCTAAAAGATCCAAGCAGAGTAAATCACTGTCAGCCACTGACACTGTCAAAGCCCTTTAAAGGAAAGAAAATATAAAATTGCTCAGATATTGATAAGGATGTGCAATTTATGTAAAAGTAGAGCAACTGCTTCTGAAGACTAGAAAGCCTCTTGGCTGTTACCTTGTCCAGGTCTGAGAGGCACCAAGGAAGAGATCCCCTCTGTGCTAAAACATAAAGGATTTCTCCTCAAAGTGGGTAGACTAGACTGTCCTGCAACACATATGGAGCCGCTCTCCTTCATTTATTTTCCTTATTGAAGGTGGGTTCCAATAAGCAGGACATTTCTTTTGCAGCATTCCTCTGAGATGAGAGCATCTCAGCATGACCTTTTCACCACTCCATTTTTTACTACAGTACTTCAGTGAAAATTACCCTTATGAATACCAGGATAAGCCACAAATGTTTGCATCACAGAAAACAACAATCCATAATCTGATTTTGACAAGGAAATCTCTGCAAAAATTTGGCTACTGGAACACACATATCTTTAAAGTGTTGCATACATTCAAAACATAGATGGCAGAAGATAATTCCCAACTGCCTTTTCATCCATTTGTCTTCTCTAATGTTATTCCCAGCTTACTATTTGCAGCAAGGGAACTTAGTTCACTTAGATCCGTTTCTAACTTGGGAGGGTCACACTGTTTGCACATTAGAAACTCAAAGGTGAGCAGGTCTGATGCATTCAGGACATACCAGAACAACATCATGTATTGAAATAGACCACTGGTTTTAAATAGCCACAAAGCCACCCCAAACCTTAGGAATAGCCCCACTGACTGTCCATGCTTCCTCTAGTGATGCTGCAGGCACCAATTCATATTTAGAGACATAGAGTGTACAGGTAAGCTATGGAAATTTGTTAAGAGTCAAATAAATAAGCAAATATGCAGCTTTCACTATAATTTCCTGACTTGATGCTTCTGTGTCTAATTAATGGTGTTTAATCACACAACAGAAATTGTCACTTCAGAGAGTGTTATGGAGGTTGAAAACATTAACACAGTTATCAATGATCCATTGAGCATGTAATTCTGTGATTTTTTTTTTATTATTATTATTCCAAAATCTATAGTTAATCATAGTATCATACAATCACAGAATCACAGAATAGCTAAGGTTGGAAGGGACTTTAAAGATCATCAGGTTCCAACCTCCCTGCTATAAGCAGGGACACCTTCCACTAGACCAGGCTGCACAAGCCTCATCCAACCTTAAATACCTCCAGGAAGGGGTATCCACAACCTCCCTAGGCAACCTATTCCCGCACCTTACTACCCTCATGGTGAAGAATTTCTTCCTGATGTCTAACCTAAATCTCCCCTCTTTCTGTTTAAAACCATTACCCCTTGTCCTATCACTATCTTGTCTGATGAAAAGCCCCTCCCCAGCTTTCCTGTAGCTTTTCCTTTCAAGCACTGAAAGGCCACTATAAGGTCTCCTCAGAGCCTTCTCTTCTCCAGGCTGAACAGCCCCAACTCTCTCAGCCTGTCTCCACAGCAAAGGTGCTCCAGCCCTTTGATCATCTCCATGGCCCTTCTCTGGACACTCTCCAACAGCTCCATGTCTTTCCTGTGCTGAGAGTAAAGGAAATAAATATAACTACATACCACAGTTTTTTCAAAGTTAAAAATATATTCGCTTATTAATACCAATGTACTGTAAAGTCTGGGGAATAATATGGGGAATTAAGAGGAGAGAGGGTGCCTGGGCACTGTTTTTGAGGATGCTGTTGCAGAAAGTATTGTATGTCAGAAATAAAACCATCTGAAATTTGTTAAATATTTTTTTTTAAGAGCAGAATTTATGAAAAAACTTTTTGATACAGCTGACAGGATTTTATTTCACACATAAATGAACACACATGCTCAGACCAAAACTTCCTCTTGTGAAATCATTGAGAATAACTGCTAAAGGGACAGACAGACGAGGTCTTTATATTCTGCAACTACTGCTTTCTGTCTTTGTCCTGACCTTCCTTTTGGTCTGTTATTTTTCTCATCTTATCTCTCTTGTGGTCCCTAAGCCTGTAGAATCACAGACCCTTTCCTGCAAGTCTTGTATTTCTCATACATATTATTCTACAAACCTTTCTTCATCTTTGCACTATGGCAAGTGATACCTGTAGGTAGAGAAGAGGAATATGAGGTACAGCCATCTTCTCTGTCCTGACACATACTGGTCACCAGGTTGGTGCAGACCTTTCTTTCTGAGTTCAGAGAAGGGTCCTGCAAAAACTGCTTCCTGGTCCTGGAGACAGGCGACTTGACATTTTTTTCTGCTCTAACATGTAGTGGAAGCACAGAAAGAGTCTTAACCTCAGTTATCTATGATAAAAAATAAGATGCTCAAGTGAATAAAAAGAATTTCTGCAAAAAGGATTGTAAGTGTTTTTATTCCAGCTTTGGGGGTATCTCTGAACAGCCTGAACAGTAGAGCTGACCTCTATTTTCTAGCCTCTGCACACAGAAAAGAATGAAAGAGGAAAAAAAAAAAAGACATTCTTTAAAAATCAACTCCTTTGCTACTTAATAGGACTCTGATCACCCATGTAAAATGAGTCATGTTTTATTACACTCTTCTCTAACCCTGACCTCCTCCACTCAGACACACCTCATGGAAAGAAAGGTGGAAGCACAATTTCAAGGGCAAGAAGCAGGTAATAATATTAAATGGCCACGGTGGGACTGCAGCAATGGATTGAGCAGATTGGATTTGCCCAGTGCACCAAAATGCCCATTCAGCCCTCACCTCTTTACAGGCTGCCTTCCCAGTCCCTCTGTGATATATTTCATGGTCAAATTCAGGTGATGACATGGACAATTTAGTGTCTGAGTTCTTTCTAACCCAGGACATGGTGTTGTAATTACACGCTCCAGTGCAGGCCTGCATTCCAAGATAACAAACAACCTTGTAAAAGAGGGAGAAAAAAAATCCTTTAATAGAGTGCAGTTCCCTTCTCCCTGGACTGAGAAAGCAGAACAGCAAAGGAAATTTCACAGCATCCCTGTGTACCTGGAAGGGCCAAACAGAATGTGTCCACGTAGCACAAGAAATTATTCTCCAAGAGCTAATGACCACTTAAAGCATAGTTTCTTCCTGCATCTTAAGTGTTTTGCTGTAGGCTTAATGCAAATGCAATTTTCATAAGCAGCTCTTTCCCAGATACAATACCTCTGTCAATACTGTTCCAGTCTCTGGTCTTGCTCAAAACACTCCTCATTGAGCATCAGAGGCTCATTCCATAAAGCAGTTTTCATGCAAGCAAATTATCTCCCAGCATACAATCAATAAATATACACCCAAATTGTCTGCATTTCCATGCTTTGGTCCCAAGACTGTGGGAGAAGACTGTGGGTTAGGACTGCAAAGTACTGTGGGATACAAATCGCAGGAAAAAAATACCCATGTATCAGAGGGCAGAAGGAACAAAAGAATAGATCACACAGTTTCTCATCAAGATATAATTAAGGGAGACCCAGTAGAGGCAAGATGAGACTGGTAGTAGCAGTATAATTACATAGCTGCTTGGAAACTGCTCCACTTTTTTTGCCAGCATCAGCTTCAACTTTCATTCAAAAGTTGAGAGTTGTTGCCTGATCTGTTGGTTGAAAAACTTATGGTTACCACTGCCTCAGACACAGGATTGGTCTCTTTTTGGGTCCTTCAGTTCTCGGTCCTTCATCTGGGTAGGAAATACCAAAAAACATCCATTTCTAGACTGGGTCTTCAAGGTTTATCATTCTGTCATTGCCTTTTAGCAGCCCTGGAGTATTTGTGTTCTTTAATTTGAGCTGCTTCCTGCTTTTTTTTGCTTTTTTTTTTTTTCCTTTATAGTCCATTTATGCATATGAATGCATTCACAAGAAACATCCCAAAAGTCAAGAGATGATAGATATTATGTATTAATAGATAAGATACCCTCTTTTCACTTATATTTTTTCAAGCTGTGTCAAGAACAGATGTTATTTTATCTTCAGGCCAACTGGAACAACAGCTCAAAGAGGTATGAACCTCACCATTCATCTCAGCACGATGTTAATTCTGGGTTGATCTATATATAGGCTGGAACTGAAAAAAGAGCAGCCCTATAAATCACACCTGCAGTTCAAGTGTGTACATGAATATTTTGGAGGCTCATCCACATGCTAACCTGATTTGGCTGAATCAGTGCCAGAACCTGTGATAGACAAACCCCAGCATCAGCTCCAGTGTCTTCTGTGCAAATCTGACAGAGATTTGCTGAAGAGGGAAAGGCCACTCTGAATGTAAAAGTGTTATCACACCAAGATTCAATGGTCAGTTCAGATTTAAACCTAAGCTGCTATTTTGGTTCCAGTCCGGGTGCACATAAGCCCTTCAATGCCCAGAGATAACAGCTTAAATGTCACTACAATTAACCTTTTCATTCCTGATCACGTCTCTGTAACTTATTTACTTTGCATCACTCTGTTGCCACATATGGACAAGCATAGGAGACACAATGCCTTATGTTTTTCGTCATGCTTCTCAGCAAAGAAACAAACTTAACAGAGTTTTGGGGCCTACTGGCATAAATCAAACTCAAGGAACCCAGGAAAGCCCAGAAACTCTTTGCATTGCATATGAACCTCTGTGCAACAAGGAAGAAGAGGGGGGAGCAATTTTCCAGCTACTGTCCCTTCCTGCCTCCTCGTCTTCATGTCTTTTCCACATGGTTTTGTCTCTCCTGATACCCTACAAGTGGCTTCACACATAATGAGGGCTGTCAAGCATCCGTTTCAGCCTCCTGGTTTCACACAACAGCACCTAATGCTCTCCTCCCCTTTTGTCCCCTTAACAAGATATCTCTGCATTTTGCCATGTGCTGAGGGCACATCCAAGCTGGTAGGCTACCTGACACCTAACACAGGTACAAGTGGCAGTCTAGCTGCAGCAACTTGATACCTGGGCAAAATCCAGGATGGGGGGTTGATGGCCTGTTGCCCCTACAAATGCCTTGCCAAGCACCTTAGCTGAAAGCAGGACAGTCTGGATATGCTGCACTCAAAGCAGTTACTAGACAGTGGATAGACCCACAGGTGATCACTGGACAAAGAGGCAGAGACCAGGCAAGTAGGAAAGGATCACCAAGAGTTTTGCAAATGCACAGCCCACGTGGAGGTAATTGGAATAAGGTGGGAAGGAAAAGAAAATTAATTTGTAGATGAAGATAGAGCAGAAAGGGAGTAAAGATGAAGCAGGGAAAATACTGAATTGGTGATGGCAAAATGCTGGCACCAGTAGAGATTTGGCATTTCACTACTGGAAACTAATTACAATGCCATTTCTTTATCACAGGCTGACTTCTTTTGTAACACAAAAATACCTACTCTCATTATATCCGGGCTCTGAGAATAAATGTAAAAAATGGTCCTCATCCACATGACTTTAAACCTGGCTTTAGCACTCTGTGCAATACCTGCTCTGTGTTTTATGGGTGCTGAGCCTCAAAAGCAAGCTTTGTACATAGCAGGACATTATTTCAAGGCTGAGAGAGTAAAACTGCTGGTGATGTATACAAAAGTGTTTACAATGTTAATTGTGTGATCTAGTGTGGTGCATAAACACACCCAAGCTCTGTGCACATGTGATCACTGACATATTTATGCTGTGGCTCTGGAGCCTAAGTGCAAATATGTGCAATAAAGCAGTGGACTGAGACTTTCATGCAGGAGGGAACAATCAAGTGCCATGTCATGAAACAAAACTGGAAACAACTCCATCTTCCAGATTCTGAAAGGAGATTTTTTAGAATATTTCAGTGTTAAATGCTAGTTTGAAAGGCATTGTAAAAACATTTAATTTAAAATTGAAATTAAAAATAAGCCTTCCCTTTTGAAATTACAAACAGTCCTCAGAGCTGCACTGCACTACAGAAGTTTCCAATGACAGCAAATAATATTGTGCTGGCAAGCTCTCAAGAGGCAGGCTGCTTTGCACATCAAAAACTGCTACCTGATGGTGATTTCACAGAAGGAGCAAGCATCTCTTATGCCAAGCCATTATCTTAAGCCTAACATAACAAAACTGAAATGGCTAAATATAAAATGCATGCTAAACAGCAAGGATAAAGTTATAGAATTCAAGTGGATGGCGACCTTACAATTCAACTAACAGATCATTTAGATAAATTTGACTGTTTTTCCATTCATTTCTATGAGCTCATTGATAGGAGGTCTGTAATACAGCTATACACAGGGAACAGAGTAAAGGAAAGACAGAGCACTGTAGTCATATCAATATATCTACCAGATGCTGAAACAAAAAATACACTAATGAAGTTGCCTAACTTCAAGGGCCAGCTGAAGGTTAAGAGGACTAAAGTTAGTGTATGAATTTGTATTAATTTATCAATTTATCAAAAGTTTCACTGCAAATGCTCATGAGATGTGATTGCTATGAAATTAAAATTTGAAAAATCAAGTCAATACCTACTTGCATCATCACATATTGCTGTGTAGAAAGAAGATTCTGGATGAACAAGAATTTTTTTTTAAAAAAAGAGAGATGCTTGTGAGAACTTTAACACGGTTGTGTTGCTTTACATGAATTGCTCCTTCACCGAGGGAGAAGAGGACAGATAGCATCTTCACCTAGGAACATGTAGGTGAAGACACTCCTAGAAAAAAGATACCTCTCAACAAGCAAGATAATTAATTTCTAACAGCAAGCAATACCTTAGCTAAGTGTTTGGAGAAAATGGTGCACTTTTTATATGTAGAATTGTTCACTGTTTTTTCATTGCAAGCATCAAAATGCTTGAGGAGGGAGATTAGGGACACTCTTCCAACAATGAGAATAAACAAGTGTATCAAGCTCTTTCTTCAACGTCCCTCTTCCATAGCCTCTTTTTGCCTCTTCTCAGGCCTTCCATACTTCAATAATGCAGCTGTTTAGTCTGGAGGAAAGAAAAGAGAAAAAAGTTCCTGCCTTTCTTCTTTCTCTGCACCACAACTTTCTCATCTTGAACTGCAACCACAGCATACTCTTTCTTTTCTTTTCTTTTCTTTTCTTTTCTTTTCTTTTCTTTTCTTTTCTTTTCTTTTCTTTTCTTTTCTTTTCTTTTCTTTTCTTTTCTTTTCTTTTCTTTTCTTTTCTTTTCTTTTCTTTTCTTTTCTTTTCTTTTCTTTTCTTTTCTTTTCTTTTCTTTTCTTTTCTTTTCTTTTCTTTTCTTTTCTTTTCTTTTCTTTTCTTTTCTTTTCTTTTCTTTTCTTTTCTTTTCTTTTCTTTTCTTTTCTTTTCTTTTCTTTTCTTTTCTTTTCTTTTCTTTTCTTTTCTTTTCTTCTCCCACAGACTTCTCCCCACTAAAAACAAAATCACTAAAGATAAGTTTCAGGTCCATAGTTCTGGCCACTGACCAGTGACGTGCTGCTCAAGTTTTATGAAGAGGCCCTCCCATTCCTGCCAAATGTTCTCCATTTCAGCCAGGGATGTGTGACGTACAAGCTAATCCTGAATCATGAGCCTCACTCCATCAAGAGACTCCTTTTTAATCCCTCATGACTCTTACAGACACTGTAAATCTCCCACCCCCAGCATCTATTTCTTATCTGCAAGAAAAGTCAGCACCAGTGTTCCTCTAACACACCCGTGCTGAGAGACTAACTTAGCCAGTGCAACTGCTTAAGGGTCTGTTTGCTCAGCTTACAGGATAAAAAAAAATTCAAATACAAGAAGCCTGTTACAAGAAGTAATTACAGTCTCCTTTTGCTGTAAAGCTGTGACCACCCAGAGACAAGAGGCCCCATTCCTCTTGTTCCTTGGCACATTCCTACATTTCCCTAATGTCTGCTAGTCCCTAAAATGCAAGATGCCCTCCTCAGTGCACTCAGACTTTTCTTCCCTGTCTTTGTCATTTTTTTAGATAATCTTAAAATAAATAGTCTTGGCATCTGTTGCTAAATTCATCAGCATTTATTACCCCACAGGAAGGTCTGTCAGATCAAGCCTCAAAGAATCATAACCTCCTTTGTCCCAGGGGCAAAACCATTCCTCAAAAAACAAGCCCTCAAACCCCCAGTTTTTAATCTCTCAATTTCTCTCTCAAGCAACCTTTCTTCAGCAAACACCCTGTGGTCTCAGCAAGTAGGTAGAGAATAGCCCAAGAGCAATATCAATAGGCCCTTCAGCAATTTTACAGGGACATTTTCTTAAGCAGCAAGTTTCCATCTGGTATTAACCTTGCCTTTCGCCCTCTTGTTTTTCCTACATTCACTATGCAGAGACAAGAGAAGGGACACCCATTTGCCCCTGCACTGGAGCAAACCGAGGTCACAAACAGCAGTGAGATTGTCAGGAAGCAGTAAGAGTGTCCTCCCACACAAGAGAGGATGAGATGGGAGCCAAGGGCCATCCCAGCCCAAGAAGGGACCTGGAGAGTATCTGGAGAGAGACTCCAGCACCAGGGGGATGATAACCATTTCTGTTGACAGCCCAGCCAAGGCAAAGTGATGGATCATGTCTAGGGACCATCTTGGGAGCTCAGTGAGGAGCAGATGTAGAAAGGGGTTAGAGATGGGACTGGACAGGATATTACAACATAGGTTCCTGAGCTGAAACAGAGCCCAGGGCCCATGGGCAGTGTGTGTGGGTGGAGTGAACTTGCTGTTCAGGGCCATCAAGGCCAATTAGTGCATTAAGGTTCCTGACAGCTGTATCTTGATAAGCTGGGGTAAAGTGAATAACTTTTAAAATTAAGTCTCTGTTGGAACTCCTGGAGAGTGAGCCTTAGTCCACAGGCTGCAGTTTTGTACCTCCCATACAAAGCATCAATGAATTATTGCAGACCTAGCACCTCAGTAATAATAACAATGATGACATATAGTCTCTTGTGTGGTGGACTAAAAGAGGCAGTCATGGCTCAGATCTCTCAGCAGAGAATTGTGGAAGCCAAGAATACTGCCAGTGGAGGAGAGGGATGATCCTGTGCAACACTGGGACACCACCAAGATGAACAAAGAAAAATTTTCTGTACATTTTTTGTAGTTTTTTATGTTTATTAAAAGAAAAAATCTTACTGGAGCTCTAAGTTGATCTTGTCATTCCCTTGCGAGCTGAGCTGTCAATCTCCTTCAATTTTCTCAGGCTTTAATGCACCTGATATTCTGCACGTATGACAACTTGTGGTATCTTCTGCATCTTGAGCTTGCTATCCTACACAGCTCTTAATTTTGATGTGCAACTGCTGTAAAACATCTGGACTATACAGAACCAGTCTTTTCTCTCACCAAGTAAGGAATTGTCCTACATTAAGAGGAATATTATTCCTTTCATCTTCTCTCTTACTGACTTCCCTAAGAAATTTTCCTGACCCCTTTCTTGCCTCTCCTCAGCAGTGTCAAAAGGCAAGAGACTCTTCCGCCCCTGCTCTTCTAATTCTGACTTAACCCACTCCTGTGGGATCAATTTGGATCCCTATTCACACTTACTTTGAAAGAGGACACAGGTCTTTCATCTAAACATCATGCCAAGTGGGCCACAGGCCCAGCCAGGCACTACCCCATGCAAAGCATACAAATCATACTGCACAATGACATCCTTTTTTTGAACAGAAATCCCAAGAAACATCAATTGGCTTGGTTTCTCTCCCTGCTTATTTTGCTCGGACACATAACTTTGCTATTTCTTTTTTTTCTTCTTTTTTTATACAGTCTTCATCAGAAGAAAATTTCCACAAGAATCACTGTTTTCTTAAGAGGTTCTTATAGTTTGTCTTACCCTTAAGGAACTTTTTGACTTGGGTTACTTTTTTAATGTTTCCTTCCTTCCTTCCTTCCTTCCTTCCTTCCTTCCTTCCTTCCTTCCTTCCTTCCTTCCTTCCTTCCTTCCTTCCTTCCTTCCTTCCTTCCTTCCTTCCTTCCCTCCTTCCTTCCCTCCTTCCTTCCCTCCTTCCTTCCCTCCTTCCTTCCCTCCTTCCTTCCCTCCTTCCTTCCCTCCTTCCTTCCCTCCTTCCTTCCCT
>NW_009952564.1:7004142-7014386 GCF_000747805.2 Chaetura pelagica
TTCCCCTTCCCCTTCCCCTTCCCCTTTCTCCTCTTTCCTATATTTTTCCAGTGCAAGTTGTGTATTTCTTTTCTAACATTGCTTTGTCAACTGCTTTGCTTCTCCAAGGATGAATCTTCATTTTAATTTAGGTTTTCCTTACTTCCCATTGGCTACCTTGAGTATAGCCTGTGTGTTCCTCATGAAAAAAAAACACCAGACTGACTATGCTTTGTTACGGTTGGTTCTAGGTAGTCCATGTGAGTCAGCAAAGCAGAAAATAAGGGTGAAGAACCAGAACCGTAGTGGAAGAAGATAGGATGTTTGGAGAACCATTTGCTCACCACCCTCACTGTTGTGCATTCAACCACTTTCCTGTGACATTTTTCATGTATAAATTTGCCACTTTGAAAACCTGGCAAGCCTGCTAGGGGAGGACAGAAAAGTGGAGGAAGTACAATGGGGAGGGCCAGGCTCTTCCATTAGTTTCTGCCGCTGGCGAGATGAAAGACTCTGGGGTTAGGGACACGGGAGGTGCATCTGCAAGGACAGCTGAAACTCAGGGGGAGGAAGACACTTCCAGAGGCAGCAAAGCAGAGGCCTGCATATTGAAAACAGACAGTGGGTGTCAGATGATATTGATTCCTAGATGTCCCTCTCTCACCCGTGTATTCTTCCCATCTGAGCTTTGCTTGAGTTAGGATGGGCCAGGGTCATCTGTCTTCCACATGTTGTCAAGGGAAACTGTCTCCTCCATGGCAAAACCGTATCAATTGTTCCCTGCCGGACCCCTCCCCGCGGCCGGTGATGAATGGCCCCAGCACGCAGCCTGCTCCGGGAGAGCTGCACTTTGCTCACTGGAGATTGCAGCCTTTCCCCAAACCTTTCAGCAAGGTTTAACAAGTTCATATTTCTTAAGCAGACCGTGTTCACAGAACTCTGTCAAAAGTGGATAAATCAGGCTGGAGAGTTACAAAGAGGCATTATCTTGTCACTCGGGCTGTTTCTGATAGGTGCTTGGGAACCTGACTCCCACTCCCACTGCAATCAGCAGTGGAGAGGTAGTAAGCTCTTTGGGACTTTGGGCCTTAGTGGCCAAAGGATTTTTTTCTGCATGTTAGGATTTTTCTGTCATATTTTTATGCTGCCTGTTGACCTCAATAACCATTCAGTGGTTCTGGAGTGGTCCCAAACTTTAGGAGGTAGGAACCTGTTCTAAATAATCAATATTTCTTATTAAATCACTGCGTTCCTTTATCACTATATTTTTAATTGAGGACATTGTTCAATTTCCTGCTTAAAAATAAGGTTTTAAGGATGTTTCCAGTTGCCACAGTTTGGGTCCCACGAAAAGTTCAGTAAAATCTTAAATCCTGCACCAGTATGTAACCTCTTCCCTAGAAAGATATTACATATAAAAGAACCATAGCTTTTTTTCCATTGACGTGGAGCTGTAAACACCAGTTACCACAATAGCAGGAAAAAGTCAAGTATGTCAGCTGAACACTCCTGAGCAGCTGCAGCATCCCTGGCTGAGTGGAATCAGACTGCACTGTGCTCATTGCCTGGTTCTGTATAACATAATCTCACCCAAAGATTGTGCATCATGACCTTACTTCTCTTGATTCCTCAGCATCCTTATCCTTATTTACCTTGCTGAAACCTTTGTTTCTTCTACTACTCCTTTTTTTTAATGTCCTGCTATGCTCACTCACCACACCTGCTGCAGTCTACCAACGTCCTAAGAGAAGGGCTGCCCCCTCCCATCAGAGCCTTTCTCCTGAGACCAGAACCTTCAATCAAACCAGGTGGAGCAGTTGCATCAGCAAAAGCTTCCAGAAAGTTGTCATCCCTGACTCCCTCCTCTGACAAAAAAAAAAAAAAAAAAAAGTGCAAAGAGATTAAGGTAGGGGAAGGTAGGTGTTAAGTGCATCCCTAGCCAGCAGGTCTGAGTATTCAGCCCCTGAAAGTCACTTGCGAAGAAATGGAAACAGAAATAAGACAGGAACAGCAACCTTACAGCAACCCAAGCAGGAACAGAAAGCAAGGTTTGCTCCCTTGCTGGAGGTTCTGTGGGTTGTGGTGGTGGCATGAGCAAGGACATGCTATCATCATCTGCATGCGACTGCCAAAAAGGTGGTGTGGTGCTCCCAGGCATGGCCCACTGAGGGGCCTACGTTCCGGAAAGCAAAGGTTTCTAGGATGGCTTCCCCACAACAGCCTCAAGCCACATCAGTAGCAGGGATACTCAGTCTGCCAGGCTGCAGTTAATCTAGTACAAAGCCAAATCCCAGAAATATGTATAGTGTTGATGTAGCAGCCTCAGCACAAGCTTTTTTGATCTATTGGTTTGTTCCTTCTGTGTCCCACTACTTGCTAGCGTAGATGTAAAGATTTATAGAGGAAATACTGTATTGGTGTTCATGGAGCGTGAGAGGCAGTGTGCCTGTACATGGGCATCAAAAGGCAGGGCAGAGCAGGGGTTAAACCCTGCTGATCACAGAGCAAGTGAAGAGACTGAGATGCACCATAAGACCACAAAAGACTGCAGATAGCAGGAAGGAGCTGGGAGGCACTGGATGGAGAGCTGACTGCACTGAGGCCATCACAGGTGTGGAACAATAGCAGAGTAATAAAGCTCTAACTTGCCCAGAGGTTTCTTTATCCACAGGGATACAACCAAAAATGACAAAAATATTTAATCTCTTCTTCTTTTTTTTTTTTTTTCACTGAGTAAACCACAACAGACAAGGCAATGTACCAAGCTTGTAACACCCCCTAATTCACAAGGCTGTGCCAATGCCAGAATTCTCAAGGAAATATGTAGCACCAACTAGTTCAGCCATTAGCTCCACCCGCATCAAGAAGCCAGGGTAATGGTTTAGCAGCCCAGCTGCCTCGTTTCCCTCTCAAAGCAGGGCAGGCATTAGGCAGAAAACCCTAATGTGGGTGCTCTGTGCACAGGTCCTCTCACTGTGACACAAAGATTTTGCTGCCTATTGGAGCATCTGAAGGTTTCTGTTCTCAGTCTTTATGTGACCAGGTGCAAATTTCCTAAAGGAAGGCAGTGGGGGGCAAAAGGAGCAGGGCTGTTGTTGCTGCAGGCCATTAACACCTCCTGGAGCTGTGCATGTTAGTCCAGGTCATGAACCATGGGTCCAGCCAGGCTTCACAGTCCTCCCTCTCCTCCCAGCTCCGGTCTCTCCCTACGTCCATGTGCACAATGTGTTACATGTGCATGTAAATTTGACATGGCCATCTACCTTCTTCTTCAGGAGCAAGGGGCATTGACTACACCATAAGATTAAAGAATGCTGAAGATTGAAGAACACTTGAAAGAGCTGGGAATGTTTAGTTTGAGGAAGAGGAGGCTGAGAGGAGACCTCATCAGCCTCTGCAACTACTTGAAAGGTCACTGTAGACAGGCTGGTGCTGGTCTCTTTTCACAAGTAATTACTGACAGAACAAGAGGGAATGGCTTCAAGCTGCAACAGGGGAGGTTTAGACTGGACATTAGGAAAATTTTTTTCACAGAGAGAGTGGTTAGACACTGGAACAGGCTGCCCAGGGAGGTGGTTGAGTCACCATCCCTGGATGTGTTTAAGGGTTGTTTGGATGTGGTGTTGGTGGATGTGGTTCAGGGGAGAAATTTGTAGAGTAGGGATGATGCTTGGACTTGGTGAGGGTCTTTTCCAACCTGAATAGTTCTATCATTCTATGATTATTAGTTTAAAACTGAGGAAGTGGAGGAGTGGAACAACTGGAAGAGTGGGGAGTTGGCAGATTTGATCCTTTTTAAGCATGAATGCTGAACCTGTGGGATTCGCTGGATCACTGAGGTCAACAATTTGTTGCTGTTCAGAAAGGGATTAGGGATTTTTATGGATAATGAGAACATATACAGTTTTATTAGAGAGATTTGGAAAAATGCTTTGAGATGAGATCTAAGACCTTCTCATGTTTCAGGGCATAAGCCAAATATTAAGTGATAGAGGCTGGAAAGGAAAATGTTATATTCAGTAATCATGTACTTTATCATTCCTTTCTACTTCTTCTGATACAGCAGGCACTGAAAAGAGACTGTGGACTTCAGATCACTGGTCCTTCCCAGGTCATGCCAGGGCTGTTCCTAAGGCAAGGAGGGTGTAGAGCTTTCCAATACAGCAGTGCATGTGCATCCACCCACCCAAACGGGCAAACAAGTGTTGATCCCTACCCAGGCACAAACGCAGGTCTCTTAAAAAGTAGGCACAATGTTTCCCCATTTTTTACAGCAGGATGTTGTGCAGTTTGTGGCACGTTAATTACTATTTACGGGGCTGCTATAAAAATTAGTTACCTTTTTATAACAAAAGGCCCACAGCCAATATTTTATAGACAACACACAAAGGGGTTTGGAATTGATGATTTACAGATCAGGAAATAACACTTAATCAGCTTCCCTACCTTTCCAAGTGGGGCTGTGCAGTTTTACGCCACCCTGCCATTTTCAACTCATTATTTATTGATGTTGATTGCTTGACATTTCACAACAGGATACGCTTGTTCTGAGAGGTGCACTCTGGGATTTATCCCGATATGGCCGAGAGGTGTGGGTTATATTATTTTGCCCCCAAGTCAGCTGTATCGTATGTCCCAGTGTGCAGAGTGGTCTCTAGTGTTTATGTCACACAACATAAAACCTGCTTTCACGGAGGGCGACTGCTTTCCTTGCACCACCCACGCAGGGAGCCCAAGAATGCAAAGCAAATACCTCCCTTCCACCATCCCCGAGGCGTGGAAGGCACATCACCCCCTTGGCCAAACACCACTGCTGCTCACCACCCCCCAGTCCTGGGGCATCTTTCATCCGACCGTCTTAAAGCTCTTTAACCCCACAAATCAATGAACTGTCACTGTGATGTGGAAAGACAGGGGGTGGCTGTAGGTAATTTATAGATAACTAAATGGAGGCACTTCTTATGATCATACTCCCTCTCAAGCGCTACAAATCACAGTCAGTTGATTCCTGCCTGCAAACCGCTCGGAGGGGCTTGCTCTTCGTGCTGAAGCACTGCTAAGGCACTCAAGGCCATTATGGAGTGAGGGACAGTCTGATGTGCTGCCACCAGCAGCACAAGCAGGTGGGGAGCTGCTCAGCATCACACCTGGTGGCTCTGCAGAGCTGACAACAACGCTGCGCAGGACGGAGGATGCATAACCAGTGTTCTGCCTTCACCACCCTGCATCTCTTCCTTGCTGGAGGGGATATGGAATAAGAATTAAAGTCTACAGTCTTCGACCCTGCAGACTGCTACCTGCACCAAACATGGGGTTACAGCATAATCATCCATACCTAGAGCTCAGCACTCCTAACAGGCATTTTTAACTTGGGAGCTTCCAAGCCACAGCTGTCAGCATCTTCTGGGAAAGTGTCATTGTAAAAGGATGTCTGTAGCTCAAGTCGACCCAAAATAAAAATCAAAAATTTGCTTCTACTAGTTCTACACTCTCATGCAGGCTCGTATTAGGTCTTGCAGCCACATGCTGACCTCTAGCAAGAGGGTGGTTATTCCTTAAGTACACACAGCTTTACATTCATCTCTGTCATACACACTGACAAACAAAAATATGGGACCAACGCTCATTCTTTTATCTGGAATTAATTTTTAAAGCAATACTACTTCATGGCCAGCCAAAAGATAAAGAGCCCAGGGACAGCTTATTGATTTACTTTGCTGACTGTTTTTGAGGAGACACTTGTTTTTCAAATTTTACTTCAGTGACTTTTCATTTACTGAGTAAGACTTGTTTTTTTCCTATTTGTTCTCTTATTTCTATTTTTATTTAAAATAAATCATAAGACTAGTTCTTATTTGTTAACATATTGTTTTAAGACAAAGGAATCAACACATTCTTATCAACCTTAATATCAATATCAACCTTGGTCCTTTCCAACCTTAATGATTCTATGATTCTATGAAACAGTATGAAACATATTTCAGCAGTTTATATGTTATAGCTGGCTGAACTGGAAAAAAAACATCTGCAAACATGCCAGCAACCCCCCCCCCCCATCCTATAATCCAGACCTCCAGTCTGTCCAAGCTTTCTTGTCTTTTTCCATCATCTAGTTGTATGCCAACTTTTGGTTTCTTTAAATGCTTAAACCAGGGCTCAGGGGCATTTGTTACAGCTTTTGTTTGAAAGTACTTAGCACCTATTTAAACTCCACTTCACATGCTTCCACAAAGTAATTGCTCACAGCTCATCTCGTGGAAAGGAGGCAATACAGACATATATATATACAGAAATAGATGGTAACCTACAACCAGTAACTTTCTGGGAAAAAATAAATCCATGAACAGATCTGAGTATGAAACAGATAAGAGAAAATCTCTAGGAGCTGTAAGTCATGAAGTGTATGGCCTGCTCAGTTCAGATTTTTGGCAGCCTCACAGTGAATGACATCCTAATTTTTAACAAATGGCATCTATTTCATTAGGAAAGATTTCAGTAACATTGAGGTGGGAGTGCAAGTCCAAAACCCTCCACAACTGGACAGAAAATGAAAGCTAAGAGCATGTTAAATCAGCAACTAATATATCTACAGTAAGCATTTAGTGGCCAGAAGAAGAGTGATAAACCATTGTGCTTCACAGGGGAGTATGCAGTTTCCAGTGCCACCACTTCAAAGGACCACTGGAAAACCTAAGAGCATCTACATGGTTTCTGTAGTGATGAAACAAATCCATCTTCCAAACTGCCACTCATTAATCTTAAAAAACTTGAGATTGGTGTATCAAAAGTAATTCCCAGGTAAGATATTCCAATATCTTAGAATATGTCTATTCCAATATGCCTTATTGTAAAAGCCACAATCAATGTAGTTTATCCAGAATAAAGTTAAGAGCTGACTCAATTCACAACCTTAGGGAGCTGAAGAGAATTCAAACATCGAAACAGACTGTCTGGTTATCACATGATGTTGAAATTTAACCCTACACTGAATCATTAACACACATGTCTAAAGACAGGAAGGGATAGAGACCCTTGACATTGTTACTCGTAATTTGTGATTACTATCTTTACTATCAAAATACGTACCTATTGTCAGTTCAGATTTGTCTGGCTTTAGCTTGCTGTCATCAGTACTAATTATGCCTTCCTATGGAGGACCAAAACCCCTACAGCATTTAGTTTCTGCTTTCCATGGAGGTATTTACACAGTATATTGCCTCTGAATATTCTATTCAAGGCAAAAGAGCAATCAAGTATGAACATTTCTCCACATTTTCTATAACTGAAGTTTCTGTAGCACCCAGATCATTGTTACGTTTCTTCTCTACTCTCTTGTCAATTTTGAAAATATTTTAAAACAGAGAACCTGGAATTCAATTAATTATCCCCATCCCATTTTCACTGAGCTAGTCTCCTCTCTTCCACACACTTTCACCCCTACCTAATGACTGATTTAGTTCTTCCTACTATCTGCATCAGTTGGAGAGATCATAGAATATTAACATAAAACTATATTTAAAAAAAATATACACTAGTAGGATGGTGAGACACTGGAACAGGTTGCCCAGAGAAACATGGATGCCCCCTCCATGGAAGCATTCAAGACCAGGTTGAATGGGGCACTGATCAACCTGATCTAGTGGGAGGTGTCCCTGCCCATGCAGGGGGGTTGGATCTAGATGATTTTTAAGGTCCCTTCCAACCCAAACCATTCTATGATATGATTCTATGATCCCAAGCTGAGGTCTCCATAACAGCATACTGATGAACTCTGTTGTATCATCCCTGTAAATTGCATCAACTGAACCACTCAGGAGTTTATTATGTAACAGTTTATTGTGTATACACTTAAAACTCTCCTTGTCAAACTCTACCTCTCTCCCTGCACAGGGAGAAAGTAATCACTCAAGGGCTTCAAACAGCATATATCTGATGTCTGATATTAATTAATCCAGCAAATGAAACAAATTCTAGGGACTGTAACTTCAATTTAAGACAGGAGGAACACACAATAGTTAACCTTCGGAATGAGAATAGGATACAGAAGACTCTCAGCTCCTTAAGTCTTTAAGTTAGTCCTGGACTTCCTTCAAAAGTGTATGACAAAGTTGAGGGGTGATCAGTACAATCTTCACAAGGACTGCTCTGGATGGACCCTCTTCCTGAGTGTAGGGTACAGCAGTAGTAGCTGCCTACTCTAGATGGCCAGAATGACCCCTCCATCACTCGGTGGGCACTCTGAACTTCATGTAAAATACTTCTGTCTTGTCAAGAGGTTGATGTGGGAGAATCCAGTGGTCCTCAGGGAAGAGGTAAGCTGGGAAAAACCCACAGAATTTCGTCTTGTGGCAGAAGTCTGTTGCCAGTGTGCACCTTTTGCCACTCTTTAAACACAAGGAACAGGCAATAAGCAGAAAAGAGATACATAAGCTGGACAGCTGAACTATAGGAAACTGTAGAAATTGTCATACCTATGGGACCTGCCCAGCCTACCTGTGCATGATTCTCTGCTCCCAGAATGAAGTTTTTGAGTTCCTTGTTCAAAAAAGGAGAGGCACGTTTAATCTATTTGAGCCTAAAGTAATTTAGCTCAGTGCAGAAGTTACTGCTGAAATTCTCTAGCCCA
Source organism: Chaetura pelagica (assembly GCF_000747805.2). Taxonomy (NCBI): domain Eukaryota; kingdom Metazoa; phylum Chordata; class Aves; order Apodiformes; family Apodidae; genus Chaetura; species Chaetura pelagica. The sequence goes on from NW_009952564.1 coordinate 7,012,748, forward strand.
TACTAGAGAATCCAGTGTTACATGCAGAGCTCACACTCAGGCTTTGAAGCTGATGAATCAACTGAAGGAAGACTAAAAGAAGAAACACCTCTGGCTTGATTCTGCTGAAGCCGGGAGATGACACTAAGGCTTCAAAGATCATATAGGCAGAAAGTGGAATTACTAAAGGTGACTGAGGTGGATGTGAGTGAAAGCAAGGGGATATGTTGATGCAAATTTAATGTAGTTTCCATCCTGCCTTGAAGTTGAGTCAAGTAGTGATCTGATCTTCTGTGGGAAGAGTAGGAACTCCACTGCTGTGGGCTTGTCAACTGGCAAAACACTGGAAACCACCTGAGAACCTTCTCCTCAGCCTACTGCAATGAGGACTCTTGGTTCCATCCAGAGTCTTGCTTGCTTTTCATTTAGGATCTCAGAAGAAGCATGCCTCCAGTCTCCCCCACTGCTTGCCCTGCTTGCAGGAATACCCCTTGTCTGTGAGCTAGGCCTGTTTGCTCCCAGCCTGTGAGTGGGGTCCCTCTTCAGTCGCCCTTGTACATGTGCACTTCATTGTACTAAAGCTATGTAGCAGTGCTGGCTTGATTTATGAGGGCTGCATTTCTTCCAGTGATCCCTGCTGGTACAGGACTCACTAGTTCCCTTTTATGTGTCTGTGTCAGAGGGCAACTGGCAACCAGCTGTTGGAAACTGATTTAAAAAAAAAATAATCAAAAACCACACAACAAAAACCTTTATTATCATCATGATATTACTTCAAGTCCCAGGACCTGCCTATAGTCTCTGTAAGGAGAGCAATGGAGACAGTGGTTGCAGGCTAACTTTTTCACTGATGTGAAGAAAGTAAAATGAATTATCAGATTTCCCATTTGGACGAGGCACTGGAGTTAGTGAACCAAAACACATTCTCTGGGAATCCCATTGCAAAGCAACTGTGATTCAGACTGAGGATGTGTTTTCCCGGTAAGGTTTATACTCAGAGACCATACAATATACATATTTCCCCCTCCTAGGTGGCTGTTAATAAGGGGATATCAAAACCTCAGGAGCAATAATTACATTAACAGCACCTTTTTCTTCAAAGCAGCTCTCCCCTCATGCATACAGTCCAGTCAATCTATTGTGCTGTTGTACACTGTGCAGATGCAGCAGTGGTGGAAAGAGGTGGGTGGTGCTCAGCATCAGGGAGGGCTCCAGAAGTATTCTGGCACTCTGCCTGCTTCCCTCACCAGGCAAACACAAGGCTCCTCAGGTGGGTCTATAACCTCTGCCCTCTTCACGTGCACCTATCCTCCTGCCTCTCTAGGACTTGCCTCAAACCAAAGAGTTTTGGTTTCCAGCTGTGCCAGAATTACTGGGTGTCACAGTTTGACACTGGCGTGGCTGGCCACAGAAATTTAGGATGCACAGACACAGACACCAGCAAATGGTCCAAGCATTATAGAAATACATTGGAGAGAAGTGGCCAATCCATCAGGCTGAATGTTCTGGCCTCAAATGAACTTTGCGGAAATGTATTATCTGGAAATGCACACATGGTGTTCACAGAATACCCCTCAGTCTAATTCACAAAGTAAGAAGTCTTTGTATTTGCAGCATTCGTCCTCTTGAGCATGTCAGTCCATTCCTAAGACCTGCTGAA
>NW_009952564.1:7014423-7029489 GCF_000747805.2 Chaetura pelagica
TCCTTTTTTTTTTTTTTTTTTAAATTGACAGCTAAGTAGTGGAGAAAGGTCCACATTAGTGCTTTCAGTAATGGAAAGGCATAGGAAGAAGCTGGGAATATTGAGGTCAGATGGAGAGAACAGGTTAAGGTCTAGAAGCCAGGAGAACTGGAGGTTCTGTGAAGGAAGAGGTAGGGAGCTGGCTTCTTGCAGCAGCAGAATAATAGAAAAAGTGTAGGGATGCAAAGTACCAAACCATAGGAAACCAGGCTTTGTGAGTCCATTGGCTTATGGACCCTACCTACTCTGCAAAATCAGTTTGCTAAAAAAATTTACCTCTCAGTGAGGGACATACGGGGCATTTTTGAGGAGTGCTCTGTCGCTGGAGCACACTTGAATGAACCAGACAACTGAAGCAATAGGCATCGAGACGGGTGGCAGGAATTTCCCTGTCAGACGCAGCCTGTGGGGGTGACGCTTGGCGTGAGGGCAGAGCCAGGGCTCTTGAGGAGGCACTTAGACCCTGGCTGAGGGAAACCACACAGCGACTGAACAAAAACCCCATGGAAGGAAGACATCCGAAGCCAAACAGCAAACTCAGCTCCCTCACACTGCCCAGCACCCTGTGCCTCCCAGCCTGTCCCCATCCCGCCTCCCCCCTCCCCACCTCCACTCACGCCAGCTGACAGCCTGTCTCAGGAAGGTATTTATTTCTGCATTATTGGTTAGCTTTGTTTTACCTCCTAAGCAAACTTTCCAGTATTTATAGCCTCGCCTCCGCACTTGTAGTATATATTAGCCTTTTATGCCTTCTCTGTCACCTGCTGAAATGAGAACTCAAGGTCTTCGGGCCTCTGTGGCCCTTCCCTTACATTAACTTAAATCACACCAGATGTGGGCCCTTACTGCAGAGGAAGACTAATTGATTTCGCCAGTCACAATATGCCTATTGTTTTTTAACACAAATAAACACTGTGGTGTGTGGGGTTTAGGGGTATATTTTTCCTTTTTCTTTTTTTCTTTGCCACAAAAGCCAAAGGTTATTCAATTAAAGGAGCCCAGAAAGTGTGACTAATAATCCACGGGCAGGGTATTTCTACATTAGAAAGGCTTGGGGTGGGGGGGGGGAATAATAAAAAAAAAAATAAATAAAAAACCCAACACAACTCCATGCTACTCTGAGAACAGCAGCCTCTCCGGGGCTGGCCATAACTGTGATGGATGGCTGGTGTGTGTAAGACGTTATTATTTGTTATGTGAGTGGGGGGAGATGGCAGGCACATTGGGTAGTACACCTGCTGGGCTCCAAGAAGCAAGAACAGCTGTGTGCATTGATTTAGACGCTTGCTACTTGGGGCTCCAGGAACGAATCAAGCGACAGCTCATAAAAAAGGAGGGTTTTATGATTTCTTTCCCCCCTTCTTTCTGCAAACAAACGGCCACATCATATGTTTTCCTAACGCTGCCATAACTCAAAATTAAATCCCAGCCCAAGGTGTCAGGCTGGTACCATGTCAGAATTGTAATGGCTTATTTTAAAGGTCGTTATGGATGTACCAGGGAAACACTGGGGGTTTCTGCACAGAGGTGCCATTTCGTTTTGCTGCAGCTCAGGCACTTAAGGGCAATTAGCTCCACTGTTAAAAAATGAGCTGAGAGTGTTTTAACTGGTGATTTTATGCTAATAACAACTACTAATTCATATTGTTAAAAGAGAAAGTGCAGGCTGCCAAAGCTGCACCAAGCAGCATACTGTATGGCTCCAAAGCTTCCCCTTGTCCCCGGGTCCTTCCTCCACCACAAGGTGTGCTGCATGCTGAGCTACATGTCACAGGGTCAGCAAACCTCTTCCAGAGCAAAGCAGACCAAAGCCTGAGCACAAATGCTGCAGCACGGACAACTAGGACCTCTTTCCCCATCCTGCAACCATGCACACCTTACTATTGTCTCTGGGGGCTACAGTGCTGCAGATGCTGCTGGATCCCATCACTCAGCACCAAGGGGAAATGCATCATTCAAGGCTGCATTCTAGGCTTTACTAGCCCATGCTCATCAGCTCTTGTGCACCAGGGTGCCTAGGAGAGCACAGCAGCTACACCCTCAGAGACACACCTGCAGTCCCATGTGCAGCTGGAGGTCAGATGAGGTGCCACAAACAAGATCTCAGAAAGCCACTTGGCTGCTGCCTCTGGAGGAGCAGGCTCTGAGTGCTGCTCTCTTGGCTGTTTTGGTACCAGAGCAGGTACAGCTTTGACAGACAAAAAAAGATCTGCGTGAGCTTTCTTTACACGGATGCTCCTCGGGACAAAAACATACTTTGAACAGTACTCCAACATCCATTCCTTCAGGTGGGTGCAGAAGACTAAATGAGAGAGGAGCAGCTCCTGTTCATTTCTCTTCAGATGCTCTCCTTTCCTTCCTTAACTCTGTTATTGATACAAAGGATCCCAGTCTTAGAAGAATGGATTGTACTCAGCACATCATGCTTGTGCTAAAGAACTAATATTTGGCCTCTTGTGCAAATAAATAGGCACAAACAATTAAACAAGGAGAGCCTTATAGGAAAACTGGACCACATGGCTGGGTTATCCAAGAAAATGCAATTGGTTTTGCTTATTTTTAAGAAGGAAGGAGATAATCGGCTTTCAGAATTGAGGGAAAGTTGATCTATTCCCACTACTGCCAAACAATAAGGTGCAAAGCCATAAAAATGATAGAAATGAAATTAATGTGAACATTGTAATATTATCCAGTCTGTTAGACTTTCAGATTTGCCTTTCAATTATGAGAATGGCAACAGTGAAAAAGAACAAATGTCTTCACAAACATAAAATTGCCCTATGGGGGCTATTTATGAAGTTTTTCTCTGACCTGCCTCACAGCTGTGACATGGCAGTTAGCAAGTAAAAAATTTGAAACAGAAGAGGAATAGAATAGAAAATACTCTAACAAGTAGAAAATTATATCACTTTCTCCATTAAATTCTGAAAGAAAAACCAATAGAGCCCTCCCTTACAGAGACATTCATGTGTAGGCCAAAACTGCCACAGAACAGCAAAAAGCATCAGAGACCTTGGCAAGCAGCAGAGGAGCCTTTGCTGCTCCTCCTTGGTCTAACCTCACGTAGTCTTAGGTCCTTTGGCCGCCCTGGCTGCACTGCTTGGAGGTACCCTCAGTCTTCGGGCAGAAGGCAATGCTTTTGTAATGATCTCTGATCTTCTTTCTGCAGTGCCCAGTGCTCCCCGCCCGAGCTCTTTGCCCCATCTACTCTAGCTAGAAACATGCCTGGCTATTCCCTGGAAACAAATGGACTGGCTAGGATACCTGAACCTGGCTCTGCAGAGGCTGTGGCTGTTTTCTGGTGCAAGTGCTTCTCTTTGCTGCCAGAGGCCGCTCAGGTAACGTCCATAGGAGCGGAAAAGGAAGATGCTCTGCTTTCTCTCTCTGTGTTCCTGTTGCTGAAGCCCAGCGGGGTTATGTGAAGAACCAAAGGGCATCCTCACTCTACTGCAGAGCGGAGGAAAGTGGCATGATGCAATCTGAACAAATACAGTGAGCTGAAATGTTAGAGTATTCTAAAAAAAAAACAAACCAGCATCTGAAGCTGCACTTCAGCAGCCAGTGGTCATCCTTGGGAGTCCTGGCTCTTCCTTCTCTGTGTCTCCTCCATCCAGCTGCCAGCAGGCACCTCTCAGACTCCCCTCACACTTTAATGGGAACATAAAACATTAAGTTGTTCACAGTAACACCAAAGAAAAGGCAAAGAGAAATCTCAGGTTTCCATATTAAAGGTTGAATGAAATAAATCCTGGGACCACAGTCTGGATGGAGAAAATTCTTGCAAACGTAATAGATGCCCTCTGGGGTCAGAGCTGAGGTTCATCTAACCCTGTAGCTGTCCCCAGCAGTGGCAACAGGATACACAATTTTGGAGTAACACACAAACCTTGACACTGCCTGTGGTCCTTAGGACCCACAGTCGCTGGATTAAGGATGCCAGAGATTACATCTCTTGTTCATCCATTTATTTCATTTTACGGACCTGCTATCCATAAATTTGCCAAAATGCTGAATTCTGTCTGTCTCCACAAACTCCTCTGGCAACAGATGCCAGAAATCAGTATCTATAATTTTAGAAAGTACTTTCTTTTATCTGTTTTAATACTGTTTTCTACTAGCTTAATCATATGCATCTGCAGTTCTTATGTAACAGTTCTCAATTCACCTTTTCTGCCACTTACATGATTTTGTGGGATGCTGAGGAAGAGAAAATAATACAGTGTCTTTCATGGAAATACAAACCTCTGCTGCTTTTTGGTTTTTTAACAACAGTCAATGGTTGTAAGGGAGAATGGTGTCATTTGGATAACAAATGCAACTCAACATAATGAGCCCATTTATTTAGGTAGGTAAAATCTTGGAGGGACTTAGAGCCACAAGAGAAGGTGATACATGTTTGAACCTTGGGGGCTCAGAAATTTCTTTCTCCTTCACAGAAACAGAACAAGTCATAATACCCCAGTGCAGTATGTTGCTTGATCTGTTGCTGAAGAATAAAAAAAAACACTGTGGAGTAAAACCTCAACAGTTTGAATTGTCATAACTTCACTGTCTTTGATAGTATAATGACATTTTACAATACCTTTTTGCTTTAATAAAAAGAAAAAAAAGAAAAAAGAAATGTAAGGCACAAAGCCCACCATGGTCCTGTGAATCTCAAAGTGCTTTCTCACACACTCATGAGTTTTAATTCTAACTCCCCTAAAACCAGGTGCTAGAATAAAATAGAATGCTAGTTCAGCTTCTTTCACAATAGACTTCTTTTTTTGCAACTGTAGAAAAAAATGCTAAGAGACCAATATTTTTCCTTAAATGTTCCCACAGATAGAGAGCACCTGTGAAGTGTGGTTGGCTCAGAGAGTCCTTATTTCTTCTGATGTTCTCATGCTTTTCCCATTCCCTATCCAGCTTTTCAACATCTCTCCCTAGGTTTATTCTGTACTGTGTAGGACTGATGAAAACCAAGATCTGGGGTTAAAAAGACACTTAGGGTCATTGCTGACATTATTTTTAAATTGTCCTAAGTACATATCCTTCTGTGCCTCTGGTAATCTGCTAGGACAAAATCCCGCTCCTCAATATTTATACATTAAATCTCTGTGTATGCACTGCATCTTAGGCATCTCTCTGCTTTCTTAGGTACCTCTGACTTTTCACATTATAGTAAAGCCTGGCAAGGGAAGGGAATTGTAGTAGCAATGGGAAACAATTGAGGCAACTCAAACAATCAAGAAAGTCTAAAAGTACGTGAAACATTTTTTTCCGTTATCAAGCTGAAGTGAGGCACGTAAGGTAACAAGTCACTATTTTAGAGAAAGTGTCTCTAAATCCTGAGCTTACCTGTTAATCAAACTGTAATTTACCATATGATTTTGGACCTGACATGTTATTCCATATAATTAACATTGGTGATCAGTAGGTTTTTTATTCTATTGATTTTTAGATTCCAAGGATCAACCCAGGCAGCCTGACTCCATTTTGTTGCAGAAATAGGGAAAAATTCCCTAAATATTTTTTTAACATAAAGCTGATCGTATATGAATTTACAGAAGCTCAGAATCTGTCTTACAATTACTGCAGCAGAGAAGAAACTCCTCCTAAGTTTACTGTCCATTTAGGTTTGGAGAAGTGCTGCAGCTACTGAATCTGCTAAGAGCAACAACAATATCTCAAAGCATCTCTAAACTGTGGTACTCATTTATAAATGCACAAATACTTTTCTAGAAACAACAACCAACAGCTTTTAATAGCTGTTATTCTATTAAATTATATTAAAATTAATAAGTATTTTTTCTCCCAGCTACTCTAGGTTCTATTTTTGCAGACAAGACAGCATAGAAGCATAAATAAAAGTTTAGCATTTAAAAACACTGAAATACAATAACTTTCAAGCATGTGTAAAAACAAGTGACTTCAAGGAAAGCAGAATCATAGAAGGTGCTCACTATAACACACATATAACAGCCACACTCTAAATTTTATTCTACACACAAATAAAATGACGTGTTAGACAAAACAGTTACTGCCTGTATCTCCTGAAGGACATGCTTGTCCATTGTTGGAAGCTCTAGAAAGTATTTTATGAAACATGATATCCCTTTTTAACAGTGTAGGGCAGAGAGTGAAAAATCCCCAGTCCTATCAGAGTAAAATTAGAAGATGAGATGGTATCAGAGGTAAAATTTGACTGAAAATTAGTGTTAACATTTTATCAAATACCTGTCTAAAATGGACCCACTTCTTCTAGAACTAGACATTTTCAAGTAATAGGAACATAGTTCTTCATGATTTGTCTGCTGTGAAAAAAACAGACATAATTAAGTAGTAGTATTTGCCCAGAAGTAGGTAGGAGTTGTGTTTTATGTCTAAATTGAGAAAGCATCTCTCCAGCAACCCTACTGCAGTGATTCTTCGCTGCAAGAGGAGCATGTCAACTTCTCAGCTTCTGATATCTTCTTCTGACACTCTTGTTCTAATATCTCAAGGTTTCTTGGAAGTTCCTTATTCACATGGTGACCCTAGCCTGTATATTTTTATGACGCAAAATCTGATAGAATCATGGCACACAGGAGAATGTATTTGTTTTAAAAATATGTGCTGGTTACCTCCTTCCCTTTCACGGCTTTGCATAGGGGCAGGCTGCCAGTGTTTGACATGTTCCAGATGGATATACAGAACGGCAGTGTGGGTCAGTGGCGCCTTGTTCTGTGGTTAGACCTCAACACAGGAGGATAGGAAACAATGGGGAGAAAGTAGAATATTTCAGGCAAAGTGTCCTAGTTTCAGAAAGGGCCACAGGCTTTTTATACTTTTACCAGCACTTTCTCACATTACGAGCTGACGGGTTGGTACTGAAGCCCTTGTCAGTCAATCTCTTTCTGTATTTTTCCCTGGTGTTCTGTTAAAGCCAAATAAAACCTGTTTGCCTCTGCTTTTCCCCCTTGTTGATGTATGTAAAGTTATCAGCTTCTTGCAGGTGTCTGCTGCTTGCATTTGTATTGACAGTTCAACAAAAAGAATCCACCAAAACTGAGGCCACAGAAAAGCTTTCACAAGAGGGGTCAAAAGGGTCTGCTACATTATTAGCAGTGCTGTGCTAGAGATATTTACCTGTTGGTTGCTTTTCAATTGATTCAACATGTGGACACAGGGAGGTTGGAGTTTTTAGATTAAACCCACTTCGAGTTAAAAAACTTGGGCTAATTCCGAGGCAGAAACAACCACTCATCCTGCTTTGGCTCCATTGTGGCTTTTCTCCCTGTTTTTAAGTTTAGCCTCAAATGGAAGAAAATAAGCAAACAACAAATAGAGAAAAAACAATTCCAAATACATAGGGTTTTGACATCTAAGAAAGCCAATGTTGGATGAGGTAATCTCATCACAGTCCATAAAACTATCTCTTCCACCCTTTGTAATACACATATTCCATTCCAAATTCCTCCTCAGTCTTTTTGTGGCTAAAGTGAACTAAGCATCCCAAGCAAAATATGTGTCTGATTTATTGGTTGTCTGGGAGAATTAATGCTGCAAATGCAATAACGTCTAATTTCAATTCAAAAGGAAAAACAAACCCCAAAAGCATAGACCTCCCCATGAAAGAATTAAGGAACTGATTCATGACTTATAAAGCCAGAGGGGAGCAGCCTGCACGTCGATCCTGACCTCCAGGAGAGCACAGGCCAGACCACTTCTTCCCTGAATTACTTCCTTTTGGTAGGAAAGCACATCTTTAAGAGAAACAGTCAATCTTAATTTTCAAATTGCCAGGGATAGAGAACTTTGCAGAGCCACCAGATTTGTTCTTTTGATGATTAGCTCTCCTTCTCTGGTAAAAAACATGTGTGCCCTATTATTCTTGGTCTGAAGTTACCATATTTGTATTTCCAGACATTGGATCCTGACATAACTTTCTCCAGGAGCTAAAAAACCAAACCAAACCAATGTTCTCAGTATAGGCAGATATGGACAGTCATCTTTATAACATTCTTTAAGAAACTGAGCTCTTTTGGAGCCTTTTACTCCAGTGTATGTTTTCCAGCCTTTTAATTTTCCTCTTGATTCTCTCATGAGACTTTTCCTACTATTCATTATCCAGCTTGGATTGTGGACATCAGTAAATGTTATGACCACATTGTCACCAAGAGCCACACCTGTATCCATTTTTCTCTTTCTAACTCCCCTCTGTAACCCCTTCTGGAGGTCCTCAGGGAGCTCCTATTTGATAGTGTATTCATTGTGGTCCCCAGCACACTCCAGAGTACACATACAGTGTATCCTGTCAGTATGGCCTAGTTTCTTTTTTTAAATGAATGCCTTTGCTTCCTAATGTGTTGCTTGCATCTGTTTCACCAGGCAATCTGGTCTTCATCACTGTTTTATCTTCTTTTTGCTTTTGTTTTTTCTCCACTCCATACTTTGTGTCATACTCAGTTCTTGTCAGTATTAATCACATATTTTTTTTCCTTGATAATAACAGTAAATATTTTAATTCTGAAAACTGACCCATGCGCTGCTCCACATAAAACACACCTGTTTAACAAAGATTCCAGATTTATAGTATTGCTTTCCAATTTATCAATGCATTTTAAAAACATTCAGGTTATAATGCATTAAGTTTCTGAGTGCAAACACATAGTGACACCAAATTAAATTCCACACTGAAGGCTATTTTATTGACATGCTAATCCTTATGCAGTGTATTTAGAACTTCATCTCCCCTACATCTCAAGATACCTGGACAAGATCTATTTTACATAAATCCACTTTGAACATAATAACTTTTGACTACAGAGACTGTCTCAGCCTCCGCTGTTTTGCCTACCAGTTTTTAACAGGCATCTGATTATTTCAGTCATGCCGCTTTCTCTTTATAAGCAATATTGTCAGAAAGATTTTACAAAGATATGCACATATTTTACATTTTTAAAGATTTTTTTAAAAGATTTTTAAAGATTGCCAGAGTTTACAACCCTTGTCTCAAAGTCCAGAATTCTCCCTTTCATATTTGAGACTCTTCACTGTGGTCCTTTGGCCAAGGAGGGCTTTTTTTTATAATTTCCATCTTCCATGCAGAGCACAAACCTCCACAATCTGGAAAACCTGTACTGGCATTCAAGTACCTACCTGTTTGGTGAATACAGTGACCAGAGAGTCAACCATTACCCTCTTCATGTCTACAAAGTCAATATCATGTATATGAATGAATGGAGAGCTAAAACAGTGAAAGTAGGGTGCCAGAAAATGATGGAATGGGTAGATACATGAGCAAACAGTGAGCCACACAGTGCCCAGCTGCATCTTTAGCCATACTCCCTTTTTTAGATGTGCAAGGACATGCAAGGGAGATAGTACTAATAGCTTTATGAAGCGAATGAAGATGCTAATTTTGATTAAGTGGTGTAATTTGTGTGTATTTTACCATTGAAACATAATGGACAGACTCTGCAAGTACTGTTTTTGTACGACGCATTTTACCTCCAACATAGAAGCTTAGCCCTTAGGATACCAAAGAGCAAATATCCACTGCAGCCAGGAGTTTTAAAATAATTGGTTAAGGATTTTCTGGGCCACTAACATAGCTTTTAAATAAATCTTAGATTCCTGAGGATGTTCCACAGAACTAGAGAAAAAAGTAAATCTCATGCCAGTAATTATAAACGATCAACAGGAAGGCTCAGGAAACTATAATTCCCTAGAAACTTGGCTTAGCAGCCCAGGGTTTTGGGCAGGTGGAGAGGAAAGATTGGAAGACATACTCACAGAGAGAGATAAGAAGATGAACATTTCCCAGTGGCACATCCAACATCTCCCTGTAGTATTTTCTTTTCTCTTCTTATTGACTGAAAAGTGGAAAATATCCTTAGCTAATCATTTCTGGAAGAAATGAGAGACTCAGAGTTCAACATATGGAGAAAGCCTTTGGTTCCAACAGTCTACTTTTCATGTGCATGTCTGAAGCTGCCAGACACATGCTTCCTTCACATCTAAAGTATTTCTTCTGACCGCTGGTCTTCCCTTTCTTTTTCTTCCCTTGAGACTGGGCTGTGCAGGGAGTACTTCATTACAAAGTGGATGTTTTGTTTGCCTTATACTTTTTATTTACTCCAATCTGTTGCGTATAAGAAGATCTCTTATTCAACTTGCCCTGGAGAGTATTTACCAGATATCAAATATCATAGTTAATTTGATGTGGGACTTTAATCTTAAACCACCTGCTTTGACCCTGTTTTGGCTAAACTGTCACAGGCATTAGTCTCAGTGCAGAAGTGGGTATTTTTGGAAGCCACAAGAAAAGCTTCATTCTTCAAGTTACACCATGTATGGCTTTTTTAAAAATTGTTTTTTATGCACTTGTTCTAAAAAGATGCTGGTTTTGTGCCTCCATAACTGAAGAACCTCTGAATTTTGCCAGCTGAAACTTCCCAGGTGCTTACTTCGGGATGTTCTCAGGTTGCAAACAAACAAGTTAAAATAATGGTAAAATAATCCATTTAACACACTTCTGTGCACGTTCATATTCCGAAAACTCTTTAAGGTGAAAAGTGGAGAGTCTGGACTCCTAGGGATATTGGGCACCCCCATGTAATTGATCACAATTTGTTCCAACATTCAGACCTTGTGTAGGGGGGATGAAAATATGGGGAGATATGTTATGAAATCAGCACAGTTCAGGAACTCTTTGCTGCTGCTGACATTCGGTTGAGCTTGGCCCCACTGCTGTTCTAAGCAGACTGTGACACTTCTTGGCATGGAGTTTTAGAATGGTGAATGGAAAGCTGATAGCTAATAGGTCTCAGATTTAATCATGAATCATGTACATGGTTATGTTCAGTAATTTCTCTCTAGCATGACTGAATAGTGGCGAAATTTAAGTAGTAATAGTTCAGTTTGAAAAGGGTCTTGATTCCCCTTGTGTTTGTGTGACAGTTTTCAATAAATATTTCAACTGTGCCAGGATAATCAGTGCATTAAGTTTCATTCCAATGATCCACCTGTTTTGCTTTTTCATCCATGGCAGAAGTCAATACACAGGCTTATTAGGCAACATTTGCCAAATACACCACCAACAACCTAAGGGAAATTTTCTCCTATCTTTGTTTAACTAGGAAATAAGCTTACATGTCAAAATAGCAAGGTAAACAGCTGTTATATGTTTTATTGGTATCTTACTTTTCTTTTACCTATGCAGCCTGGCATCATGGTTGTTAAGCACTAAGCTGTGACCATAAAAGAACTACCTGCATTGATACTCACTTTTTTTGTTTTGTGAAGAAAATGGATTTATAGCCATAAGGTATTCAGATTATTTCTTCTGTTGTGCACAGCTTGCTTCCAGTGTTGAATGCTTCTCATTCACTGAGAATTCAATGGCCATGGATGTAAGGAGTATTCAACACCCATTCTTCAGAAGCTTCATCTTTTAGCAGAACTTCTGCCCACCCCAGGGAAGACCTAGTTTTCTATCCACAGTGTCCTCAGGGTGGTTGTTCCCCTGGGAGGAAAAGCTGGATGTGACACAACAGATGCATGGAACCTTCTTAGGTGGTTGGAGGTGCGTTTGATGTTGTAGGAAGGCTGAGGTTGCAGCTTCCACCAGGATGTGCTCCCCCTGGGGCAAGCTAGAACAACTACTCCTTCACAGGTAAAGACTTTAATCCCAGCAGAAGCTGAAAGTGCTGAAAATCTGCCAGTAATGACCCACGTGAAGATTATAAATAATTGGAAAAAGAGATGTGGGAATGACAGGAGTATGAAAATCTGGCATCTCCCTTCATGATGTGCAAAGCAACACCCGGAGTCCAGCTGATAACTCAAAGAAGATCCTTAGCTTTTTTTTTTTTTTTTGCCAGAAACAGAGGCAGGAAGCAGGAGCCTGAACTATGTGAAGTCCAGCAGGTGCTGGCACCAGTAAAAAGAAAGGCAATTTCAAATAAATAAGGTGAAGTGGGCAGGCTTCCTTAAAGCACATGTACAAAATTTCATTATTGTTAAACAAGGGAGCCAAGCACAGCCTTTCATTTTCAGCTCCCTGTAAGATTGATTTGACCAGTATTTAGTGAGGGACTTCAGTCTTTTGTAGCCACCTGGAGCAGGGGACAGGCAAAGGCCAAGATATTTCTTTGTCCAGGTGGCCCTCATAAATATCTTGGTGGAATTTATTTTCTTTCATTTACTTTGGCATTGCTTGGGCACTGCTTGATTAAGGAGTGGTGTGTAGGAACTGATATGCCCACAGATAGACAGCCACATCTGCTAACCATTTGGATTAATTATTACACCTGTACCATAAAACACATGTTAATAAAGGGCTGGTGAACAGGTTCAGGTTGCAGTTTTTAAAAAGCCCAAAGAAAGCAGAATGCTAGCTATATACAAAAACAAGCCAAACGTTTTCTTGATAAGATGCTGCAGGCTACTCCAACCACATACAAGGAAGAGGCAACGTCAGATACCTACAAAAAATAAATCACACATAGGAGGAAAGCACATATCCTGGCTAACTATGCCTTTGTAGTCTGTTGGCTAGAAGGTGAACGACAGTACACGTTCTTTCTTTCCTTCTTTCTTTGCTGTTAGATGTAAAAGGAAAAAAATCATTAATCACTCTGCAGGATACAGCACTTAAATGGGTAAAGTTGCTGAAGGGGTCTGGTTAGCATCAGCCGATTTTTCATTTCCTTTCAGTGGGGACAGTGTGGTGCTCTGGAATCCCCGGAGCCCAGGAGCATGAATGCAGGTATTGAATTTTCAGGAGACAATTAAGACCAAGCATGTGAGATACAATCATATTTAAATTAATTCAGGTACCTCAGCTGAAGTCCTAAACCCTCTGCCTTCCTTCTTCTTTGTAAGGCATATTTGGGAGGGCTTTACTGGACTGGCATTAATCATTAATCATATGAGCCTTGTGTCAGTTGTGATGGAACACAATGGAGCTCTGTATTTATTATTTCTTCCACTGAAAAGTTTTACCATATTACTTCTGCCAATGGAAAATCATTTTGTTGAACAAGCTCTTCAAACAGCCTTTGCCTGGTTGTCACAGCCCTTTATTTGGAGGTTGCCTGCAGTTGAAATGGAGTGAATGTGAGCCCTGAGCCTGCTGCCAATTCTTCATTACTTGTTAGATACCTCCTGACCAAAACCAGCTTCCATCATGATCTGCAGATGGGTCAACAAGGAAGAGAGAGCACAGCATCATTGTGAGGATGCCTGCAGGCCACCTCACTTAGGGCTTCATCTGTGGTTGATGCTTGTCTTTATCTGTTACCTTTGGGGTTTTCTTTGGCATATGAATACTCGCCATGGTTTAAGATTGGCAATTAAACCAGTGACAATAATGCTCTTGATCCCCTCCCCCTTCCACCCAGGTGGGGAAAGGAGAGAGACAATAAGGAGAGAGGCTTTCCGGATTGAAAACTAAACTAGACAGCTTTAATTAAATACTAATGATAAAAGAAGTATGTCCAATTATATACAGATGTGTTCAGGAATGTGCAAAACTCTACCACCTCCCCCACCCCCAGCAACTCCTAGGGCATCATCTGAGCTGTGAGCAGCTCTGAAATGTCCTGGAGCTGCCAGAGAGAGCAGCAGAGCAGACAGGAGCTGAGGAGAGGGTTATGAGGGTCAGGAATGCACAAGCCTAGGGATCTGTGGTGATGGATAGATGGAGTCCTCTCTGCATGCTGGCCATGGATGGAAGAGAAAGCAAAAGAGAAGGGGCTTGACTTCCATGAATACATGGCAGGAATACTTTGGTTCACCAATTTTACCAATTTTATCTAGTCCACTCCTCCCTACAGGAGGAGGGTAGATACAACTGATCTGCTCCTTTAATGTCCAAAGTAGCAAATCTGACAAGTAGAGCAAAGTGTCTTTGGTCTCTTGGCAGTATCTATAGACATTTGGGTGTTACCAGTCCACTAGCCAAAAAACTTGCTGTTACTTGCAGCAAGTGTGCTGTTTAAAAGAGAGCTCATTGAAGGAAAAAAAAAATCAATACAAAGAAAATTGGCGTCATCCTGGCTCAAACCAGGACAGCACTCATCACTGCAAACATCATTAAGGAAGGGGCACATCACCCTGCTCAGAAGCCCAGCACCACTGGGCAATACTGCGTGGTTAAGGAACTGTTAGTGAAAGGGGGAAGTCAGAGCATGCACTTGTCCCTCAGATCAGCTCAAACAGTACTTCACTGACAAAGCAAATAGTTCAAAACAATTGCTTCTGACTTCTGCAATTGCTCTGAGAAGCCTTGTCAACCAGATGATAGCAGTGGTCTGTGCTGTGCCACCATGCCCTGCACAATCCACGGGATCAGCTGCACATGTGGTGGGTTGACCATGGATTATGAATACAGCTGCCAGGTTTGAGGCTCTACAGCCACCACCCTGTTTCAAGCTCAGGTCATCCTCGAAAGGATGGATTCACAAAGAGTATAACTGCTGGGCTACTTCTGTTTCAAGCCCAGGTCATCCTCGAAAGGATTCACAAAGAGTATAACTGCTGGGCTACTTCCCATCCTTTCCTTTCAGGCGTTGTTGAAGCATGAAGACAGCAAAGGTATCTGTGGTGGACGCTTCAGCTGAACCCTTCAAAGGCTGTGTTTGATACCAAGAGACTGACAGCCAGGTGAAGACACATTCCTCCAAGGAAATTCAACTTCAAAAGATAGCTGGGGTTTCTGTATTATTGCAACCCCACCTCCAGTTGCTGCTAAAATGCCTGCAGATAGGGGCAGTCTGTAAGATTTAATAAGCCTAGCTATGGGATGAACAGGGTGTCTGGACTGCACCTAAGTGAAGGCTGCTCTTCCAAGGAGACTTCTTATGACTCAAGACAAAACAATGAAGTTGAATGTCTGCTTCTCCTGCCTAAATTAAAAAGTGTATGTAAATATGACAACTTTCAGGGAATGGGAATACAGCAGCCTAAAATACACCATTTTAAGAGGTAGTCCGTGACGAGTCTGATAAGGCTATTTATCCTTATGTTTGTTTTATTTTCCTAAGGTTACTTTTCCCT
>NW_009952564.1:7029652-7033700 GCF_000747805.2 Chaetura pelagica
TCCCTACAGCCTCAGTTTAAGTATCTGTGCTCTTAATCTGTATCTGTTGGTCAATCTGTTCTGTTCGTAATACAGAAATGCAAAGAATTTCCAGAAATGAGGTTATGGCTAATGGCAAATCTATGGCTAACATCATACCCCTACAGACATACCCATTTGTTTTGTGATATTGCATTATTTTCCCTGCTATGATCTTTCCCAATAGATTTCAGCACACGCAGAAGTTTTAGCAGATGGGAAAAAAAATAAAATAAAATAAAAATTTAAAATCACATTTCTATGTATTTCTATTGCAGTCTAGAAAAAAATGTCTTGCAGCATAGTGACACTAAAGTGAAGGTATTCTTCTAATAGATTAAAAGATTCTGGGTCTGATTTTGGTTACTTCAGTTGCTTGTTTGTTTTGAGTTTTGTTTGTTTGTTGGTTGGTTGGGTTTTTTTAGTATCACTTCTATACAATGCAGGCTAAATCTTCTGAAGAAGACTTTACCTCGGTAACACAGACATGCACATAACAGACTAACAGTTTACAAGTTCAAAGACATGCATACATTTAACTGATTTGGAGGATTGGAGTTAAAATTAGCATTTCATTTTCTTTATTTTCAAATCATAATTTTGCATCTTTCTTTGTATCACCACTATATTATTCAATAATATTTTTGCAGCTGCTCTGATAATTTGGGTTCTGTCTAGGTGACAGATGTCAGCTTTTAGCAGTTGTAGTATCTGAATTGCTGTGCAGAGATACTACTAGTGCATGAAGTACATTCATCCTTCCGTACTGGGATGATCCTTGGAATGTATTAATTGCAAGTTATTGTTTAGATTTACTATCCAGCTCCACCTTCTGGTAAACTCGTATTAAATCTACCTTGTTAAGTTTCTTTCTACTTGTAAACACTGAAAGCAAATGTTTTGCTTTGTAACTGTGGTACTGATCAACATTTTCAGGATTAATTTAGTGATCTGTATTCACCCTGCTGATCACTGCATTTAAACCCCATCATCTGTTTCGGGGACGCACAGAATAAAAGTAGCACTTTTAGAGTAAGCAATAAGATCACCTGCATTCTCAACCCACTGAAATGCCTGATCCATTACATTTCTAAAGGACCAGATGCCAGGCTCCAAAATTACAGAACAGCTTCCTCAGACACATACTTAATCTTAGTTGTTCTTGAAAAAGAATGCACAAATATATTTAATGAGGTGTACACTCACTCTTGCACAGTTTCTCAAAAAAATAAGTATGAATACATTTATACTGAAAATTAAGCATTGGTTTTACTTAAAAATCTCTCATTTATCTCTGCTTCTTTTCTTCCTTTTGAAATATTTTAAACAATCAGACTGACAAGTACAGGGAATGTCCAGTACTACTGATCCATGAGGCACCTAGAAAAGTTGCATTCCTATCTTGGGCAGAGCATGGAGACACAATGAATTTCAAAACTAGCTATTTAATTAATGCATTTATCCGGGCTCTTATCTTTGTTTTGGGCTGGGTTTTTTTTAATGCCTACTTCTTGCCTGCAAACTTGTAATGTTCACTTCTAGCACCTGAGTGAACAGTGTGCTGCAGTGGCAAAGAAAGCTAACAGGATGCTGGGTTGCATCAACAAGGGCATCACCAGCAGAGATAAAATCATCATCCCTCTCTACTCAGCGCTTGTCAGACCACACCTGGAGAATTGTGTTCATTTTTTGGTCCCTGCTCTACAAAAAGGATGCAGACCAGCTGGAGAGAATTGAGAGAAGGGCCACAAGGATTATCAGAGGGCTGGAGGACTTGCCATATGAGGAGAGGCTGAGAAAACTGGGTTCATTCAGCCTTGAGAAGACAAGACTTCGGGAAGACTTCATTACCATGTTCCAGTACTCAAAGGGTGGCTATAAAGAAGATGGAGATTCCCTATTTACAAGGAGTGACATGGAAAAGATGAGGGGCAATGGGCACAAGTTGATCCTGGAGAGATTCCAATTGGACACCAGAGGTAAATTTTTCACCATGAGGCCAGTCAAACATTGGAATAGTTTTCCAAGGGAAGCAGTAGATTCCCCCACATTGGACAGTCTGAAGTTTCAGCTTGACAGGGTGCTGAGCCACCTCATATACACTGTAGTACTACCTATAAAGGTTCGACCAGATGATCCTTGAGGTCTCTTCCAACCTGGCATTCTATGATTCTATGATTCACACTCCTTGACACAGTATCCCCAAGCCAACTGGGCCCTCATGGACAAAGCCAAAGCACAATCTAAGGGATGGTGCAGGACAGCGAGTATCTCCTGCAGGCATTTTGGGCAATGATAGGTATGTCACCAATGGTAGGTATTTTTTTAGGATTGTCATAGTCTACAGCTCCATTTTTTTATTCCTGAGAACATAGAAGACTGATAACCTGGGTCACCACATGGTCTATGTAAGTGATGCATCAGGCCATGCAATCCTAGTATACATTATGTACAAACCACAACTGAAAAGTTGCAGTTTCTCTTCTTCTTACTCCCTATAAGCAGACAACTGCAGACAGAATGCTTTTCAAGTCACAGAAGGCTTAGGACCGTGTGTATTTTATTTTCTCTTGAAACAAAACTCTTAGCTTCTTCCCCTGTTTCTACTCAAGCTCTAGAGCTAATGGGAATTTGCCTGAGTAAGAACTCAGCATTGTCCTTCTACTGAAAGAAAGCATGTTATTGTTTCTTGCTTATGTTACCATAGGGCATAAGACAGCTGTTTTTAAACCAAAGTCCCATAGGTCTAAGTACAAAAGGACACCACAGTTCCACCCCTCAAAAAGATCATGAGACAAAAGACAATGAGCAGCTGCAGAGAGATGAACGAGCACACAGATGCAGAGAGACAGCGCTGGTCAGTGCGATGAGCTGTGACTTAACCATTGTCACTGCAGGCATCACTAGAAGAAAAACAATTGGAAAGAGAACCAAGCCAAGAGAGGCATTTTATTTGCAGAGGAATTCGCATCTCAGCACTTGGAGGGAGGCCAGCCAGAACAAAAACCGGAACTCTTGCAATGCTGGGTGAGAAAGGGGCACAGAGTCCACACCGGGCATGTTCTCCTGGCAGGCTGGCCACACTTGGGGGCTTGCACAACCTTCCAGTCACAGCAAATTGGTACATGCCAGCGACCACGAGAACAATTCCGTCACAAGTTTTCCAGCCAGCCAAGCCTGAAAGAGGCTGGTGGAGCAGCTTTTGTCTATGATTACAGGGCACTCCTCCAGGAATGAGGGGTAGAAAAGGAGAAAACATGGTCATTAAATCTGAAAATGTAACATGCATGGCACCATAGGCTTGTCAAAGAATCAATATATTCAAAGGGAATGAGAGATGATAGGGTAAAAATTGACTGTAGACAGGTAGAAGGAAAAGACTAACCCCTTGCATTTCATATGGGAGGTGCAGAAGGTGGTTGCAACAAAAGGTGACGTGATCACAGTGACAGGCTACAAACATAAAAAGGCAAACTGACAGAACTTTGATGAGCATTGCATACATGGAAGATCAAAGCCCTGTCACACTGTGACATGGTCTGGATGGGATTCATGTGTCACAGGCTCTGCCCACATGGACACTGACAGTGGAACAGAGATGCTGTCCCCAAGAACTGAGAAAGTGAGCTTTTGTTAGCCTGAATTTAAACTGCTAGTTAGCTGTACATAAAGAATTGCAGCTAACACAACAGAGATTTTAACTTGGAAGAGAAAGGGATTTTTTTAGCAGTGACTTGAATTGCTTACATGGAGTGTTCTGCAGGTCTGAGGCAGTCAATGGATTTGTGTCTGCCTGATGAGCAGTCTGAGGGATTTTAAATTGAAAGAGGTGTCAGAAAGGATCAAGCTCATAAGGAAACTTGAGTCTGACTGGGCTGTGGTCAGAGGAAAGAAAAGTTACCTCTGAATTCAGTCTTCTGCAGCATATCTTTTTCCTAGAGTGTTAAAAATAGCACAGAAGAATGGTTGGCCACCACCACCAGACTGAAACGGCTCAGGCACTTCCTCTTCTCTGAAAGCTCCTCTTTCC
>NW_009952564.1:7034442-7035608 GCF_000747805.2 Chaetura pelagica
CTTTCCCTTGGGTGGAAGGAGACTCACCCAAAAATGCCCTGAAAGATGATGAAAAGGAGACTGCTCGGCTAAAGTTTCACCTCACCATTTTCTGTTCCTAGCAGTCTCTTTGAGTTATCTATCCTCTTTTTAAAAATGTCAGTCCTGGCAAACAGTGCTGAGAGGCTCCATATCCTAACTGAGACAGGCGAGGATGTGTCTGTCAGAGGTTCAATGGCAGCAGAAAGTCACTCCTGTCTCTTCTGGTTGTTGGCAGATGTTCATTTTAGAAATATAGGAGGAAAGCAGAGGTTTCATTCAGTGTCCCTGATCCTGCTTTTTTTTTTTTTTTTTTAATCACCAAACAAATCAGATGTCTTCTGCAAAGCTCTTCCCTATTGATCTCATTTTAATCTATATAACTTTGGAGGTAAGTTGGAAAGCTGTTTTGCTGACCCACAATTTTATTCTCATAGTAATTCAGTGCCTCACTTGGTTTCTGGCCTATAATGGCAATAGTTGCCATTCTAAAAAATACTTCATCTTGCTTTTTCTTGCCAGTTAAGTTCAAATGTCTTACATGCTGTGTGGAGACCCATTATATTTAATCATTTTTAACTCTTTTTTTTCAAGCTTAAAAAGAAGTAACCACGCCTCTAATGAGTAACGGGATACAAAAATTATAACTGTGATTAAAAAAATACAACTTGTAGTCTCTCACATTATTTTAAATTTCTTTGTGTTTAGATACTCAGTTCAAAATTGTATGTGCTAGACCTCTTAGTGGTTAGGAAAAACAGTGGGGAGTTACTAGTCTGGAGCCAGAGGGTGTCTGATTTTCGTTGGAAGCTGGGATATCCAAAGCAGGACTTGGAGGAGCCAAAAGTCCTTCAGAATAATTTTTCTGTTTTGCAAAATAAACAAAGAAGAATTCAAATGAAAGCAATGCTGGGACAGATTCCCATAGGAACACACAGCATATTCTGGTGGAGTCCTGGGGCTCTTTTCTGCTTTGATTTATATCAGCAGCATAAACACCCTTTATTATTTACCAGCTGCCAAGAACCAGCAGAACCTACTGGAATAATGTGATTTAGTAATCTATAGTAAAGTTATTTCTTGGTTACCTTGTAGTTTCCCCATTTTTGTGCTCTCATGTAGCCATCCCTGTGCATGTGATCTGGTTG
>NW_009952564.1:7035657-7099988 GCF_000747805.2 Chaetura pelagica
CTTCTCTCCTTCTTCAACAAATAGATTTTATAACAGCCAAGTTTTAGTTTCTATAGACCAGAGTTACACCAATGTCTTACATCACTAATGGTCTCTACATGTTGTTGTGGTTCTTTGTCTCTCTCTCCTAGCTGGTTCGTCATTAATGTTGTGGTTTGAGACAGCACAGCAACAAAAAGAACAGCACCATGGCCACTCACTCAACTCATCCCCTACACACACACACTCTGGGATGAGGAGGACAAAGCTCCTGGGTCCAGACAAAGGACAAGGAGGGTTCTTCACAGATCAAGGTCCCGGGCAAAACAGACTCAACTTGGAGAAAAAACAATAATTTAATTTCACACTCATCAAACACACACAGGACACAGACACATGCAGAGCAGGGCTTGCATATGTTACCCCACCCCTCCCTTCTTCCCGGGCCCAAATCCCTTTGTTCCCAGTTTCTCTCCCTCCTTCCCCCCAGCGGCACAGGGGGACAGGGGATGGGGTTTAGAGTCAGTTCGCAGGCTGGTGGTTCCTGCCGCTCCTTCCTCCTCGGGAAGAAGGATTCCTTACTGTCCTTCCCTACTTTTTCCCTTCCAAGTACTTCTCTGCTCAGGTGTTATATTAATTCTTTCGTACGTTAGTCGCTGAGGTGCATCTGTTATCTCTCTAACGACTCCTTGGCTGGGTTTGGAGCAGGGGGAGCTTCTCAGCTTCTTACCGAAGCCACTCTTGGGGCCCTTTCCCTGCTGCCAAAAAACCCACCAAACCAGAGCAGTTGTACAGGAACAACCTGTACCAGTATCACATAGTTGTACTGGAATAACTGTATCCACAGTCAGGGAGTGCTCTATCAATTTAACTGTGCTGAAATAACTACATAAATGCCAACATAAAAACATGTTCTTAGAAATTCTAGACATAAGCAGAGAGGTGTCTGTTGCCTTAAACTCTGATCCAGCTTCAGAGGAAAGTCTCGCCTCCAGTTCCACATCTACCTTGACATCCATCATAAATGGCCAGCTTAGGCCAGCAGGACAGCTAGTGGGAAATGCTGTTATTCAGGATATTTTTCTGCTTACAGGATGATCCTTAGCACAAAGTCCCAGTCCTGTTCCCCTGATTCTTGCTCCTCCAGCCCCTCCACGTACACACCGTAACCGTGGCAAGCAACTAGAAACCAAGAGCTGAATAGACTTTGCCCATCTTGCATGACAGCTGGACTGTTCTGCACTAAAGCCTCTGAGCAGCCTCTTAACAACTGTGACTGTACTGTCTTTCCCACTTGCCTGATTGTCTTGTGGCACACAGGGAAGGTACACTGTAAAATGCAACAATGTGTACTTCTGCATGTACCTTTTAAGGAAAAAAATACCCAAGGGAACACTTTTTTTTTCAAGGAGAACTGCTTTTAACTCTTTTGTGTGACTTCAACACCTTATAATTCCAGGATTAGAATATATCATTCTTGGCTGTTTAGTATTTGAAGTGGGATGTCTGTTTAAATTCTTTCTCCCTTACGATTCAGGCTAAACAATGCACTGGTGTCAATAAGTCACTTCCCACTGATTAAAACTGTTTGCAAGGTCATAGATATCAAATACTGGGATAGACACATGGTCTTCTATTCTCAGCTTATCATTTTACCCTGCACAACCAGACAATTCCAGAAGACAGTATCAAGAAGGATCTCAAGACAGTACCTTCTCCATCCCTCTGCCTCACAACGTTCCAACTCCACCTAAGGCATCCGCAGCAGACACAGCACTGAATGGGAATGCTGTCTTCATTTCTGCTGGAGCCAAGATAGTTGAAGGCAGGTAACAGTGGAAGCTGAGGATATCATTGAATGGAGAAAGATCTTCCTCAAAAGCAAGATTTCCTATGCAAAACACAGAATATTAGAGATTTAGGTGACAAATTCATGTTACGGCCAAGTTGATCTGCCTAGCTGCTACTGAAAGGTATTAATCTCTCTGGTCCTAGTTCCCTTTCCCAGTGGCACCAGTCCCAACAGCTTGTCACATGCTCCCATCCTGGTGCTTACCTGATCCCAATGGAGGCTGATTCACACAACTAGCCCAGCAGTGAGGTCAGTATTATGCTGTTTTAAGTCCCTACAGAATTGTGGGATCAGACTAGAACCAGGGAGATGTAAAACAAGTATTAGGAGAACAGGAGTGGGAAGGTGTTTGTGGCATGAAGAAAGAAACAGGCCCCACAAACACCTTCCCCAGCTGCTGTGTCTTGGGCTTAGCTGCAACCTCGAATAGCACCCTCAACCTGCTGTTGATGTTTTAGGTGGGCAGAAGCTGTCACTGCTGCAAAAGCAGCAATCCCATGGCTAGCTGCTAAATCCTTCCTTCATGCTGCGCCCCTCCTTGTGCTACCCTGCTCATTTGTGCACCCACCCAAGCAGGCAAGCAAAGAAAAGAATGAAGAGTTGTCCAGATATGAGGAAAAGGACAAGGCAGGAGCTGTGCTTCAGGGACAAAGTGGGGCTGGCTCACACAGGATTGCTTGAAGGACATCTGCAGGGGTCATATGCACCTGTCACATCTTCCAGTGCTACCACCATCTCTCCTGGGTGTTCAGATAACTAGATACCTTCCTTTCCAAGCAACAGTACTTGTGCCTTATTTGCCCCACCATTAATATGCCTCTTTAAGCTCCTTTAACATGAAACTTTAATGGGGAGCAGCAGGAAAACGTTTTGTTAGCCAGCACCAGGGAAAACATCCTTCTGTTTTTTCTTCAGCATGGCACTGACCACTCTCATAACCTATGACTGATGTCCTAGCTAAACCTCCCAGATGTGCTGGCCAAGCAGCACTTCACAATTAAAAAAAAAAAAAAAAAAGAAAAAGAAAAAAGTTTAATTTAAAATTATGCAAAGAATAGAGGGAAAAGAATTAGAAGCTGATATGCTAAAATCATCATTGTTTGTCATGTTTGGGTATTTCATTGAAGGGAGAAAGCCTGATCAGGGACCAGGACCTCAGTGGCACTTTGTCCCAGTTAAGTCCATGTTAGGGGCATGGCATTGGGAGGGTTGGTGAGAAATAATGCCAACCCCTCATTGCTCACCAGCTTCAGAGGCCTTGCACTGGAAAGACACCTGCTGTGGATTCACTGTGGTTTCTTACCGTATAGAATTGCCTTTCCCCATGATAAGGTGCTACAACATCCTACAGTCACAGTGCAACTGCATTTGTTGAAAATGTTACCTCTCACAACCGTAATTGCAGCAGTTATTATCATCTGCAGAGTAATTTTGCAACACTGACAAGATTGGAGCGATTTCCCATGGCAGCTCCAACTTTCACTATCTGCTCTAGCACCATCTCCTGCTTGTGCTCCAGGGAACTGCATCAGCAGGGAAGGTTTTACAGCTTGCGCCTCTTCGATAACATCTTGGTACTTGCAGTGGCTTTTCATCTATTGCCACATCATCTGTACTGCCCTAAAGAAACTTCAGGCAGTAGAATGAGGGGGAAGGCTGAGCAGCTGCAAAACTTCTCCAGTGGCAAAATGAATGAGCAGGCCATTTCTGTTCACAGCCTTTGACTTGAAAGAGCTTGGTGCAAACAAAAAGCATGGCAGAAGAATGTTGTGTTTACAGGAAAACATGTTTTTCTCTGCCTCTGTGAAGGCACCATGTCCTGGAGGATGAAATGCTGAGTGAAGACTGCCTGCCTGAGCCATGGTCTGGCCGAGGCCTCTCCTTGGATATGGATTTTCCTTAAACCACAACCCTGCATGAATCCCAAATTATCCAGAGAAAGAAAAGGCACAAATGAGGTGTTTGTGGCGAGACAGTCTCCACTCAGATAAATGCAAAGTGACAAGGAGTTTTTTGCACGACTGGCAAAAAGAAACTTTGTGGGGTAAGGATGGGGAGGTTGGGGTGAGGTAGGCTGCTTGGGATGCTGGGGGAAGCAGGAGGGATGGCTGAAAACAGCCACTGCTGCTGTTAGTGGCTTGGAGATGGGGAGATGAGCCGTGGCTTGGAGACAGGGAGATGAGCCATCACCTGAAGCTGGAGCAGAGCTGGCTGTTACACCTCCCAGCCCCTGGTCAGACCTAGGGGAGCCTGTCCCTTGTGCTACCACCACATAGGATAATTCAAAGTCCCTGCCTCGACCTGCAGGCAGGAGTTCTGCCAGCTGAACGAAAACAAAACCTCTCCAACTAAGTACATAGAAACTGTACTCTCAGCTGGAAATGGCTTTCTGCAGTCCTGGGGCCTCTCTGAAATGCCAAGTCAGCGTTTTATACTGGTCTGGGTACCAGAACTATGGTCAAATTGCACTGTCGCTTGTTGAAGAAGTCTAGCAGAACTATTTGCTGTCAGGGAATTCATTTTGCTGAAGCAGAATTGTTTTGCAAGTCTGGGATGATTTCACGGGGGTTTTGCTTCAGAGAAAAAGCTGGAGGACGTGGTCTAACACTACCAAAAGACCATGGTTTCTCTGAATGAAGCGTTAGGCTGTGACCTTGAAATGGAAATGTTTTTGTCATGTATATTTTTATTTAATGTTTTCAAAATAGGGTGTCAAAATGAAATGCTTTGATATATCAGAAATTAACATTTTCCAGAACATTATTTCACAAGGAGCAGCTGTATTTCAGAGGAGGAGAAGAGGATCCTCACTTATTAAATTCCTAAATTTAAAATATATATATATATAAAATATTCAATTTTCCACATCCCTCAATGCTATTATCAGCCTGCACTAAAAATCACTATTTTCTCATTCCTCCTCATGACTGCAGTTCTATGGCACATATGCAAACCTCCCAAGTCATTCACTTATTGGAAGCAGCAATTCAGGAGTGCCATATCTTCCTAGGGAATGTATCTGAATCTCCCCAAATGTCTGACCTCCCTCCGATATCCTGCACAAACACTAACAACTCTAATGCCTCTCACACTCTGTACCTAATGACAGCAACTCCTGTTGCCAATTAGATGAGATTAGGGGAGAGCTGTCTTGTGCATACTGTACATGACAGCCTATTCCTAGAGCCATATATTGCCTCTAGACTGGCTAATGCCGAATTCAGGATGGAAATGGAAAGCTATTTGTGGGAGGCTTGTCCTGAGTCCCCAGCAGGGTGTGAGAATTTGTATTTAGTGCTGATGGTAGGGTTATGCTGCATTGCTGACAGATGTAAAAGAGGGCTGCCAAGAAGAGACTCCAGAACCATTTCCTAAACAGCAGAGATAAAAATTATTGTTAGAGCCTAAATCTGCACTGTTTTCCTATTTTTCAGGTAACTCCAAGCTGCCCAAGGAAGCAAGGACACAATTCACCTTCAGCGTATCATTATGTGAGTTTTTGTACACCCGGATTTTTATACCCACCACACATTGAAAGGGAAAACTTGGGAGGAGAGTGAGAAAGAAGAAAGTGGAGAAAGAAGAAAAACAGCCAAGCAGGCTCACCAGATTTGGAGACTGTGCAAGAGCACCATCATGTCAGACCACATCATATCCCTGTGTGGTCCGAGGTGTCTTAAGAGCCCATGAAAAGGAAACCTGTAGCAAAGCAATCAAACCAAATTTTAATGCATTCCATTCTCTTTCTGCAGTCTAGGTGGGAACCGATTTTAAAACGCAAATTTTGGAGTAAAGTATCTGCTTTTTGTTTGCCTAAGTTATTTTGAACATGACACTAAATTTTTGCCCATTAAAAATTTCTGTTGGAAATTTGTATTGCACAAAAATAACTTTTGCCCCAAAGCAGACCTTACTTTAAAAGTGTAATTTAAAAACAGTTTTCTGCTCTCTGTCAAGCTAAATGTTTCAAAATCCTCAAATGTGTGTTACAGTAGAATGGATTTAGTGCTTTGTTGATACTTATTTTTCAATTTTTCTTTTTTCCAACTTTTATTTTATTTAATTTTTCAGTATTTATTTCTTTTCAAATTGTTCACCAGACTGGAAGCTACAGGGAAAATCATGCAACTCAGCTGCTCTTTTCAGTTTCAGTTTCCATTTTTTTTTCCTTCATAAAATAGTTTTTCTGAGTTGACTGTTTTAAAAAGCCATAGGAAACAAACACAAAAAAAGTTAAATAAAAGCATTGATATTTTTGCTGTCAGTGACCAAAAGAAAGAGCAGTAAAAATAAAATTGCCTTTGAGAAAAATAGGAAAAGGTGTATACAAACATGAAAAGCTGAAAAAATTATACCTTTATTCACCCAAAGGAAAAGCAGTGTTGTATTTGGGGCTTTTGTGTGAAATACTTCTGTTTTTCTAGCACCTTTGATCCACATATACATTCATGCAGAGGAAAAGAACAAAAAAGGATGCTTTCAAAGCTACTCTGTTTTTCTCCATCATGAGTGCTGGTGCCTATAGAAAATAAACTTTTAGTGTTGTACAAACCGAAAACATACTTACCTTCCCCTTCCAGCCCATGTACATCTTTAAGTAGGGAAGAGTTTTAAAAAGAAGGATGGCCATAGTAGTGTTAGGAGTATATAAGAATTAATTTTCCTTCCATTTTCACATATGCTGAGTAGCAAAGCCACACAACAGGCAGGTCACGTTAAAGAAGAATATATATCTGCTAGCACATTCTCATTTGTATTTTTCTATTTACGGTCTCTCGCAGAGTTTTGTGTTTGGCAGGCTGATCTAGTTTTAACTTTTGCCCTCCACAAACTGCATTTGTTTACAGTCTGTCCCTCTTGTTGGTGACAAGGGAGAATTGCTTTTCAGGCAATTTTTAGATCCCTGCTACTCTCCTGTTGCAATTTAGTTATATCCTATCAGGAGGTTCTGACTGCCATCCCCAAGAGTGGACTCCTCTACCAGGGGGAAATGTCAAGACCTGATACTCCCTCCCCTTTACCTTCTTCAGCTAGAGAAAAAAAAAAAAAAAAAAAAAAAAAGTG
The DNA here is from genome assembly GCF_000747805.2 of Chaetura pelagica. Classification (NCBI taxonomy): domain Eukaryota; kingdom Metazoa; phylum Chordata; class Aves; order Apodiformes; family Apodidae; genus Chaetura; species Chaetura pelagica. Next base: position 7,042,553 of record NW_009952564.1, read on the forward strand.
TCATACAGTAGCACTTGCCTTTACAACACTGGTTTTGTTGGAATAGGAAAGGGAATAGATTATTTTACAGGAGAGCATTTTTGTATACGCTTCAAAGTGCATAGTTAAACTCTTAAACAGCTTTGCATTTGAAAATACAATATAAATTAAGCATCAATCATGATTAAAGGCTGACCTATCTAATCTTGCTATTGGATTGCAGTATGCTAAAATATATACAGTCTATGGATGTAGGAACAAAACAAAACTGTACTTCAAGAGTCTAAAAACCTTTTATGCTGTCAAGACAGGTTGCAAGACATATTTGTCTCCACTGATTTCTTAATTTTTGGTTGCCCCATCACATTAAGATCAAGCATGTACTGACTGCAATCTCAAGATTATAGAGGCTGATAAGCAAAATAAAATAAAATAAAATATAATATAATAAAGTAAATCCTTCATGCCTTACCTCTTTGCCACCTTTACTACATTTCATGTTTGCTATTCTGCAATATGAAACCATTATTGAGAACTTTCATTTTCCAGATTCACTTTTTTTCCATTGCCTTTTTCCCTCTATTAAGCTCAAAATGTTGTATAGCAACCTTCATGCAAAGATGGTTTCTGCTATCTATAACCAGGGATCTCTAGACACTTCCTCCTTAAGTTTTATTGGTGTGTTGGTTTGAGGAATAATATTGATCTTCTTAGTTGTGTAAACTAGCAATCTCCTTACTGATTGACATAGAAACCTTTTTATATTTTATCCCATAATCTCACAGGAATATTTCTCATAGTTTTTAACATGCAGGTTTGTTTCCTGTGGTATATTGAGCTGGGCCTAAGGAACCAGCTGGACCTACTGTTGTAAGACCCTTAGTTTATCTCCTGTGTTGTGCTTTATGGAGAATTGTGATACAAAGATTGCAGAAATCAGTATTTCTTTTGGAGGACTCCTTTGTATCTCCACCCCATGGCTGTGAGATCCTCAGAAAGTCACACAGCAGATCAGATTCTGGTTCATCTGCAGCCAGTAACAGAATATTTTGGGCAAGTGTATATCCCACCAGGTCAGCTGCTAATATTTTGCTCTTGCTTTTCAGCGAGGCAAGCAGGCATGAGATACTCTGACTAAGACCCAACTTGCACATTCCCAACTAAAGCTTAATTTGGCTGCCTTGCAACATCTGTGTGTTGTGCTGAGTCCAGTATCTCTTCTGTGCTTCCAGAGCCAAACTCATCTATCATCACAGGCAGCAGTTTGGAAGATACTAACTGCTGCTGCCTCAGGTCCCAACTTACTTAAAAAACGAAAAGAAAAAAAAAGTCCCAAACTGTATCTTAAAAGGTGCCCTGTAGCTGAGGCTATGCCTCTAGGCAGAATCAGGCCAGAGTTACTCCCCAGACACTCCTCCCACACAAGAGGTGTATATCCTTGAAATTTAATAAAAAGAGTAAATGACACCCCATAATTTTAGTCCCAAGCACTGGCTGAAAGGTGACATTACACAATAAGAGTAAACCTCCTGCTCTGCTTATACCAGACGAGTACCCAGAGACATTTCTGCCATAACTCCCAAGCCAAAATAGCAATTGGTGAAATACAACCTGCTCGCTGTTGTCAAAAACAAGTGCGAGTATTGTAGTTAATGCTTGGCAGCAGGCCGGGGAGACAAAGTTCACCGGAGAGGCCCCGCTGGGGATTCCTGGAGGCACTGTATAAATCTCCTCTCCCCACCACGGGCAGAGGCTCACAACACGCTGTGCATGGGAGCACCCCGAGAGGTATGTCCCCGGCTGCCGGCCGTAAACACACGTCACAGCCCAAAATAAAGCCCGCCAAGACACGCGCCCTGCGGGTGCATGGGAGCAGGAGGAGCAAGGGGGAGTTCTTCATGTGATGCAAACAGCTAGTCTGTTCTTCATTCCTGCAGCAGATAATTTTGATCTGGGAATTGTTAACTGATCGCTGAGATTCTCACTCACTTGCCTCTTACCGGGCTTTTAGAACTGCTGGCCCAGCATCCACCACGAATTTTCCCCCAGTAACTCAGTTTCTAACTCAACAGCTCAAAGTCAGTTCTCTTCTGTACATCTTTTACAGAACTATGAAATCTTATTTTAAAGGGTTAGAGTGATGCAGTATTTACCTTACCAATTGCTTATCTGTCCCAAAGATCAAGTGCATCCACTATTTAAAAACTGTTCCTTATATTAGGTTTGAAGGTTCAGCTGTCAGATCTTGTTATACATTTGTCTGCTAGACCAAGGAGCTTGGCAATATCAGATATCTTCTCCTCGTATAAGTAATTATAGAACATGATTGAATCGTTTCTTAAGCTCTTTTACAAGTGAAACAATCAGATCCCCTCTAATCTTTCATAGTAAGCATGTTTTCCAGGCCACAAACTGTCCTGGCAGGAGTCAACAGAGTCAACTGAACTCAGCAGAACTACACCCGTCCTCACTTGCTCAGGATCCCCAAAATGCTAGCATGAATATTTACAAACTAGAAAGTGTCTAGGTATGCAAATAGACACATTCTAGTTTCGTACCTTTTATTCAGTTTACAGCGAGCCCTCCCATTAATTATAGAATAGTCATACATCTACTAAAATACACAGACTATCTATAAATGCAAAACTAAGCAAAACTCAGAACATTTATCCAGTAGAAAATTACAACATCTCACCTTCTTATTTTATCCCAGCTTAACAACTGGAATGTTAGAATTTCTCAGGGAAAGAAAATTACTTTTTTACAAAAAATGGCAGAACATTGTGTTTTCACATTTTTCAGTGCAGACATATCACAACAGCATTACCCAAAATAAAACACTTCCATGTGGATCAATGCTGTTGTGAATTTACACTGCCTCCTCATGATTAATTGCCTCACAGGTTGGTACAGTAACAAACACTCTTGGTGTTCTGCAAAAGGCCATGCTCCCTGATTAGCCCACTCTCTCTCCCTGGCCAGCTCATGCCTTATGGAGCCAGGCAGAAACTGGGCAACAAGAAAACTATATGGCACTGCAGGAAACAGGGACTTCCATAGAGCTTAGCTGTGGGAAAAGGTTAAGAGGCTAAGTTATAACACCAACATTTGGCCTAATGCTGTACTGAGCTGCTCTGAAATATTTTAGGTGAGAGGAGCACAGTAGAATTATCTCACCTGAGAGTAATGAAGGCTGAAGAATTCCATATTCACAGTATGCTCTTCAAAAACTCCTGCCGGCTGATTCCCTGGCAGGAAGCAGGGAAAGACTGTGAGGAATCCTTCTTCCCGAGGAGGAAGGAGCAGCAGGAACCACCAGCCTGTGAACTGACTCTAAACCCCATCCCCTGTCCCCCTGTGCCACTGGGGGGAAGGAGGGAGAGAAACTGGGAACAAAGTGATTTGGGCCCGGGAAGAAAGGAGGGGTGGGGTAACATATGCAAGCCCTGCTCTGCGTGTGTCTGTGTCCTGTGTGTGTTTGATTAAAGTGAAATTACTATTTTTCCCCAAGTTGAGTCTCTTTTGCCCAGGACCTTAAACGGTGAAGAACCCTCCTTGTCCTTTGTCTGAACCCAGGAGCTTTGTCCTCCTCATCCCAGAGTGTGTGTGTGGAGGGGATGAGTTGAGTGAGCGGCCATGGGGTTGTTCCTTTGTTGTCGTGTTGGGCCCAAACCATGACAGAGATGCATGCAAGCTCAAAGCCTGAGTATACAGTACTGCTAATACAAGCACATAACCAGTTATCTGCCCAAAAATAGACACAAACCCTTATTAACAGCTCCCAAAAAGTAATGCAATTCTTGTTATTTTCTTCATGTCTTTTCTCAAACATTAGCTCTTACAGCAAAATGATCAGCGCAACATCAGAAATCTACTTTTACAATAAAAATGTTGCTCTTCTGTCATCAAAGCAGTAAAGAAAAGATTGAAAACACAAATCTGACAAGCTAAAAAAAAAAAAAAAAAATAAAGAGGACAAAAACAAAAATCTATCATTTTCCCCAGTCTCATGACTTACTCAGCCTTGCTCTGTTATTTTTAACACTGTTGGCAACACTGCAACAAGCTCATACACATTAAAATGCATTCACAGGGGAAACCTAAAAACATAAATGCATGGAGATATTCCTGGCATGAGGTCAACATAAGTGTGCGTATCTTACCACCACTGTGCAAACATGGATGTACAAACGATACAGATGAAGGTACCTTCTGCGAAATGTATAGATGTGTAGCACCTGCAAATACTCAACAGGCATCCTGCACAATACAGTCACACCACCACAGTTATGCACACACAAACATTGCAAACCCGCATACCTGCAATTTTGGAAGCACAAAATACTCTGTCTTTCTGAGGAGAAGTAACGAAAATATTTTCATTTGCAATTGATACTTCGAAACAAAATGAAAAATTTTGTTTTGGTTCAAATTAAAATGTCAATTTTTGGTTAGAAAAATAAATGAAATGCTTTTATGTCAAAATAGCAATTTAAAATGACAGATTTCCTTTGGTTTCGATTTAAATTGTTGTTTTGTTTTGCAAAAAAAAATAAATATTTAACACAGGAGGAAAACAAAAGTTAGCGTTGTGTTTCACTGGGCCAACCCAAGACAAAAACACTGTTTGGAGAAAAGGAAAACCAACCAGAGAAATTGTAATGAAAAAATTTCATTCAAGTTTTCCCTTGGGAACCTTTTATTTATAGACAGTGGTACCACACGTGTACAGCCCACTTCTTATTTCACGTACACATATGATCTGTAAGAGTATTTCATAAGGGCGCAGTCCGAGCACTTTACAAACATGCACTCTTGAACACTTTGTATTTGTGCTTTCAACATTTGTGCAAGCCTCAAACATGCATTGGCCAGCAGCAGACACACACATGTGGTCTCTGTTAAGAAAACCAAGAAATAAAGCCAATTTTAGATCAAGTGAGCTGTGGTCCCCTGGCTCAGGTTCTGCTGCAGGTGATTCTATAAACAAAGTTTAGTGCCAATGTGAAAGAACAAATACGCTATAAATAGCTCATGACTTCCAAAACCCCTTGTCTCATTCCAGTCCTTGTTCTAAACCAAACCAGCAGATGGGCTGAGAGCACTTCAAACCCACTTCTTGAAATAAAATGCTGGAAATAAAGAAGAACAGCATGAAGGCAGTAAAACAAAATAGGAAAAGGAGGAGGGGGGGGAAAGGCTTTAATTTACTGGGGAGAGCGCTGGGAATGTAAAAAAAAATAATAAAAAAAAAAAGCAAAAAAAAAAGCAGGAGTGGAAGGAAGAAAGGGGACATCACCCTGCCTGATTGCAATTGTCATTAACTTGCAGCAAGGGTATTAAATTGCAGTGTGGGTGCAAGTGCAGGCAGCCCACCTCCAAACCCAACCTCCTCAGCATCTGATTCTTCTCTGCACTGAGTGATTTAATGCCCTGGCCCATGCGGTTTATTTACTGCCTCTTGCTCCATTTAATTGAACCCAGGGGCCTTCGCACCCGTACGGGTCAGTGACAAAGCATTTGTTACCTGTGCCAGGCAGCACACCAGAGGCAGGGGAGAGGGAGGGGATCGGCCATTAAAGCACAGAAAGCAACAGTTGGAGTCTGTGCAGGGGGACGTGGTTCACTGTGGATTCTGATTAGTTTTATGAAGCAGGAGGTTACTCTGACATCTGGAGAGAGTTTGCAAGGAGCTGAGACAACTCGGGGCTGATGCAGCAGACTTCCCATGTAATGGGCATTTACGCACAGACAGAGGTGTTAGAAGTACTTGGGAAAATCCCCGAATTCTCCAGTGCAGGTTAAGTGCCCTAAACACAGTTAAGGAGGCAATTGGTTTAACCTTTATAGCAGCTGAACGTCAAATAAAGACAATTCCTGTGCATTTAAGAGTAAGAAAAGTAGAATATTAAGGTATTTACTTACACAAGAAATCAGCGATTGCAGCAACTAAACAAGGTGAGACAGCATTATGAAAGGTTATTAAAATCAAGATCTAGTGAGATTAAATAAAACCAGAGTTCTATGTAATTCAGTATTTCCATGTGTTGAAGTATAATTCTGCTGCCTGAAAAAAATCGCATTCAGTGCTGCTGGAAAAGTCTCCATGGACGTGAAGTGGCAAAGACAGAGTGATAGCTAGTGCATCTCCAGGAGAGGTCACTATAATATGACAGCTCACAAAGATTTAGGGTACACACAGAGCAGCCAGAGCCATGGAGAGACACCCAGGCTGGCTCCAGAGAGGGTAGTTCTGCATCAGCACGGTGGTCCATGTTCCCATCCACGGTGCTGAGGAACATGCTCTGTTATACCCCAGAAAACATAAAGCTGCAAGACTAGCTCCGTGGAAACTCTTTTCAGGAAGAATGCCACGAAAAGAACAGTATGGCTGACAGCATCCATCATTCAGGAATAGAAACAAGTTGGCCACAAATGCCATACAGCTGATAAATACAACTACAGTTACCAGAGACTTGTTGAGGTCCTGAATGCTGAACCAAAGCTGAAATGGATTTTTGTCACAGGAATCCAAACAAACTACACTGTTAATGGTTACGTAGGCTTCTGGCAGCTAGAAGGACTGCCGGACATTACAACAGTGACTACCAGATACCGAAGAGGCATTTCAGCAGGCATGACATAATCAAAAAGCATAAGACTTTGCATTCTTTTTGGAAAGGCTGTGGCAATAATCCATGAAAATGAACACCTCATCTCCATCACACAGCCAGTCAAACAGGGATGCTGTTAAAACTGCTGTAATTCTTTCAAAGTTGCAAAAATTGGCTTTGTGCAACCTGCTCTAGTGGGAAGTGTCCCTGCTTATAGCACAGAGGCTGAAACCTGATGATCTTTAAGGTCCCTTCCAACCTTAACTGTTCTAGGATTCTATGATTCTAGGAAACTATTAGCTGTGTTATTCCAGGGCAGACTGATGCCCTGGAAAGGCACTAGCAAGAAGTTTTGGTGTTTGAAGCTTCAGCATAAGCAAACCCAGGAACAGTGAAAAAAGGAATAAGGGGGGGAAAAAAAAGGGAGAAAATAAAAAAGTTGCCTTAACACGTGTGTCCCAGAGTTGTGGTATCTGAACATGAAGTGACCCAGATTAAACTGTTCTCCCAGGAGGAATCTCATCTTGTGGAAAAAATGTCACAGGTGTCAAACATATAAAACTTTGCTCAGAACTATATGAGTGGATGGTGTTTTTTCCCTGGAAGCACAGATGGCCAACTCAAACACACAATCAAGATAGCAGAGAAGAACCAAAAAGCCCATTGCGCTTGCCAGCCAGAAGCAAGAGGAGTTTAGCCTGTTTGGTTGGCTGGATGGAAACACGCTGTCTGAACACCCACCCTATCAAACAACTGAGGGCAAGGTGGTGCCTTTCAGTTGCAAGGAGTTACAGTTACACCTTTATCAAATCACTCACAAACTATACACAAAATTCCACACATTTTAAAGGTGTCAAAAAACAACACTTCGTAGCCAGAAGAAACTTTTTGCCTTTGCCTGGGAAATTTCACAGGGAGTTGCCTTTAAAAAATCCACATTATGCCATATGTCAGTCAGTATAGGTTTTATGGGACTATTACACAATGGTAAACACGTAAACAGATTATCCTCCTTGTGTTTTATTTTATTCTAAAAAAATATGCCAAAAAAAGATGGGACAATAAATGATTAAACACTGCATAGTCTCCACCACTGTCAAAATATATTTACACCAACATAAAAAAAAAGTAAAAAACATACAGTACCATGAAACAAGTAACTTCTTAAGAATAAAGAGGGACAATAAAACACTGAGCAGGAGAATTTGCACTCTGATTCCAGATGACAAAACTGAAAGTTATGTGCACATGACTGAATAAAACCTGAACACTGCAGTATCTTGGCATGATATCACACAGAATCAAAATACGTACCAGAAGAGCAGGCAATGCCAGTCAAATGCTTTGAGAGGATGAAGAATGACATTGGAGTCACTGGGTAAGGGCAGAAAACTAATACACACATCTGCCACTGGTCTCAGTCTTGGCTGGGATTGTAAGGACTCACAGTGCTTCTCAGGCGTGCCTCCATGAGAGAATCAATATCATCTTTGTTATCAAGCTGGAAGCAAGATGCAGACAAAAATAGAAAACCCCTGAGCCATGTCTTCTAAATTTCAAAGCTTTCAACCATAGTACATGTAGGGTGGTTTAATGGTTGTATTACCTAACATTTAAAATTGTTCAAGAAGAATGCAAATTAAAATCAGATCAGTACCTGGGCAAAGCTGACAGCTTACCAACACAAACTTCTTAAGTTCATTAGGGTATGGTCTCACTTTCAGACTGCAATATTATAAAGGTGGCATATTTAATGAAAGTGAACTTCAGGGAATAAAGATAGCCAGTAGGTAAGGTATGTTGAGTGAAATATTTCAAAAAACATTGTAAAAGAGGAGACAACTGGATTATCTTTCATCACAATAGGTAGCATCAGGAGATTAAGGAGACTAATGCTATTCAGACATTAACTGGGTTTGCAGGTGTCTCCCTGTACTTCCTTGAAAATAAGGAATGTAGTTAAATATTGTCTTCCCCATAAGACTTCTTCATTAGAGACAGTACACAATGACAAATACCACTGGCAAAAAAATATTTTTAATTACTTTTTGTTGCTGTAGATGTGCATGCTTGATTAGTAGAGTTGAGTATTACTTGCAGTGTGCCCAATCATAGCTGATTTTACCAAGTGAAATGATTTCTACTAAAGGGTCTTGTGAACTTTATCTAATGGAAGGAGAACTGAGTATAAAGCACCAGGCTTCAATTGCTTCAGAAAGAAAATCTGGGAGAGGGATCTGGGATTAGAGAGAATAGCCAGGAAATATTTGATAAGCAGCAGACCTAAGGAACTGTTACATGTCCATTTTCAGAATCCCTCTCTTTCCTGCTGTGCAAAACCAAGAGCATTACTTGGCTATGTGTGAACCACAGAATGTGAAACATCTGGGGTGGGGGTGGGGGTGGTGGTTAGACAAAAGGAAGGACAAAGGAAAGAGCATTTATGTATTCCTGTTCCCTCACTGAAAAGGACATTTTTCTGTGTTATGTGCTCTGTAAGTGCTGGTATGATGCAGCCTGGGGGAAAGAAAGGGGCTTGATTCCACCCAAGTGGAAGGACAGCACTTCAGCTTCAGCAGAACAAGTGGTCTGCAATCACCCTTCACATGTAGGAAGAGACATATTTCTGGCAACACACCAAATAAATAAAGGGAAATAAAGAGAAATATGACTCACTTGGATTCACAGATTTATAGCAAAGTCAAGAGAGACCAAAAAAATGGGAGAAAGCAGGTGTTAGAGAATGCCCATTAAAGCTATTCTCACTTTGGCTGAAATGGGAAATATTCATGTCATGGAAGTCCATACCCCAGAATACCAGTCAGAGCTCCCTGCACCATGGGGCTCCAAAGGCATTCAGCCTGCCCTGGAGCTGGCAGCACCAGAGGTACAACGTGCACTCACTCAAGCTTCTGCAGGATGCATAAGGGTTTTGAATATGTTTACATGGCAAGAGAGAACAGTCAAGGCTGCCAAGATAGTATGATGGAGCATCAGGTAAATTATTTTTAAGTGCCTTGCTTTCCTTTTTTCAGACCTTGCCAGGCAGCTCCCTGTTGTGGGGAAAATTAGGTGGTTTGCTTCCTCCATCCCACAGAGCATCATTCTGTGAGAAATGATGGGACCTGCCACCACCCTTTCCACCTTGTTGCATCCACTCATTGTTCCTGTTAATCAACAGAGGAGCAGCTCTAAGCAGCCAAGCTAGTGAGGACCTGAGAACAGGAAATGGACTGAAGTGGTGGGATTTAGCCCTTGAGGGATCCTGCAAAGAGAAAACTCACAGGAGAGAGCCTCATCTGGTAGCTCCTCTTGCACCACCTTTTCTGTGGCTCTGTTCTATCAGGGCTCCACACGTCACTGATTTTCCACTAAGACAAGACCAGAAGCATGGCTGGAGTGACTGGGAGGTGACCACCAGCACAGCAGGGGTAGCTGACAGATCAGTCAGCACAGAGAGGGAGGAAGAAGCAAAACTTCATGAGAGTGATCGGGAAGGATGCTTGGCTTGCTCCCACTTGAGAAAGGCAAATAAGCCTCTTCATCAGAACATACCCTGTTGAGGGGGGGACAAAGGATCAAGGCCCAAACAATTTATGCCCTGTAAACTCAGATTACAAGCTATGAACAGGTTCCAAAGAAAGACAGACAACAGCTTTCATTATTTACACACCAGGAGAAGAGCAAAGACAGGTTTGGAACTCTTGCCTGCATACTTTGGGAGTGGCCATCTCTCCCACAGTCTCAGATTTGACATCTTGATATATTACAGCATCCCCTTCTACTGACTGCTATTGATTTAAATATTTCTATGCAGCTTGCATATACCACCATATGGCTCATTGTTGACTGTCTGAAGAGAATACTTCAGCTTCCGTGTTTTCTGGGGGTGGGCTCCTGACAGCCGGTGGCCTCTGTGATGGCATCGGCTCGCAACAAGCCCATTACAAATGCAGCTTTTCCCTTGATGAAATGTTTGGTGATGAATTATACTTATGGTTGAGAAGTTGTATATTTTTTCAAATTTGCATTTTTCTAACCTCGGTTTCCAGATGCCACATCTATTTATACCCTCGTCAGCTAGATTAAAGGATATCAGAATGACATACATAATCTCCTTCTGGAAACATCCACTGATAATTATTAATTTATCCATTAATACCTCTTTTCTTTTTAAGGCATGTTTTCCAGACTTCTTTATTTCTTTCTTTCTGTTCTTCATACCTTTTTCAATATTCCAACATCATTCTCTGAGTCAACACCATAATCAAATGTAGCACTCAAGGAGAAATTTTTACAGTATCCTACACAGAGGTTTTGTTGCCTCCTTAGTACAAAATCATTTGAACTGCTTCTGCTTTTCTTCTCAGGGGTACAGGCCCCTGGTCTGCAGTCCCCTTCAATGAACAAAGTCTGCATTAGTTTTCAAAATAGTCACTTAGTCACTCAGAGGATTCAGGCTGTGATGTTTCTTAAAAGGTTTTCAGCTACTACACTACAGGTAAACACTCTGATCTAAACTTGGTTTAACATTAAGCATTGCTCAGTAACTTCTAAAGAAATATACAAAGGCTGTGCAATTAATCATTAAAGAGAATGGAGCTAACAATAACATGAAGATCACACAAACATATCTTGAACACCTATATTCATACATTTCAGTTCACAGATTTTTGAACAAAGATTCCCATTTAGAAATTATTGATTCTGCTGAAAAGATCTGTGGGAGTACAGCTTAGAATAAATACAGAGGATTGTTCTGTTAAAAGTGTGAATAAGCCATTTTGCAAACAAGAAACATACAGAGAAGGCTGAATACAGTCACACATGCAATACAAATTCACAGAAACAGGCATACCCAAATGTGAAGTTTTATGTGATTAAACACTGCATAGTCTCCACCACTGTCAAATAATATTTGCACTGACATAAAAAAAGTAAAAAACATACAATACCATGAAACAAGTAACTTCTTAAGCATAAAAAGGGGACAATGAAACACTGAGCAGGAGAAATCTTTTAACTTCAAAATGTCTCATCTCTTTTTGCCTTGGGAATAAAAAATCCCTTTACAGTCAGACTCTCAGCAGCACTCTCCAGACAGGCTATAGGGTGTTTTGGGGTTTTTTTTGCAGCATTCATGTTTGTATAAGGCAATTTGTTCAGTCAAAAAAAGGCATTATATATAATCCTTTTTTGCACTCAGTAAAATCTGTGATTGTTCCCTAAAGTTATGTGTTTCTGTAATTGTAAAGTTTGAGAGAAAACTTTACAGGCAAATCTAACAAATTTCTTTTTCTAATCCAGGAAAGAAGTGTTTGCAGAACCATCCTGATCGTTAAAGAACAACAATTTGAAAGCAGTATAACCTGAGAGACACCCTTTCCAGTGTGTCTGAGTTACTGTCTCATTTAGTTCAAAAGGAACCCCTGAGATCAGCCAGGAAAGTACATGCACATGCAGAGCTGAATAATTCTGTATAAAGGAATAATTTCTAGTAAATCTGGAGAATAAATACAGATGTCATGTCAGCCTGCAAATGAACTTTTGATGAATCAATAGATGGTACTAATTTCTCGAAGCCAGAAGTCAATGAAGAGGGTGAAGTCATGAGAGAATTGCGCTCCAATTATTAGGTCACTGATTATCTCACTTTAAGGTCCATAAACCAAAGCTATCATGCTGTCCTAGCATTCGTGCAAGACTCTTTATGGAGTATTCAACAGTCAGTGCCAAGGATGCCACCGGCTTTGAGGTCTGTTCTTTGCTAGCTTTTACCTGTCACTCATGATTTCCTACATCATTTTTACAAACAGTGATAGGAACATAAGGATGAGAGGAATTTAAATCCCCTAAAAGTGGGCTGTTGAGCAAGCCAGGAAAAAAGGGATTCAGCTTCTAATAGATAACAGTTACCCTCGATATGCTTCCATCTCAAAACACCACGTGTACAGAGAACTAACGTGCAGATGATGTGGTAAGCCATTTGGTCCAAAAGAGGAAATTACGTTCAAGTATAAAAGATTGAATCACTCGGATATGGTTTTCATACCGAAAATAAAAAAATGATATTTTTGCTGCAACTGGCACTAAAGCAAACAGTTTTTAAAAGGCCTGTCCCTGCCAGTTCTTGCAAACTGCTGTAGCAGGTCATCCTCTGAGGGTGAGGAGGGCACTTTGGGGTGGAAAGGAGAAAGTACACGCTAGTCCAGGGTTACCATTTGCAAGGATGGCCTTCATCCAACTCCATTATGTCAGCCCAGGAGTCCTGATGTTAAGGATTAGTTCTGCTCTCTATGACCTCGTGAGTTTCTAATATCACATCTGACAAGAATCACAAGATGTCACTAGGTCTCTAATTCTAACTGGTACTGATCTACATGGAATTTTCTGGTACATGTTGGTTAAGACCAAGCCCCATGCAGAAACCAGTTGTGAACATGAGATGTTATCACTCGCAGTGAAGCATCTACGTTTCAGGAACTGCATGGATAAGGATTTCTTACAGCTATTGGAAAACCACTTACTACAGTGTATTTCAACCTATAGTTATTCTTCAGGGAGGAGTATTACATGTCACTATTTATGACAAGAAGCTACCCATTGCAACACCTCGAAAGTAAGGGGAATGGAGGAGTTTTTCTTTTCAATGACCTGCTGTACCACCTTTAGCAAATTCACTTCTCTCTCTTGAAATAACTTTCATAGATCTTGTATGAAGTATGCTATTTTATTATGGGGAAAGGATTTTTCAAGCTTGTCATGTTGTCATATGATGGGACAGGTGTCCCACCACATCAACAGCAGTTACTTCATGGAAACCATCAACACAATGCTAAGTTTCTTAGAAGCTTTCCTATATGTGTATGCTAGCTATATGTAAATATATATATATATATATATATATAAAGAGGCTGGGAGGGGTTGATAACTTATGTGTTTGATTTATAGACTAAAGGAGAAATGTCCAGAATTGCATACTAGCCACTGTTATGTTATTAAATATTTTTTCTGGGCCACTCTGAGCTAATCTGCTGTCACACTGCCAGGAAAACAACAGTGCTATGCTGCTGGATTGCTCGGGGTTAGGATAACTGATGACATCAGATGGATCTGTAGCAGGGTTGAGTTTGAAATTTTGTGGTGCAAAAGCACAATTCTTAGAGAAATTATCCGTCCTCTCAGATCAATGCAAAAGCCACAAACTGAATAACCCTTTAGGTCAGTGAGTGGACAAGAAGGTAGCCTAAAAAATGGCAGGGAGTGCTGATACAGTGGCAGGAGCATGTCCTGTTGGCACCATTACTGCCACTCACATATTTGACTGCATGGAGCTTCTTGTGTGGTGGATTCCAGTGGATGTGATTATCTTCACCACCACAGGAGAACAATATTGTTAACGGATGGTACCAAAGACTGTGAACTCCTGCCTTCCCAAGAAGCTATTTTTCCACAGTGTGCTCTGAGAACCACCAGCAGGCATCTGTTCTGCCACATGCCAAGCGTTGGCAGAGCAGATGTTACAATTAATGATGAACTTAAAATTGCACATGGTTGTAAACAGCTAATGACTTAAAATTTTAAGTGATTGGTCAGACAGTTGGAGCATACTTCCTATTGTTGGAAAACAGCCAGCACACTCAGTGGATAACCTACTCAAGTGACACATCTTCCAAACCTCTGCCCTTCTCATCCCTGCCTGGATGGAGCTTGCATGGAGCCTGCACCTAGCTACCTGTCTAAAGACCCACTAGCTCTCCCAGTAATAAAACTGTGTCTAGTGCATCTCTTTCATCCCTTTGCAGACTTATTTTTCAGACAGTCCCATCCAAGTCTAAGTATTTCACTGTACTTACAAGAGAGGCAAACATAGACTCAGCCTACCTACCACACGTGTGTAAATACTGGCTAGTGCTTGCACTCAAAGCACAAGGGTGCAGCCTGTAAGCATCCATCACATCCTGACTTACACCCGGGGCTATAAAACGGGACTTGAAAAAATAGCAGTTCTGTGCTTTTTGAAGGATGGGCTTAAGTTTAGAGAGACAGACAGAGCCCTGGGGGTGTGTTCTGGGCATTTCCTGCTGGACTATGCAGCTGTAAAGATCAGTCACATTATAAGCCTAACCAACTTGACAGAATCCCTTTAACTAAATCTGCAAATGAAGGCAACCCCTGGTGGGAAGGAAGGGCCACTGCGGCTTAATTAACTGTTAATGAAGAACCTTGGCCTTTCCAATACTAGTACAGGACAACTTAAAGTAACACAACCAGCTGGGGATCATTTTTGGAAAACCAGAAAGTTCGTAGCCCCCTTTACAGAAATGATACTTCTCTGCCTTTCAGTGTTTCTGCTGTGCTCAGCAAGCCTCCAAAATATGAGATGTGAGCCACAATTGTAGCTGACCATTGCCAATTACCTTCTTATCCTGCTAATTACCATTGCCAATTACCCCACCATCCCACTGTCTCCACATCACTGTACTAGCCATGCTTACAGAGTATTCTGACTTAGAAATTATCATCTCTTGCAAAATACAGTTAGGTGCAGAAGTCACTTAGGGTCTGTTCTCTGAATCTGTTTTAACATTGCCTGAGCAATGGCTTCAATTAATTCAGTCAGTCAATTTCTGAATACAAAGCAATGGTTAGATGTTGTCAGGTCCTCAGTTACAAACTGTCCGCCTGCTAGTTTCAGGTACTGATCTGCTGAGAGACTGAGTGATCAGTTTTTCTTTTTTTCCACAATAAGTAAGTAATTTGTAATCATCAGCATCCACTTGTATATTGTGGCAAATGAGATGAGGGAAGAGAAAAAAAAAAACAGGGCTGATACTTGCTTTCACACTATTGACAAATTTCGCTACAGGCGAAAGGCGAAAACATGAACATACTCATGGATGTTCCATCAGCAGCAGTAATTTTCCTGTGAGCTAGCTCTTCATTAATATCCCCCAAAGTCTGTACACTGTCGTAAAAATCATGGAAGTAGAAGTGGAAAAGTTCATTGTTTTAATGGCCTGTTGTGACCAAGGAAGGGAAGCTTCTTTTGCTTTATTCAGCAATTCTGTACTTCTTTAAAATGCACCACTGTTTCAAATGACTCAAGAACTGGCTCTCACCATCTCTTGTAAACAGAGTTCCACAGCTAATAAATGTCACTGAAAAGATTTTTTTGCAGTGGCCCACCTATGTTTTGGTTTCTTCATATTTATCTCGTCACTCAAACTGTAGTACTTTACTCACTTCGGTGTTTCATGCTGAAGTACATGTGGATGGCTCACATGGATTTATAGAGTCTAGAAGGGAACTCTGTGATGAATTAGTTTGACTTCTATATAACATACTAAAAACCTTTTTGTCAAGGGATTTCTTCATCTCAGCCATTAATTTGTGGCAGAACCAAAGCATACCTTTTAAAAAGACAATATGTCTCCATTGAGAGACTTCAAGTGGCAGGAAATTTATGATGTCCCTGAGTGCTACAATTGTTCATTACTCTTATGGTTAAAATTTTAATTCTGAATTTTAGTGACCTGAACCAAATCTTGTTACAGATTTCACTATTAAAGAATTCTCTGTTTTCAACTCCAATTGAGTAATACCTTGGTTTTAATTTATCTTACACTATTTGTGAGAGTTTAAAGCTGTCTATGGTTTTGCAGTCTTCACAGAAACAGAGGTCTCAAGTCTACTCAGAACTACCCATCCAATATTGCTCATTATGACTGACAGAGATCCACCCCTCCCCATATCTTACGAGACCTAAATCTTTGTGCTTTTTTGTCTTTCCAGAAAAACAGCCAAAGAAAGAAAATTAATTTTTAATGAGTAATTATTATTGCTTTTTCTATTCTACCTTTGCAGTACTTTCCATGCAAAGTATCTGTGCTGAGGCAAGCAATGCCCTTACTGGGAGCTGGAAGGGATGGCTCTGAGCAATATATTCACCAATATGGAAAGGAGGAGAGGGCAACAGTTTTCTCCAGAATGCTATTGTTATTAAGTAAACTTGTTATTATAGAAAGTTACATATGCCTGTTTCACACTAATGCCCACTCTGAGTAAATAGGATCTTGGCTTTTAAGGGTTTCTCCCAAAAGCCTTTTCACACATGGAACAGAAAGGAATTCATCCTAAGCAGCCAAAAAATATTGACAATAATAATACTCTTTCACAGTGGTTTGCACATTTGGCCTGTTGGGCATGCATTTCTGTACCAGCATAAACTGTTTTGGTTAGAGGCTTGACTTTATTTCCACCTTTGAATTATTGCCTCAGCTGTGGATACAGTCACATTTTATGCTTATCCTGGTACAGATTATCTTCCTCTAGTAAAGAAATCAGCTACCCCAGTAGAAACAGGTGTGGATTCACTCACCATAAGTGACTTTGTTGTCACCAGCAGTACCACGTGTAGTCTGTGCTTGCCTGGATCACGCTGTGCAGCAATGGTCATGCAGCTGTACAGCTGCTTCCCTCATCCATCCACCCTGCCCCATTACTAGCACCATTTCTTGAGCCTAATAGCATTTCTAGGTAAGGGGGTTGCATAATACACCCACTGTTCACAAAGGGTCTTTTGGATACAAGCAGAAATGGGATATCCCAGCATGAAACAATGTTCATTAGGTTCATTAGGTAACTCCTAGTGAAGCCATGTTTCCCTTGCAGGCTCCTCTACCCTTCTCCTCTCTCTGACCTTGCTCAGAGATCTTACAGATAGTTGGTTCCCTTGACTTGTTCTCCTTGGCTCCACCATTCAGCTGGTGTTCTACACACAAATGCACTTGCCTTGGCATTTGCCAATGCATTTTTAGTGCTTTGGTTAAGTAGATTTGTACAGGTCTGGGAGAAACAATGCAGCTTCTTATCACCTGCAACCAGTCTCCAAGAAAGTCAATCCCTCAGGCAGCTTATGTTTTACATCTCACTCTGATAAATCAGATGTGGGCTAACTATTGCCTGTAATTTGGGGTCATTCAGATAGTGTCCGTAGAGTTAAAGACACAGAATTTAAGTTCAAATTCCAAGTACTGTCCATTTTGTGAACTGGTGAAAGTGTAGAGATCACTGGTAGCTCACCTCTGAAGCTGATTTAAACTCCATTCTGAGGAGAAGTCATAGGAACACATGTAAATTCACAGAACCGAGATCAGAAATAAATTAGGTCTCCTACAGAGAATTTCAGAAGGTTTTGGAAGATGACTGAGCTAGTCTTCTACAGACTCCAGTGATGCGGGTTTGACTGAGGCATATCAGCCAAGAAGAGGAGTGTTACAGAAAATTACTTGCTTGGAAGCAAACAGAGAAAAAGGTTTTCTGATGCCATGGCAGCATGACAATCTGAGTAAAGCTGCAATGAGACAAAGCACAATCATTTCTCCTTCTGTAACATTGTAAGAGAGGGAAAATGCTCCAGAAGAAGACAACAGGACTATTTTTTTGTAATGCAGCATTTTCAGCACACCATCCATCATCAGGAGCTGTGCACAGCCCACTAGCAGCAACACCTACCGTCTCCCTCGGACATGAGACAAAATTCAAACATTGAGCCAAGTCAGTTCTGCAGAGATAAGAACTAGTGAATTGTCACTCTGTCATTGCACATTTCAGATAAGAGAAATGATATACAAAACCTACAGAAAATCTCATCTAGTAGCTGGGCTGAATAAAGCCCAGATTCTTTGCCAGAAGGGGATCTCTACTCAGTTCGGTTTCAGGATTTCTGCAAGTCTTAAAGAGCCATTTAAGTTAAATTAAAAAAACTTTTCATAAATAAACAGTTTACTGACCAAACTTGCCAAGGCTGCATCTCCCCAAACCTCAAGGGAAGCATTGGTCGTACTGAATCACCTACACTGAGAAAGGTCCCTCTCTTCATGCCTTCAACACCTCCAAATCTTCCAGGGCCTGCTGGGCTGCCCACAAACCAACAGCATTTCTGCAATTAAAATAAACTGGCCTAGAGTCAAATTTACAAAAGGAAAGTGCAGGATTTCTTTATGGCTTATAGGGGAGAAGGCTGGGGGAGAGATCTGGGGAAAGACAGTAATAGGTACAGAGTAGGAGCAGCGTAGCAGAGGAGAGATAGGATGCTGTGGCAAAATGTGTCCTGTGCTGCCCTCGATTCCCAGAATTAGTTGAGCTTTGGCCATGTGAGAAAAATACAAGTCTTTCCACCCAACAAGAGAAAGACTTTTTTACCCTTTTCTTTTGGGCGTTAAACACCTTGTTAATTTTTCAGCGATTAACAGCCGTTTAGCACATGGAGAGTGCGGTGGGCAGCTCAGGCAGACAAATAAATTCAGGCCAAGAATGCGTGCTAAGATGAAAATCAAAGCTGTCTGTTTTATTGGAAAGGCATCTGTAAATGAGAAAGGAGGAAATTGGTATCTCATTAAAAATGGGAAAGAGAGCGACAGCAAGAGAGAGAGAGCGAGAGGAAACTGAAATCTCGTTAAAATAACTGCAGAGTCTGTCCTAATTATATGTTTCCAATAGCTAACAAGAGGATATTTGTTAGAGGTTCAGAGTGCTTTTTCTCCAACCAAAACAAACAATATTAATAGCATTATTCTGTCTCCTTGGTGCAGTAGCAGTGACAGAATCTTTTTCAAAATAAACACGTTGGGGCTGGAGATCAGCAAAGTTAATGCAAGAAATAAAGGTCAATTGCTTTTTCTCTTAATGACTAGTTGGAGTGTTGTGGCCTGACCTCTACCCCCCTGCACGTAAAGTGGCAGGTGGGGCTTAAAAAGAGGCAGTTCAGCTTAGTAATGAACTAGTCCACAGGGCAGCAGAGGCACCCTTGCTCTGAACTACAAAGCTAACAGCTCCCCACAGCCTCACCAGGTGCTTGCATTTTGTGCTGGGAAACTGTGAGATTTGCCACTCAGTTCTGAACTCAAAGGTGAGGTATCATGTCTATCAGAGAAGTGGACTGAATGCTGGAAACTTGAGACATTTACTCCCAGTTCTTCCATTGGCTGATTCAATGACTCTGCAGATGCAGCCTTTCCTCAGCTGCCTTCTGTTTAGACTGAGGGTGCAATTATTTTCCTGTAGCATTTCAAGATCCCAGTAGAAATGAGACAGAAATTTGAGGTTCTACCATACTGCAGAAGGAAACCTGGAGCCTACTTTGACTACTCAACAATCTACAACTCAGCTTGTCTGCAATACTCCAGATTTTGTCCCTCAAATAGCCACAGTCAGGTCTGGGACATCCACCCATCCATTCTCAGGCAGCAGAGCCCTCCAGCCTAGCTATCCTGAAGGAGGTAAGACTCAAACTCTCTCTGAGAGCAAGAGGTGGAGTGGTTGTAGGCACTGCCAGGAGTACTTAGGTTTTGTCCAAAGTTACCAGATTTCTCACACTGGCTGTACCTGGCATCACAAACTGTCATGATCCTTCTGTTGATCCAGCTTGATCCAGCTTGTTCTAGAGCATACTGCAGCATGTGTCTGCTCCCAAAAGTATACTCCACCTCTGCCCTATAGGAGCTCAGGTCCAAAGTACAAAGGGCATATGAGCCTATGTGTTTAGGCGACACCTGCATGTCATAAGCAAAATGTATTAAATCATAGGCAGGTACTTTGAGGCCATGATGTCTGATGTGTGGACAGGGTGCTGTACTGGTCATGTCTGTCCCAGGTTGCACAGGAATGGATGTAATGAACTGAGCTGTTTTAACTGGTGCCAATGGCCATGGGTCTCCAAAGTAATAACAATTTAAAAAAGTTTTATATTCCCTCCGATAAACATGATCACAAGAACATGATGGAGGCAGGTGTGGGGATGGGAATGCCATACACTACCCCTCCTATCATGCTGCTGTGAAATTCTTTTTGGGTGAAGAATACCATTCACTAAGTCCCAGACTGGAGCACAATGGCTGAAGGCCAATTTGCACCACTTGGCCAGAAGACATGGGTTATTCTTTGCATGGAAAAACAAAAAAAAAATACCCAAAACCCCCCAGAAAACACCAACACAACAAAAGAGGACAATGTAAATGTAGACAAAACCTCCTAAGGTAATTCTAGGTGACACATGAAACTCACAGGCATTAGAAACAGCATAGGTAGCTCAAGGCTACCTTCACCAAAACAATTATTGTGCTGCCAAGAAGGAGGAAATACTTGGTACTATCCTGTCTACTGACTTAAGCTATACTGCTTTTGGAGCTAGTTTTGACCACATATTCTCAGTTATCTCTTCCATATTGTGCACCAGGCCATAACCTTGAGTCCTCCTGCCCTGTCTCAAGGGAAAGAAAACATGTGGCAGACTGTAAGACATTCAGACATTGTGAGTGGGAGAACAATACCAGGTTCAAGTGAACATCACTTAAAGCTAGTGATAATTTCTGAGCTATAAGGAGCAAAGTGAATGCAAATATTGAGTACTTAGTTTGGGTTTGATAATGTTACTAAAATCAGTGCAAAAATTAGACATGTCAGGTTTTACTAGAAGGGGCAGTAACAAGCCAAATCCAGTTTATGATCTCTTCATTGTAAAACAAAATCCACAAACACCTTCCCTACTGCTTATTGTTTTTACAGACTATAGCCAAGCTACCATTAAGCTGTACGTAAATCTAACAGGGAAGGCTGGCTCCAATTTATGTCACTATGAACCACCCAGCAGATTTCTGCTATTGTATAAATACTTACAATGTTAAGGACAAAAAAGGCCTTGAATTACTTCACTATGTTCAGAGAAACTCTATGCATCTGCAGTGGAAACCATGAGGAGGTGAAGGAATGCACTGCTCAAAGCAGATGAGACTGCTTGTGCAAATACAGCATGGGCCTGAATCAGACAACCTGCTTTCTAATTTAATTTCTTCCCTCCTCCCTTTTTTTTTTGTCCTTCCAGGCAATTTCTCTGATAATCCTGCATGCTGGTATCACCAGCAGCACACAAGTGTGTCTAAAACCTTGACGACAGTAATTAATGTATTCCATCAGCACCCATGTCTCGCAGCCAGCTGTTTTGTTGTGAAATCTGCCAAGCCCCAGAAGCAGCAACCCATGCCCCCTCCTTTTACTCTGTACAATGGCTGGTGTAACTTTCACTTAACGATTAGTGGCTTTATTCAATCCATCAGCATAGGGCAGGGGTTACACTACTCTCAGGGACATCCAGCAAAACCTGATCTGATAGAAAGCACTCTGCTGAAGGAGAAGTGCCCATCAGAAGAGTAGCTGCAGGTGGAGAAATGAGAGAGGAAAGAGGGGAGGCCTTTCAGGGAGAGAAAAAACACTTTTGTTCTGCTTAGTTACTGAAGCATGCAGTAGGATTCCTGGAGAAGAGAGATTTCAGCAGATAGACTTGGACAGAGGAGGCAGATAAGACAGGAGTTATGCTTGATTATTGCAGTGACCACCAGACTGTGCGTGTGACACTGTCTTTTATTCCATTCCAAGCAGTCTGAGAAACCTGTTTTGTACTGTCAAGCCCCTATAACTTCCCTGTACGGAAAGCCCCATTGTTAATCGCACTTAAAACAGCAATGGGGCATTTTTATATACCATGCATATTTTCCAACCTGTGAGTTGAAAAGGAACTTCTGATCATCTTTAAAGAAAATAATCTGTTAATCCAAGATTCAGAGAAGCTAGAAAAGAAAACCACTTTAAGAAATCCTCTTTAAAAAACCTTTGCACTTCCTAATGAGTTTATGAGTCATTAAGGCTGTCGCTGTCCTCTGTCCCACAGCAAGAACGTGCAAACAAATGAATTTTCTATCACTATTGTCTCAGTAAAAGAAGTCTCTGGTAAAGAGATGGGACTTGAACTTTGTCCTCTCAACAGGTAGGTTTATAACCTTTCTCAAATCTTTGGAAGGCAGTAGTATCAAGGCATTATCCACCAGTAGCAGTAAACTTTAAAAGTGGCAGACAGGAATGTTCTATAAGCTCCCTGTTTTCTCTGGACCCATTCCGCAGCCAAATCTCCTTGGAGGCTCTCAATCAGTGTCTGTTGGCTGCCTGAAAAGTCCTTCAAATCTATCATCTCTTACTTTCCTCAGTTGTACTGCAGCTTGCAATTGGTTGGTTCCTGCACTCTAGGTCCTTTGTTTACAGTAGCTCTCTCTAGTTTAACTCTTTTAACTTGTACCTTTTGCCTTTTCTTTGGACAGGAAGTCTATGTGCTTTATTTCCTCCTTTTCAACTCTGCTCTTAATTCTGTCTCATCTATGATCAGGAAGACTTTTGTGTTACCAACACTGAATTACTGGATGGACAAAGAAGCTGTGCATCCTTCCACTGGAGCTATATATTGCTGCAGATCCACCTCCATCACCTGAAGTGGTTGTTGATGCTCAGCCTCTCAGGTCAGCACTACACTGTCAAGTGTTGCCAACAGCAATTTTTCTGCCTTTATGATGCTAGATGTTTTCCTGTTCTGTTGTTGTCTTCTTGGAAATATCCTAGACTGTCTACAGTTAGGAGCTTTGCTTTGCTTTGCTCTCAGCATTTTTATATTTCTAGGACTCCTCTTTTTTAGCCCGAATTTGGGTCTTCTTATTCTTTTACCTAACACATGTAAAAGTCACATTACTGTCATAAGGTCATGTGGGGAATATAAGGAAAGTGATACATTCCTAATGTCTAGCAGAACACTGAGCTTCACACTTCACTGTAAAATAACCAGTGTTGCTACCCTGTGTGTGCGTGTATTTTTTTCATACTTTCCAAGTTTGCCAGAACTGAGTCCAGAGGCCTGTACCCCTCTGACCAAAGAGCATACAGCTCCTCTTGATCCACCACTCTTTTGCCAAAACAGCAGAAATCAGCCCTTACTAATCATTGCTGTAGGTGACAAACACCTTCAGTAGATAGGTGCAATATTTAAATATAGGTAAAGACTCCCTCCTGTGGAGCCTATGAACTCTGCAAAAACCCTAACAGGCTTTGCAACTGCTCTGCAGGGGAAGCTGTTAGTACTAAACAGAACACGGGACAGACTTCAGCTTTGGGGACAGACCCTAAAAAGATAAGAGCAGTCAGTCTGAGCTGGTGGCTTCCAAGTCTAAATTTGTTAGCCTGAAAAAACAGATTCAGCTGCTCACATAAGCTGGCAGCTACAGCGATGTGGCTGTGCATCACTAAACCATTTTCAGAACAAGTAGTGATGGCTGCATGCTGTCTATCACCACATACCTCATCTCATGCTCTTTGCACTTTTGATGTCATGAAGGTGTGGGGCTGGGGACGGCTGGAGGCGTCTGTGGGTGGTGCGGGAACTTCTGCCCCATGTTCTGCTGACTGCTTGGCCCTTCACTTCTTCCAGTCAGTGGGCACGAAGAGCAAAGAGCTTTCTTCTGAAAGATGGCATGGATGAAAACTAGGGGCTCTGGCAGCTGAAGGCTGAGCTCCAGAGACAGCCCAGGCTTTTAGCACTTCACGTTTCTCAGGTATTTCCACTGGTGTGCAGACCCTGTTTCAGCACCGCCGGCACTGCTCAGTGCCCACCTCGCATCTCGCATCCCCCTCTGGCTCCAGACCTCAGGCTGCCTGTCCTGCCTTCATCCACCATTGCAAAGGGACTGTTGCTGCCTCCATGGCACCAAGCTCTGAGGGAGTCCTGGAACAGGGCAGCCTGGGAAGGGCTCAGGGTGAATCAGCTCTTATCCCTGAGGGGCAACAGAAAGGCTGCCAATGAGCAAAGGCACGAACACATTGCCCACTGCTGAGCAGACTTGGCCATTCGTTTCTCTCCCATCTCCCATGGCCTTGGTCAGGATTTAGGAAAAAAAGAGCTGGATGGTGGCTGAGGGGAGAAGCCTGTGAAACAGCCATGGCTCAAAGCAAGGCTGGATGTGATGGTGGGAAGCCCCCAGTGGAGCTCAGCACAGTGAGTAGCAAGTGCATTTTGGCAGCCCAAAGGACCCAAGCTCCTTTAACTCCTTCTTGATCCAAGGCTGGCCATATAGGCTTCCCAGAGGAAAAGGAGGCCTGTGTGCATTTTATTTCTCCCAGAAGATTTGCAGTCAGATCTACCATACACCTGCCACTCTGCCAAAAATAATGTAAACAAGGTCCTTCTGTTTAGTCGGCAGCCAAGAAAATATCTTATATTTTGAACAACTCTGGCCCTGATGATCAGGGGTTTTTTTCTTCCTTTCAATTCTGCTGCTTTTAATGGCTTTTAGGTGCTGTATTTATTCTCCTGTATTTAGACACAGCCACACTTCTACAGGTCTAGAGTCAAACCCTGAAGCACGGCTCCAAGGACTGCAATACTACACTTAGGGGTATCAGAGTTTGAAACTAAAATATGTTGGATACACTAACAGCCCTGCAGAGATGTTGGTGCACCTTGTGGAAGACCTGTGTAACTCTGAAAAGTCTGAAAAGGGAAGGATGCTTTCATTGCTTGCTTCAGCTATCTTCTTTATAGAGACAGTTATGTGCTGCTGGGGAAGGAAAGTACAGAGAACTGTTTTAGTATGATTGAGGATTTATTTCACCTTTCAAAATTCCTCTATTTTACTTGAATATTTTTATTTTTTTAGCATTTCTTGAGCAAAAAGTGCCTGAATACATCGTACAACAGGAAAATTGTTTGACTTGCGTAACTAAGAAACATACAATGGGATTGTGGTAAAACATTCTAAAAAATTTTACCTCTGGAGCTGAGACCATGTACTGAAATGGGAGATCACAATAAAAGTCCAAACATAACCTTAATGACAGGTTTTGCTGTTTTGAAAGCTATAATACAGGGTAACTACTTGTACCAGCCCAGCATATGGGGGACTTCTTTGTCTCTGACACTTATAAAAGTTTCCTTTGAGCTAGGAAAACATCTTTGGGTTCCTTAAATGAATCATCAAAAGAAAAGAAATAAAAGGAATAAAATTACAAGGAAAAAAAGGCTTGTTGACTCCATCTAGTTCAACAAACTCCCAAAATAGCAAGAGAACACTGCCAAACCTCTGATGCCACAAAGTTCACTCATTCCCTGACCTGATCTTGTGTTTTTCATTCCACACTGGAATAGAAAATTTCACTAGCTCCTTCTGAACCCACACATCTTGTCATGTATTGTTTGCTCTTTCTCTACTGGGAACACCTATAGGTCCTAAAATAATAAGAACAAAGAAGATCCAGAGGAGGGAAAGACAGAGAAAAGGATGGCTATGTGGAAAAACAGAAGATAGGAGAAGCTGAAGGCATACACAAATTAAGAAAGAAGATACAGGGGAAGGAAAGGAGGGAGGAAGGTGATGAGAGGAACAGAGCTGGCCCTCAGAAAGAAAAGGAGATTATGGAGAGGTATTTTGCTTTCCCATCCATCTGCTAGAAGCAGAGAAAGCCACAGAAATAAATGAACTCCTCGTTTCATTGTGTATTTGGTGGAATTCTCCCATCTGGTTTGACATATCAGCTGAATCTACAATCCACCCTTGTAGCCTCTACAAACATGTCAATCAAAATGACCTGCTGTGAAAGCTGTGAAAAGGCACTCTTTTGTATTATCCTCACATGCATGTTAGACCCACACAGAATCCCTGCTGTATCTTATTTTCAATCACAGGACGCTAGAAAGCTCCTACAGATGTTGTTTTTGCCATGCAAGTAAAGGAATTTTGTGATGTGACTAAACCATGAAAGATGAGGAAAAGCCATGAAATGGGGTCTGGTGTGTGAGCTAGCAGAAAGGGGATCAGTCACACATGGGAGTATCTGACACAGGACAAGCTCAGCACTTTTACATGACTCATTCTGGAACCATGGAGACAACCAGCTTTGCAAATATTACTAGAGAGTTGATGATGAAATCGCTACAGTCAACCCAGATGCTCCTATAAAGAAGCCCTTCAAGAAACTCCTGAAGCATCAGTGATGGCCAAAGAAAACTTCCCCATTATACCACAGAGCAATTTAAACAAGTTTCACCATCCAGCTATAGAGGCTTTCTCTGGGTTTTGGTCTCTCTTTCTTTTGTGAACCTCAGATGTTCTTGGACCACAGAGTCAGCTTGGTGATTTAATAACAGGTCTAAATCCATCACCTCACAGGAAGTTTGAGGAATAGCTTCACTGTATCGCAATGTTAAGTTTAGATTTAGTTAAATTCTGAGGAAGTTGCCAGACATATGCAGCCTGTTTGGTCTGTCATTGCCAAGCTGGGCTTTATCCAGGCACTCAGTTTTATATTTGCCAATCCAAGAGATCTTTCTTACTTGTGTAAGTAATACACGCAGTAGGCAAATTTTAATTGTTTAGGTTTGCACATCACTATCTGAATTACACGTACCTGGACTCCCTGCTCATACTACAGATAACATGACACTTTCAAATCATTCCATATTACTATTTTTTTGTCTTCTATCATATGCTTTCTTAACACTTCTATTCCCATCAGATAGATACAGTGGGAGAATTCTATCTTTAAAATACATACATTTAAAAATTTATATTTATTTTTATTCTTTCTTAAAGCAAATTATGCAATACATTCTAACTCCATGCTGTGAATTTACCTCAGTGAGAAATTCTGGCATTTCTGTGAAAAGGACTGAGTCAGTATTTTCACATTTGTGGCACAGAGTGGCACAAATGAAATCAGAATTACATTGTGAGCATGCTGAGAGGAAGGACTGTAGTAAGACATCCAACACCTTGTGAAGCAATGATGATCAGCAGATAGAATGGCAAGATGGAGACTAACAATAAAATATATAAAAACACATAAGGCCTCATTTGTCCCTCTTTCAAAGACAGGTAAAGTCAGATCATAGTTTTCTTGTAAGTTCTCATATCGATTCAGTGAAAAGCATAAATACCCGGCAGCCTTATTCCCACCTCCTAATTCTGAATATCAGATGCTGGTGCCTTTTCATTAGCATCATACTCCTGATACATGGTCTCCTGCAAAAACAAGGTGGCACATAGTTCCATTTAGGGCTCTTCCCTGAAGAAAGGCACATTATTTCAGAATAACCAGAACCTTACTGGAGGATGCCTTAGATGACGTTACTCCTATTTCTTTCTGACAGGTAGTCACAACTTAAATAAATGTGTCTTGGTGGAAAACTGATACAGCAGTGAACACTTGTGTATGATCCCTGATAGAGTCCTTGGATGCTTCACTGATTAATTAATTTCAACCTGAGAGTTGTTTTACTGGCCCTGCTCAAGTTAGCTGTTTTCAATTGGCCTGCAATTGGATCTTAATCATCCATCTCAAAGGTATGGGGAGCCATTTGAGCCAACCTGATGACTCACTGTCATGCTAAGCAGGTCACACTTGTCCTAAAGGGTTGTGTAAGGGTTGGGGGAGGGAGTTCACCAGGATGAACTAAACTGATCTTTGCTGATCTCAATCAAGCCTCTGTCCAGCAGTAAATCAGATCCTGTGACACAAGTCATCAAAATAGAAATCTGATGTGCAAGTGTCTTCGCTTCTTTCTTTAGACAGCAGACTGGTAAAACGATGCCTCACGTAAAGTGAGGTGGAAACAGTTTTAGTAAGGCCTACTGCATCAAGCAGATTTTCTGTTCATAGTGAGAACACTGAAAGCGCGACAGGAGCTGGTTTTGTTGTCAGGTTCTGCCAGCTCTCTCACAAATGCTCTGAGAAAACCAAGATTCTGGATTTTAGAAGAAATAAGGAAGAAATTTAAAAAAAGCTGATTGGGGCTCACTTTGTGCTTTCTGTACATACATCAGGTTCTTGAGCATTGGACAAATAGGTCTTCAAAATCTGAATAAATAAGCAACCTCCTGACCTCTCCTCCTAGAGGATGCTTCCCTCTTGTATCTTCTCCAGAAGCCTTCCTTGCTACCCTGCTTCACAAAATTCCACTCTCAATTCCCTATCAGATAACCAAGGTGAAGTTTTAAATAGGGGAAGCTTGGGGCCAGCTACATAGCCTCATATGGGAGAAATGCTCTCCCTTTCCTCTTTTCCTGTCATATGATCAGATGCACAACCACCACATGCCAAAAATGCCAGCATCCCACATCATGTGAGAGGCACACATGCGGTCGCATAATAGTGAATAACATTCAACCATGTGATCAGCTCACTCCTTGTCACTTGATGGAAGGAAGGGCTGTGGGGACTTCAGGAAAGAGGACAGCAAAGAAGAAACTAACAGAAAAATAAACTAACAGAAAATTTAATCCAGCCTGCAACACTCCCTCTCCAGCCACCTCCAAAACCACTTCCAAGTCACGCTTCCTTCTACTGATGGGGAGCTGGAAGGCTGTCCTAGGCAGAGTATGCCTTGGCCATATCTTTGTCATCACGTGGCTGAACTATAGCTTCAGGAAAAAAGCTTTTAGCCCATGAGAAACTCAGGCTACATAGAGAGGGGAACAGGCTGTCATTTCATCCATACATATTTGTGAGCCATGATATCTGATCCCCTTGTGCTCTGGGTGTTTGCTCTAAAGATGTGCAGAATCAGAATCAGGAAATTAGGATCAATGTCTTCTTTGTTATCTGCTGCTCCACCTACTTGTCATGCTTTTTCATATTGTCTTCTCTAATATAAACACATAGCAGTATGTTCTTCTAACTTTTTAAAATAAACAAAAATGACAATAAATGTGTTTCTCCCCACAAAGGAACCTTCTCCCTTCCAGCAGCAGCTTCCTACACTATTTCCACTGTTCCACTGAATCACTTCCTTCACGCATGCGTTCTCTGAGCCATCTCTGGTATTGTCTATGGCATTCCTTCTTGGATTCCCATCTCTTCTGTGCAAGAAAACATAATATCTTCATCTACATCTTTTGGGGTAGTTACGCGTCCTACCTGAATAAGCTGCAAGGAGCTGTTTAAGCAATAAGTGGTGCAACTGATGCTAACAAAGGGGAATGCACCTCAGTAAATCCATTCCTGAAATGCCTCATCTGGGAACAGATCATGTCATGGCCTCAAGCTTAACGTAGCTAGATCTATGATAGGAAAGTTTATGTGTTTGACAGTTCATTCAGAATGAATCTTACAATGCAGTGTATGAGGATAAAGAAGGCTAAGCACATACAACTTCCAGGTAAGAAGTCTTTGCATCAGATAAGACCCTTCTCCATCCTCCAAACTTTTGTCTCCATCATCATTTTATCTGGAAGAGGACTGTTTTGTGTTGTTTTTATGACACTTAGCATACAGAGATCTTCATCCCATCACAGAGGTATCTGAGGTAAAAAGTAAAGCTGCTGCTTTAGCAAATGGGGATGCAAGGAAGATTGCTCCTTTGGGGCTTTTTGCCATCTCAGTTTGGTTCATTCTCAGAATGAGCCACATCACTTCAACAAACCAACTTCATCAATTTGAGGGTATGCATCAGTATTTTTGCTTGGTCAAGATAATAAGTAAATAAGTAAAAAAATATTCACTACTTCTTAATAACTTTTTTTTTAATAGGAGACATTTTGGTCATTAAATTTTTGTGGTTTGAATTAGGAATAATTTGTTTTGTTTTCAACAAAATGTTGAAAAATTAGGATCTCCCAAAATGTCATGAAATGTAGATTATTCTGGTGTGTCATACAGACTCCAATGACAGTTCCCTCTGAGGGAAACTGGTTGCTAGTAACCAGTTGATGAGCTCTGCTGAATTCTTCTGAAGTGGAAGAAAAGGCATTATGTCTGTTTCTACTACCCATCCCACGATGGCTTTGAAGCTTTTGGGCCAACCTGAAATGTTGGTATAGGAGCTGTGGCATCTGGGCATAGAGGTGCTTCCTATCCTTTCACTTTTGCTAAAAATAGGCAGCGTCTCCAGAAAAGGACTGAGACAGAAATGCCAAAGAAAAGCAGCATCTTTGGCCTTCTCAGCAGACTTTTGGTGTACTCCATCACATGAAGCCGTGGTGCTTGCTGTACTGCTGGACCTGCATTCCAGGAGAGATATCTGATCCTCCTTAGGTGAAGGCTGTGGCCAAGATATTTCTGTGGTTGGCCTTTGGCTTTGCAACACATCTTAGCCCTCTGCTCACCTGGCACTGTGTGCATGCCTCGTTCCCCAACATCTGGCAGAACTCTGTGATGCAATTTTGTGTAATGTAAGTGCAATTGAAGACTAATAAAAGAGGAATTTGAGGTGGGTTTGTGTGGACATTCCAGTACTTACCTTTTGCTTTCTGCACAAATGTTTGGACTGAGCTGAGGTAGAGTACTTCCAATATAAAAATAAAATATATCTGAAAAATTCTAATTAATTCACTGACAGAAAGAACAGCCTCTGAAGTGCTAATGTTAATGATAATTATCTACATATAAAATTAACTGAACAATCAGAGTTTATATCAGTGCTGAATATACCACTTCCTATGTGGCACCTTGTGAACCACATTTCTTTTCCTTAGCTGATCGTTTTTCTCAACAAATTTTACTGTGATTTTTTACAAAGAAAGTGGAAAAATCTCGATTTGAAGAATACTCACATCTCAGCTGAGCAATCAAAATTACCAAAACCAAAAATGACACTCTATTGTCCAAGAAGCTGTATATATTATCATTTTATTCCCTTATATTTTTAAAGGATGGGCTTTTTTTTAAGTATTCACAAAATTAACTCTCAGGGAAAAAACCTAAAATGGGCTACTTCAAACTCAGAAGCCAATTGCTATTAACATTTTCCAACCTGAAATCAGCTTTATGAGAGCTAATGCAGAGTGTATTGAGGTATCTTAAAGGACAGTG
This sequence comes from Chaetura pelagica, assembly GCF_000747805.2. Lineage (NCBI taxonomy): Eukaryota > Metazoa > Chordata > Aves > Apodiformes > Apodidae > Chaetura > Chaetura pelagica. The sequence continues at coordinate 7,073,824 of NW_009952564.1, forward strand.
TGACAGAACATCAAAGCTATATTTATTTCCTACTAGGACCCATAACCACAAACTGATGGAGCCCAAAGTATTCTCAATGAGCTGATCTCAGAGCTGGGAATGAAACTTCAGGCTTCTGGCTTGAAATCTGCCATTTGAGCACTATTCAAATAATGAAAACAAATAATGGAGCAATAAACAGTACTGCTCCTGCACCAGGCATCCCCAGATGATATTAGCACTTAGCAAAAAAAAAGGAGACATTTAATTATATGAAGATTTTCTGCATTATGAGTTTCAGCCCTTGATAGCATCGGTGTATGAAGACAGCAGTTGGGCAAGCAGCAGAAAAATTCACACTCTGCCTCAGTGTCTGACCAGAGTGAATTATTGAAACATTGTCTTCTGTGAACCTCGTAAGAGAAAGAAACAGCTATGAGTCCAGCACTCGACAGCCTGTGTTCCAGAGCACGTGTCTCGTGAACAAAGCAGGGTACTGACAGGTACTGAGGTAGAGAGATCCTTCTTGTGGGTGTTTCTCACCCAGCTGGGAGACTAACCAGCATAGTCCAGGTGTCACTGCTTCATGGACTTGCCACCAGCACCTCCACAGAACACGTGCCTGAAATATTCTCAAGAACCCCATGAACGAAGGGGAGAACAACATGTGACTGTAGACTTTACTTAATAGCATGAGTATTTAAACCTCTGTATTTTCTGCAGTAAATCTGTTATTATCTGAACACTCCATCTTGGTTCCAAATATCTGGATTTTACCAAATTCACCTATTTTTGAGAAACTACAAAATAAAATACATTCAGGAGACAAGGAATAAAATCCTTGAGGAAAGTAACTGTTCCCTTTAAAAACCTGGAATGAGGCTCCAATCTGCAGAGCCAGATTGCAACAATGGCAAAGGAAAAAGTCATCAAGGAAAATGCTGACTTCATATCACACCTGGTGGTAACAAACCCAGCTGCAATTTCAAGCAGGGGAACGGGACTTCTCCCTCATCACTTTCAAGTCTGCTCTGTTTTAAAGTTCCTGCTAAATTTGACAGTTTACAGGGGCATTTAATGGAATTGCTCCTTGTACCTTGTGTTATGCTTTAGCTTTGGAAGGAAAACTTGCCAGTTTTGCTGAAGTCCTGCCAGGATTGTGGCAATGTGTGCTATGCATGATCTTCCATTTGGGACAGAAGCGAGATGGTCACTTGCACAGACCTTTTATAGCCATCTGAAGATCAAATGACCTGCTGTGGTTCTAATCAGGGCTCAGCTCTGCAGGAACTGCCAAAAGGAAAAGGCCAAAGGAGAGAGAGAATTCAAAGCTCACATCATAACAGCAATCAAGCAGGGCCATAGTTACAGGCAAACCACAGAAATGAGCAGAGTAACAGAATTATCCAACTATCACAGGCACATTAATGCCGGTCACATTCCAAAGCACTCATTACAGCACTCCAGTGTGGCTCTCTGTACAGCTGGTCAAATAATGCACATCAAATAAATGATTTGACAAATTTTGCAGAGTTTCAAAAATAAATTATCCAAAAAAGTGTGTTTTTTTAATTATTCCCACAGCTGTAGTCTTGAGAGTCTAGAAATATGTTCAAACTTGCCTCTTTCCCTCAGCTTGCTCACTCTCTACATTTTCTTAATTCATGCTCCCCAGTTGCACTTTCTCAGCAACCCTGTAAAATAAGTCTCTGGGTGCACATTGCAGCCATCCTGAGCAACCCAAAATAGCAACCCAGCCTACCTTGTCCAGTTCTCCTGCGCACCCCTAGGCCTGAGTAATAAATCAGTATGTCAGTACTCATGACAAAGCCCAAAACCATGAGGGTTTCTGCCAGACAAGTCAGGAATCCAGTTGTACTTCATGAATGCTCCACTGAAGTGAATGGCACCGTGTACATTTACACTGGATGAGGATCTGCTCCACCATCATGGTTACTCCAGTCAATGCACATTTAAGAAGGGGTCCTGCTTAGTTGCTTCCTCGAGCTTGCTTCTGTATGTCTAGTATACTGGAGTTTATAAACACATATGACCCAAAAATTTAAAATTCCTCTGATAACCTTGTTGGAAAAAAACAACAACACAGAGTATGTATTTCTTGAATTTATCCTAGTTCTTCTGAGTGACTTTAAATGACATCTGTGTTTGTACAGCCAAGATTGTGCAGTTATCTCTGAATGCTAGACCTGACTGATTCAGTTCTCCACAACTGAGAAATATATAGGCCAAAGTAAGTAATTTATTTTCACTATGGTTAGGAACAGGAATGAAATGGCAGGAAGATAATTTATTCCCTATCAACAAATAGAATTTCACTTCCTAGGCCTGCTAGACCAACTCCTTCAATAGGATTAAGTGTACATGTAACTAACAAAAAAAGTCAACAATTCAGAACTGTGCAAATACGTGTATTAAATTGTTTGCTTTTGACTGCAGATTGAAAGCTCTTTTACAAGAGGTCCCGGAACTTGCCTCTTGCCCTCAGCTTGCTCACTCTCTACATTTTCTTAATTCATGCTCCCCAGTTGCACTTTCTCAGCAACCCTGTAAAATAAGTCTCTGGGTGCACATTGCAGCCATCCTGAGCAACCCAAAATAGCAACCCAGCCTACCTTGTCCAGTTCTCCTGCGCACCCCTAGGCCTGAGTAATAAATCAGTATGTCAGTACTCATGACAAAGCCCAAAACCATGAGGGTTTCTGCCAGACAAGTCAGGAATCCAGTTGTACTTCATGAATGCTCCACTGAAGTGAATGGCACCGAGTACATTTACACTGGATGAGGATCTGCTCCACCATCATGGTTACTCCAGTCAATGCACATTTAAGAAGGGGTCCTGCTTAGTTGCTTCCTCGAGCTTGCTTCTGTATGTCTAGTATACTGGAGTTTATAAACACATATGACCCAAAAATTTAAAATTCCTCTGATAACCTTGTTGGAAAAAAACAACAACACAGAGTATGTATTTCTTGAATTTATCCTAGTTCTTCTGAGTGACTTTAAATGACATCTGTGTTTGTACAGCCAAGATTGTGCAGTTATCTCTGAATGCTAGACCTGACTGATTCAGTTCTCCACAACTGAGAAATATATAGGCCAAAGTAAGTAATTTATTTTCACTATGGTTAGGAACAGGAATGAAATGGCAGGAAGATAATTTATTCCCTATCAACAAATAGAATTTCACTTCCTAGGCCTGCTAGACCAACTCCTTCAATAGGATTAAGTGTACATGTAACTAACAAAAAAAGTCAACAATTCAGAACTGTGCAAATACGTGTATTAAATTGTTTGCTTTTGACTGCAGATTGAAAGCTCTTTTACAAGAGGTCCCGGGTACCTGGCAGATCAGCTCAGGCTCTTGCTTCTAACCAAAGCTCCCTTGTCTTGAACAGTGGAATTGTCCGTCGATAGAGGGAGGCTTCTGACCATGGGAAGCTGGAGCCTGACCAGGACCCGGGCCGGGCTGGAGACTTTTGCTGCCTGGTGAAAAATAAAAAAGGGAATGTTCAGTGTTGCTGCTTTTAGGATTAAATGAAAAACCCACCTTCTTGGAAAGGTTTGGCTTTTTAAGAAAACATTACTCTTTTTGTGATGCATTCATTGAGAAAACCAAGACAAACCTAGCATTTCTTCATAGCAAGGGAAGAGGAGAGAAATTTTGAATTGCTCACTATAAGGGGTGTACAAGCATCAAGGTTACTAGCAAAATTGTATTGGAACATCATATTTAGATTCGGAAAGACATTACTACTTCAATGACCTGTATTCTGCACGTGTGAAACAGACTCAAGTACAAACCTCTCAAAAATTCTCATTTCTTTTTGACTACTCTTTTAAAAATTTGACTTGATGAATCAACTGTGCCTAAGTGAGGACAATGTAGAGATGTGCACTATTTCTTTAAATCCAGAGCAGGGCAATAGTAAGCCTAGAATGGAGTTTGGAGATAGATTTATTTTCCTTAATCTAATAAAGTTGAGGGGGAGTTTGCCTGTACTGATCCATATCATTCTGGTAGTTCAAGCCCCTCGCAAATCTTCTATAAAAAATGGGTGTTAAGCAATGTTGCAGTCTCAGTGGGAAATTAAGTTGTGGATTGTTCTTATGATTAGGACAAGAAGAGTGGTGTGTGCTCCTGGAGGCTGTGCTGGTGATTTTAGGCACACAGCCAACATATATTTGTTAGAATTTGGACAATATGTGCCAATTCACTCTAGAAAAACTTCTGAGCAGTCCAAGCAGTTCAGTAAAGTCAGTGGAAATTTAAGCACAAGGAAAAAAAGGGTTCAGAAACAGAAATGAGTAAAAATTAAAATGTGTATCTTAAATGGTATAAAAATGTTAAAAGCAGAAATAAAAAACAGAAGAGCATTTTGACCTGATTCTTCATGCATTACAAGAGCTCTTAAAACACAAAATCTTGTGCATTTTACCTTTCTTTCTCTTTCCTCAGCTGTGTATCTTTTTTCCCTTTTTTGTATCTTGCAACATGAGAGCTGATTTTATGCACAGCACTTTTATGATCCAAGGACAAGCTTTCAATTCTATCAGAATATTGTCTTTAAAATATGGGAGTGGAAGAGGAAGGGAAAAGTATCTGGGGGGGAGAGATGCCAGAAAGCACCAGACTGGTTTTTTCCATATGCAGAGTTACCATCTATTTTGATTTTTACAGGCCAGTCTTGAAACACAAATTACATGCTTGCATCCTACAGGATTGCAGTTTGGGACTGTTTGACTTGTAGATCCAAAAGCTGCAGCCCTTTTGGGTGAGGATTCTCTCATCTCGCTGTTCACGTACATGAATCAGTTTGACATGGCATAAGTAGGTCTGGGCTCAGACATAGCTGTCATGTACTCTCAGGGGAATTTCTAGAAGCCAAGGGTAGTGCAGGGGTAAGTCACTGCAGGTACAACAGCTGCTGACACAGCTTCACGGGTGAGGAGGACTATGAAAAGCTTCCCTTCCCTGACCCATCTACTCAAGTCCTAAGGGAGACTCAGAGAACAGAGTTGAAGAGACATTTATTTGGGGCAATGAAGGAGTCAACAGGAGAAGATGGCCAGAAAATCATGTAAATAGTGAATGAAGCAGAGTAGGTGTGAGCACAGATGCTAGAGAGGTTGTTAGGGAAGAAGACCCCACTGAGATCCTAAAAAGGTTGAGAGAAAAGTGAGAAAGAAAAGGAAATAAAGAGAAAGAAACTTAGAGATCTATAAGAAGGCAGTGCTTCACAGAAAAAGTGCCGTAAGAGCAGCTGAGTGGGTGAACAGGGCATTGGGTCAGCTCTGAAGAGGACAAAAGTAAAAAGAAAACTACACTCAGATTTAACCACTGATGCAACCCATGAAGCCATTCAACATAAGGACTGGGGACCAAGGGGTGAGGAAGAAGGAGGTGAACAGATGAAAAATACAGAGAAAGAATTTAGAGAAATTGGAAAAGGAGCAAGGAGCAGGTACATCAACAACAATTAGCCAGGATCCTCAGTGCAGTAGTTGGGTCACTCTTGCCACCAGAAAAGGACTCAGTAACAGGGAGCAGGACTAAAGAGAGACTGCAGGGTCTAAATGAGCATATAACAATCAAGCAGGGACTTCAGAGGAAGGAAACGGAAGAGGTAAGAGGCATAAAGCTGGACACACTACATCTAGAAGAAGGAGAGGGTGTAGAGGGATCCTGGTATTTAGAACCTGCATATTTCTGCCTTGAAATGATGAGTCAATTTATTTTTGAGAGATTTATACTTCACAGAGGGCAAAGGGGCTGTAGATCATCTGTCTGAGGCAAGTTACATTTGAGTCATTGGTGTCAGGTGGCACAGTAAGGGTTAAATTCAAGTCTCACCAAGCTGCTGTACAGCTGGTGAAATGCATCTGTCAACAGAACTATTACTGTCATCCCCAGATCAGCACAATGTCCTTGACCCTGGAGGTCAACAGAGAGGCATTAGCTGTTACACAGACAGAGCTGTCATGCTCCTGTGGGAACAGAAAGGTTACAAGACCAATTGGATCAGCCCAAGAAGTAAAACTGTCCCTCCTTATCCAATAGTGGCTTAGAGGTGCAGGTGAAGTGTGGCGTGATGGAGTTAATCCAGCACATTTTCCCTTTGGAAACCTTGATTTAAACATTCCCTTTCAAGCAGGCAAGGAGAGGAATCATCCAGTTATCATCCTTCGTAGTCCCCATTTATGTGCATCAGAAAACTGTTGTGTAGTTTGCTGGGTGCAAAGCCTGCCCTGGACATTGAATGGCTGAAGGCTGGAAGGGCATGGGAAGCAGATTTGGAGCAGGGAGCACCCCAGAGGTGGCATAGCTGAGGGGCAGCACAGGACAGAGGTTGTAGGACTGCAGCAGTGAAGAGCTGCAGGACAGATCTAGGAAATTTGGGCTTTTAACCATAAGAAGATGGACAAAGGCACTAAAAAGTTCTCCTTTTTGAAGTAACTGGTAGCATTCCCATTGACTTCAGCAATGTTTTTTTATCATTTCTTTGCAATCACAGTAATAACTTCTTGATCATAACAGAGGCAGAGGGTTCTTAATGTCTCATTTCTCTGAAGGGATGTAAAGTCTTAAAGCTAAGATTTCATTAGTGAACAATTTCATTAAACGTCCTTTGATTATATATATATATATATATACACGTATAATCCAGTGTTGCTCAGTTGCCAGGCCTGGTAATTACACTCCAGCTTAGCTGAAATATTACCTAAATTGCATTTTTTACTGAGTGATTGACAATGGAATGGCAGCATTTCCCTCAATACTAGGATATGGCAGCATGGAATCACAGAATCGTAGAATGGTTTGGGTTGGAAGGGGCCTTAAAGGTCACCTAATTCCAGCCCCACCCTGCATGGGCACCACCCACTAGAACAGGTTGCTCAGAGCCCCATCCAACCTGCCTTTGAATAGTTCCAGGGATGGGGCTTCCACAACTTCCCTGAGCAACCTGTTCCAGTGTCTCATCACCCTCACTCTAAAGAATTTCCTCCTAATATCTAACCTAAATCTCCCCTCTTCCATTTTTAATCCATTCCCCCTTGTTCTCTCGCTACAAGCCCTTGTAAAAAGTCCCTCCCCCCCCCAGCTTTCCTGCAGGCTCTCTTCAGACACTGGAAAGGAAATGAGAGCACTATGGAAAAATAGAAGAAGCAGAGAACAAATGCAGAAAAGGTGAGAGGAAAAAATAATCGGGTTCTCTTTTTTTGTTGTGTTTGGTTTTTTTTTGTGAATTTATTGAAAACTGTAAATCTGGCAGCACATTGTTTAGCTCACAGAAATGCTTCCTCTCTTGCGTCTCTAACTTACACCCTCCCAAATTTATTTATTTTTTTTCTTTTTGAAGCAACCTGCACTAGCAAGACACTTCTGCATTACTGAAACCAGGGACCAACTCCCCACTGCGAACTGCACAGGACTCTGCCCTTCTGTTTGCCTCTGGGCTCTACAAATCCTGCAGTGTCCATGAAGTTAGCCCGCTACTCACAGCAGGTGGAAGCTCCCAGCCCCGCAGCAGCTGTGCACAGCCTTGATCTTCAGGGTTTCACACACAGTCCTCAACCTCCCCTGGCACAAGCCTCCTTTCCCTGTTTTTTTTTTAATGCGGAAAGCAATAACCCTCTGGCCTGACTAGTCCCTTGCTATCACATTCCACCAGAGGAATTCTGGGCATGAAGCTTCACAGGGCAAACAGGTCTCCGACCCTCTCTAAATATCTCCAGCTCCCTGCCTCCCTCTCCCTCTGTCCCTGGGAATCCACCCTTATCCACTGCAGCAGGGACGATATTTTTGAATTGTGTTTATTTGTTGGCACCCTGGTGTGAAAGCGCTTCCCATCAACTGCATATTAATCTTGTCAGCAGTTTGTGAACATTTTCCTCCCTCTCTGCCCTCACTAATTTATGACTTTTGGGTCTCCTGCTCCCTTCTATCCCACATTTCACTGTAATTAATGATAAATTAATCATCCTGATTTTTGTTAAAGTGAATTCAACTATGTCAAAATGGTAAGAAAGGGACTACTTTAGCCCTAGGAAAAGTGAAGTTAGGAAAGTTGTAAATTGAGTTGTAGAAAAACATGGGTGGTAATACACTGTGATATCTAGCCATTACATGTTCACATAATCTTGGAAAGTCCGGGGTCATTTGTGCCTGTACTCTTTCCATTGATCCATAGCGACTGGTTGGAACCTCTGCTGGGTTTTCCTTACTTTGAAATCATTAGGGACACTGCAAAAACCAAAGACTGTATTCTCCATTACCCTGAAATCTCTGAAGCCATGAGTTACATTCATTGATAACAGCCTTTTATTCACTATACCCATCGATACATTAATACCTCAGTTGCATTTTTTGCAATCCCAGACTCCAGGTTCCCATTTCTTGCATACATCTCCCACAGTGAATTTTTTTTCAAGGATGGTTTTGGGAGCTGAATTTAACTTAGTTGCAGTTCTCAGCAGTCTTCTTCAGGAAAAGGCACTACTAAAAGCTTTCTGACTAATGGAGGCAAGTGAAAATGGTGTGATGCTGTTAATGCACCTGGATATTGACTATTTAGAATTATAGAGGAGGTAGCTGAGAGTGCCCAGCATACAAGGAGTGTGCATCACCTCCCTTTCTACTCCATCACACAGAAAGGAGATCCCCTCCCCTTGTTGGCAGGGTAGAACTACCACAAACCACATTCTTTTTTTTAGTAATTTGATAGTCGCTTCTGATGAGCTGCTCCAGCCTTTCACTTCCTTGGGCTAGTGAAGATAGTGAAGACTAGATGGGTCCTGGACCTGCTATCAGAACACTCAACTCTATCTAGCATAGATACGGCCAACTTGAAATAAGCTCTAGCTGATTAGAACTGGAGCTGCTTGTTTATATAGCACCTCAGGCTATATTGACCATCCTATTTTCCCAGGAACCTGGCTACATAGCCCAACCAAATGCAGAACTTCAGGCAGTAACTTTTAGTTCCTCTATGGTAAGAGCTCCAGTTATCTGGAAAACCCAGCACTCACAGTCTCAGCTTTCCAGATCTACAACACATGGGCACAATTCAGTGAAGCCTCTGAATTTTGCCTATCTGTGAGCTCACTAAATGGCTTCTATAGCTCTCTACCATTGATACAATGGTAACAACACTCAGCCTTTACCACCTACTTATGTAGGGATCTAGCCACTGTGCCATTACAATTCATACTTTCACTGCTTCAGAAGATCATTATTATGTGCTAGGGAGGGGACTAGAAAAGAAATCTGCAGAGATGGAAGAGTGAAGGAAATACCTGCCTTCTCAAGAAGCATTTTCCTGAGACCACACGTCCTTAGGGCCCTGGATTTGCACCACATGCCTATTATACTTCAGCTGTCTCCCTTCAACTCAAAATAGCCAGGTCCAACCTGCATAAAGAATCCCCTTATCTGCATCCTGTCTCCACTGGAACTAGGGAAGGTGCTTTGACAAATTCAGACCAAATATCTCCAGATCTTATTTTTCTTTCCTCCATCCTGGTGTCCAAATTTGCCCAGATCTGTCAGCCTTTTCAGTATACCATATGAACTGTTTATATGATTAGTGTTTCAAGAAAAGGGTCAGATACAGGATGGAAAGGAAATAAGAAGTTTTAATCTGGGTGAGGAGAAGTGGTTCAAATTTATAGTGTTGGCCTGTCTGAGTAAGATGCTTACAGACATATTGTAAGAATTTGATATTGCTAAGTATTTTGTCACTGCTGTATTTGCATTTCTATTGTTTTTACAAAGCATTTCACAGCAGGTAAATAGACTTCATCCCAAACTAAGAGGTTAATGTCTTGGCTGAAAAATTAGCAACTCGCTTCTTGGGGACTGAAAGTAAACTCTGATTTTTCTTTGTTGGCCAGCTTTTTCTGCCACACAGTGGAGCTGTCTTCTTCAGGCAAACTGCCTCCCTTGGAGTATCGTGAGAAAGATCGTGCCAAGTACTGAAAAGTGCAGCAAGGTAAGTAATCTTCTACTGGTTGAAGACTAGAAAGGCAACAGGCAGAAGTCATGTGACTTAATAGATGCTTTAAATTCAACTAATTCCATAACTTAGCCTCTTCCTGCATATATTTATTTTGCTTCCTCTCTGAATACTTGTCTCACCTTTCTGCTAACACAGTTACGTCCTTCCCTTCTGGGCTCTAATAGTGTCTCTCCTACCAAATTTACATCATTTGCAATTGGGCCACCTTGTTATTTATGTCAGCATCATCTTGGCTGGGACTAATAAGTCTTTGTGTACCCCAGGGCTGCAGCTATTTTTCTTATTTATAAGAATGATTTCTGCATAAAAGGTTTTGCCAAAGTGTAAAATTGATGACATAATTGTGGGAGAGTCTACAGGAATATTAAGGAGGATTAGGCTACTATCAACAAATCAGGTTTTAAGTAGTGTTCTGCTGGGCAAGGAGTGTTTTCAATTAATTTGTAATTAAATAAGGGAAGCAATTTAGTGAACTTGGAGAGATATTCCAACAAACGGTTTATCTCATCAGTCTGAACCTCACATTCCTCCAGAACAGGATCATTGTTTAGATCTTGGGCATGTTATATGATCTGACCTATAGGAGTAATTTAATAAAACATCAATATTTTTCTTCTATTAACCCTCAGTGTCATGCTGAATGGAGAGAGCTGCCTCCCTCCCTTCACAGTCCCCATTAGGTCTGCACCCTCTCTAACTAGTTGGACAGGTGTTATCACTAAGCAGCCTGGGGTTTTCTAACATGGACAAACCAGACACTCTACAGCAAATTCACAGGACAGCAATAATATATGAGGAATGGAGAAGAAACAAGGGGAGGACAGAGAACAATGGAGGGGAAACACACTTGGCTTTCACAGTGGAAAACTTGGTGTCCCTTGGAAAGACTTCCAATTATGATGATGGGATTTGCTCATATTTTCTCAAAATATTCTTTATAAAATCATTTATTCAATCAGACCCAGAAGTATAAGGTAGTTTAAGAGGACCTGAGATGAGCAATTCCAGATGGGGTTCTATGCATGAATGTATTCCGGGCAGGCAGAGCAGGGATTTGCCAATTGCTTAAAGGGCTTAGTGCAACAGCTGGGCACATTTTGTGTATGACCAAAAATAAGAGTTTGAATTAATGCTGATGTTCAGACATCTAGCCTTGCAGCTATTGTTCTTTGCTCTTTTTTTCTTTTTTTTTAATGCTCTTTTTTTTTTTTTTTTCCCCCTAATAGCCAGAGTTACTCCATGGGGCATTTTGAGGAGTGGAGAAAATTATGACATGATGGAAAAGACGCCAAGAGATTTTGAAGATAATTAAGAGGTTGAGTAGGAAAGAAAAAAAAAAAAATTAGGTGCAAAGGCAGTATAAGGAGATAGAACAGGAGATGCTGCAAGTACAGACCAGGAGAATAAAGATGTTGGGGGCAAGGAATTAGAGAAGGGAGTGAATGAATTTGGCAAAGACAAGACAAGCTGATAAGTGAAGAGTAGGATATCTTAACTATGTTGTTGAAGACTCACTGCATCTGCTGATAAAGAAAAAAAGACAGGTATTTCTGTATAGTTTTCTTCCTTTTCAAATGTCCTTTCACTCAGATTTCTCCCACCCTCTCTGTCCCCAGCTTCTCATTGTCATATTAATGATAAAACATTTGTGTGGAAAATTTCACTTTAAAAATTAAAAAATTAAATTATGGACATTTTTTTTTGTCCACATTGAACACATTCTGATAAATTTATTTTAGAAGCTGTAGTGGTACTAAAGTTCAAAAGGAAAATGTCAGAGGGAATGGCTTTTGAGTCAGTGTTCCTCTTTGCCTCTTTGTGAAAACTAGAAAGCTTGGCCAAATTGGAAAGGTCTAGTTTTGACATGCACAGGTCAAAGCTGTGCAGCTGAAGTCACCAAGGATTTTGCACATGCTTTGCATTCATGCTAAGTAGGTTGCTTCTTCTAGGCACTGCTCCTAGAGTTAATAGTGACAGGACAGACTCCCTCAGGATTGTGATGATCTGCAGCTGGCACTTAGAAAACATGGTGGTAGGACCTACTGAGTGGCAGCAGGCAAAGAGAAGAGAGGGAAGGAATAAAAACCAATTGATACAGAGCAGGAAATCAACTGGAGAAATGGCAAAGTGGAGTTTTCTGGCTAATGCTTAGGGCTGGGATCTGAGGAAAAGGGAAGGCTACATCCAGAAGGAAAGAGGAGGAATCTGAGGAGGAAAGATTCAGCTTGAGGAGAAGACTGGAGCCACAGACTATATTGGAAACCTGTCAGATGAAGAGGTGTGGCAGGAGAGAAATCAGATCTAGTAGGAGTTGTGCCCAAGGTAAAGGAGTTGTTCTAGATAAACCCAGAGGCTGGAGTGGGAGCAGAGAGTAAAGAAGGCAAAAAAAGAGGGTGGACATTGAGGGTGAATGAAGAATCTGAGAAGCTGGAGAGGTATCGGGCAACAGAGATCGTGAGAAAAGCAGGTAGAGAGAAATGCTTGTAAATGCGGTGCTGCAGAGAAACAGATTGGTCAGGGAACTAGTCAGTGCTGATGACACAAATGAGAGAAGGGAGTCAGAGACAAGCTGAGCCAAGACACTGGGGCAAGGATGAGGAAAAAGGATTTATCTAAAGCAAGGACCTGGGAACGGTGACAGGGCACAAAGGATCACAGCTTGTTTGGAGCTTGCAGAGGGGATCCCCTTTGATGACTGTCCCCCTTGCAACAGAGTTCACATCTCACCACTCCTTCCCTGCCATGGAGTCTCACTGAAAGCAAATAGCATGTGGTAGTAAGAATTATATGACCTCATCTCTTTTTAATGCTCATTCACCTAACAAATAGCAAACCTCTGCTGTTACCAGTTATTTCAGTTAGCTCAAGTGACAGGGGCTGCTGAAAGCGATCTGAAGTTATCAGTTGTGGAATTAAGGATGTCAGTGTGATCTTACATAACTGGTTTATTTTTCCCTGAGTTCACCTTTCCTCTTTGAGGCCTAGGAACATAAACTCAGAAAAATATTTTAAGGGAATAGTATTAAGCTGTTAAGGTCAAAAACTTTTAAGTTGCTTAAAATAAGGTCAGCATTATGACGCATGCGTCATGTCAAAAGTATGAGGTTATGCTACTGTAAGAAGTTAACTCTGTTTTTCTAACAGTTTCTCCTGTGATGCTGTATTAATTTCTACTTTTTATCTAACAGTGAATTCAATGTCCAGTTTGAATTTTAGTACCTTGAGACAGAGTTTTCAGCATACCTGGCAATGGTTCCAACAAAAATATCATCTGTGCCCTTCTTCAGCTAGATATCCTGCAGAAAAAATGCCTACGACAAAAAGCAATATACACAGCTTTTGGGGGATTTCTCCTTTTCTAGAAACTCCTCCTTTCCTGCTCCAGAAGCTGTGGTTCACCCTGTCCCTCTCCAGTTCCTAGAGGTAGGTCTCTTTAAGCTATACAGTGGTCTAGGTATTTAAAGTTAAGTACGGCTTAAAGAATCAGATAATATTTTCCAATTTCTGTTTAGTAACGGCTCCCTATCTGAGTGTAGCTCAAGCAAGCGCAGTATCTCTGCCCATACCTGAAACAACCATGTACTGTCATGTCTGTTTTGCCTCAGAAACTTGGAAAAAGTTTGCTTTCCTTCTGGAAAGACCAGGAAGGACTGGGTTACAGAGCAACATGAAACTCTGGGCCCATAAGAATTGCCTTGGTTGCAGTGTGAGGTTTTGTATTTATTTGCTATCCAATTCCAGGCGTGGAACACCGCCATGGAATTGACATGTTTATCTTTGTTTTGGTTCCACCAAAACCTATAAATGAAACAGAAATGCCAGAAAACGGTTTCTAAAGTTAACCGCTGCTGAGCTTTTGCCCAGCTGTACAACCTCTTGCTTCCCCTCAGATAATTATGGAAGGACCAGAGGCTTGACCCTTGGTCAGATCTGAAATTTCTCCTCTGAAGAAGGGAGCTTAATAGGAGCCAAACAAGACCAGAGGATCTGCTGTAGAAAACAACCAATTCGTGGAGCCCAAATTATAGATTAGGCATGGCCATTTTCTTCCATTACAGATGATAAAGCCAGAAGAAGCCATTGTGATTATCTGCTTCAGCCTCCTGCATAACACAAGGCATAAGACTTGCCTGAAATAGCTTATATTACAGCTATAGCACATGTTACAGGAGGAAGAAACATCCAGTCTTGCCTGGACACTTTCCAAAGAAGGGTGTTCCAATCGTCCCCAGCCATTAGCTGTGTTCCACATTAAATATGCAGGGCCTTCTTTCCAGTCCAAACTAGTCTGTTTTCAGCTTTGCCCACTGCATATCATCATACTTTTGTCTGCTGTACTGAAAAGGTCTGATCCTCAGTCTCTTACCTGTTGCCCTTGAATGATGGGATGACCCCAGTGAATGGTGTCATCTCAGCAGTGCAGCTCTATGAAAGACCATGGACTTGAGCTACCTGTCCACCTGAGGATTGAACCAGTGGTGGTGAGGGTAGCAGCTGTAAGGTGCCAGCAGGAAGATGGCAGCAACAAGTCATCCAGGACTTGAACACCACTCATGAACAAACCCCTCATCTCCCTGGTGGGGGTTGCAGAGCATCACTGAGAGAGCTCAGTTCTTTTAAAACCCATGGGGACTCCTAGTGGGAAAGACACAATGACTTTCAAAACACTGGAAATAGTTTATAATCAAAGGTGTTATTTATAAATAGCTCTCACTTGTTGTCATGTGGCCAGCTTAATTAAGTAGTGCAGAACGTGTGCGGTCACTCACCTCAGATAGAAAAATCTGTATTGGGCCTTCACCCTAATGCGAATTTCCTGACCTGACAGATGGGGATTGAGTGTCTGTTTATGCCAAGAGGAGTTTGCTAACATTTTTCCTCTAATTACTAATTATACCAGTGAAAGCGGTTTTACGGCTGGAGTCCTGGCAATGTGAAACTCGATCATCAGAGATTTGCAGGAAAGATGGAAGATTGATGGGTGACATCAAACAGCTGACAAGGAGGCCAGGGCAGCCAGACTGACAGCAGCTGCTCCAAGGGGCTTCAGGGGTGGGGGGCAGCTGTGCAGGGGGGAATAAGGGTCCATGGGGGAGCAGCACGAGGGGGTTGAGCCATTTTAATAGTTTCCCCCTGCTCCCCCCCCCCCCAGTCATTTCAGATATGAATGGGTCTAATCTCCCTGGACTCGAGGCTGTATGTGAGAGTGCATCTACCAACAGGTGGTAAAGCAAAGTAGCAGGGCTGAAGGCAGCTGCTGCTGCAGAGAGGGCTATGGCAGAGGGCTCCAGAGGGGACTGCAAACAGCAAACCAAGGAAGAGGAAATCAGCTCTTCTGGCCTCAGGTTTCCCAGATTCAAGCCTAAATATCAGTGTGTCTGTTCCCTGAGGCCCAGGAAACCTATTGTCACACTCCGCTATGGAGTGCCAAGGTCACTGCAAAGAGATCCATGAAGGGCAGTTTCCTTCTCTGAAGGAGACAGGAGTTACATATTCTCATCAAGCTGCATAGATTCCTGTTTAGTTGTCCAAACAGGAAACCATCCTGGTGGTCTCTGACTCACTGGTGGGATCAGTACATCACCTGATTCTCCAAAAGATGTTTGGCCCTGGCTGGGCTGTTACCTCTACCCTGTTAGTACCCTGCAGGCTGGAGACTGGTGCTGCATCACAGTGGTTGTACAACCTCAGTCTCCAGTGGTCTTGCCACAGTGTACTTCACAAGGCCTCCAAGCCACACGTTTCCTTGGCATTCTTGGAAATCACAGGGATTGGCTAACAGAGCTTCCCCTACATGCTCACATGCCTAAGCTGCAGGATCTCCCACTTCCAGCTGCTCTGCCAGTGTGACTATCCAGACGGTGTCTTCAGTGCTGACAGGAGGTCTCCTTCTGCAGGACGAGTTAAATCCATTCCTTGACTGACATTCGCTGAGTGGACATAAGAGCCCTGATGCTCACACAGCTACTTCTGCTCCCAGCATTATTGCTGGCTTGCTGGTGTCACCCCAAAGAGGATGAATTATCATACCATGAGCCCACATCACTACGCCAGTGAACTGCAGCCCACATCCTGCCCAAATCCACTACTGTAGAAAGTGACCAGAGTGGCCACTGGGAATATATGAACTGGGAGTCCACTGGGGAGATGAGAGAAAAACAGCCTTTCACTGCTGCAGTAGGCATCTGATTGATTTGTATAATGTTAATTAAATTTTCATTCTTGAGAAGGGCCAAACTAATGGTGTTCCAAGTTCCATGAGTATGAAAGAAGCACACAGCTAAATAGTGAGCCTTCCTTACAAAAATGGCTTTTTGCCAGGTGTAGAAGAGCACACAGTAGCAGTAGCACAGGGATGAGCAGATCTGTGATAATACAAACTTTTTCAAGAGTACTGAATTTCAAACTGGTGCAGTTAATAGTGCACATGCACATGTATTAATACATAAGTAACCACTGCCACCCAGCCAATAAATGAAGTAGCTCACATTGCTATAAACTCCAACTCAGCTAACATGCCTGCCTTTCAACAGAGTTGGCAGAATATTTGAATGATTATGAGTGTTTTCCAGAGCTATACATCAGGAGTGTAAGTTTGAAATAGCCAAATGACCCCAAAGGAAGTATTACAGTTTCATGGTTCAGCACTGTTCATCCCACTGTTTCTGGCCCAAGTGGGCAGCCTCAATTGGAAGAGTAGTTGGAGGGACAGCAGAAGGGATAACTGTAACACTTATACTCCCTTCCATGAAGGAAACCAGTTATCTGTTCTCCTGGGGAAAGACTGTGGTCTCCTACGCTGATGTTTGCATATCTATGCTTGTACTTTTCTTCTCATAGATACAAAGTACTGGGCATCTGTTAGCTTAAGGAAGTCTTCCTCTTTCACCATGTAGAAGAAAACCACTAATAAGAATCTAGCCTGAGTTTTGTACCTCTGGTTTTACAAATTTATACAGAACCACATTGAAAATATAAATATTTAACATTACAACTAGCTTTGTATTTTCTTATTCTTTCTTTCTTCAAAGTATATTTTATACATACTACTGTACAGAAGTATCCTACATTCTTTGAAAAAAAGCAACACAACAGAAAACGTAGGCAAAAGAACCCACAGGCTTTTAGAAGCACCCATCATCACATCCTCATAAATATCCTAGAAAGCAGCCAGGCAGGACATCCCCAGATTGATCTTTATCAGACTGATAAACTGTTCTTTTAAAAAGTCTAATGCAAATTATTTCCAGGGCTTCCTGTCTAAGTTAGGAGCCTTTCAAAAATCTATTAAAACATTATATTTTATCATTGACTTGAGGATAAGAAATGGATTAAAGTTTTTGCATAATGTTTTCTCTCTTCAACAATTATTTAAATTCCTACTATGCAAGTGGATGTCTAGAGCCCAGAATGGGATGATAGGCAAACCAATGTGTTAAAATAGGTCAAAGTAAGGGCACATCTGGAATATTGTGTCCAGTTCTGGGCCCCTCAGTTCCAGAAGGACAGGGAACTGCTTGAAAGAGTCCAGTGCAGAGCCACAAAGATGATTAAGGGAGTGGAACATCTCCGTTATGAGGAAAGGCTGAGGGAGCTGGGTCTCTTGAGCTTGGAGAAAAGGAGACTGAGGGGTGACCTCATCAATGTTTACAAATATGTTAAGGGGGAGTGCCAGGAAGATGCAGTTAAGCTTTTTTCAGTGATGTCCAGTGATAGGACAAGGGGCAGTGGGTGCAAACTGGAACATAGGAGGTTCCACGTAAACATCACAAAAAACCTTCTTTACTGTGAGAGTGACAGAGCACTGGAACAGGCTGCCCAGAGAGGTTGTGGAGTCTTCTTCGCTGGAGACATTCAAAACCCACCTGGATGCGTTCCTGTGTGATGTGCTCTGGGTGACCCTGCTCTGGCAGGGGGGTTGGACTAGATGACCTTTCGAGGTCCCTTCCAACCCCTAAGATTCTGTGATTCTGTGATCATGCTGCATGATCAGTAGTCCTTTCTCATGAACACTCAGGCAAAGAATTTGGTTTATGGTATTGTAAAGTTATCTATCATTTTGCCATAGTTCTGAAAAGCAAAAAGGATAGCACTTTCTATAGGTAACTCCACAATGCTTGGCAGTAAATTTCTGTAAGTCTCTGATCTGAACAGCATCCTGGTATGTGTAGTGGATCAACTGACTGTTTCATTAAAATCTAATAGAACCACTGGATGAGAAGTGCTGCCAATCATACCTACTATGTGGTGGTAATCCGCTCATTCCAGGCAGAAAAGAAGGGCAAGCCAACACAGTTTGTCCTGTTTTTCCCTATTAGAAAACCCTTTAATTAGATGTGAACATACCTCCAGTGATCCAGGATGTGTCGCCAAAGGCGTGTGAGCCGTGTACATAAACTCAGATGGCTCAAGGTACCCGGGGAGCTAGCTGCCTACAGATCTGGGCCTCAGCTTGTCATTTGAAGTATCTAGAATTACTAAAACTCTGGTGGCAAGGTCTGAATGAGGTAAGTGTTGAGATTTGGTAGTCAGTATTTTCCTTGCTTCAGAACTGATCAGCTTTTCCCACAGCTAGCTTGCTTCCCCAAAATAACAGCAATACATTTGCAGCAGCTTGGAATCCCAAGTACTAAGCTCTAAAAAAGAACACAATGTGCCAATTGAATCTTTTGTGCAAACGCTACGCTATGATCTCCAAAATAACATTCTATCACCTCTGAAATGAAAGCTACCATAGGAGTGATTCAGTTTCAAAGTAGCACTTTATTACAACCAAACTCTCACACTTTTTGATGGCGTAGCTGTCTTTCTAGTGTTGTCTAAACATCATTAGACCATAAGACGGCCTTTCAGGACTAGTTCATTAATCATCTGTCCTTGAAATAAATAGTCCTTCTTGGAAAATCCACAGAAGTTCATATAAAGCTTGTAAAGGTCAAGCTTTTGTATAAGAGGAAACCAGACAAGTTGCACTTAATCCATACTGGTAGCATTGGCATTCAAGGTTTACTGATGGGAGCATGCAGTAAAAATAACTAATCCATCTGTGCTTTCTTTAAATTGTTATTGCTTAGTTGTCATAGGATGCTGTGAGATGATGAAGAAAAGCAAAGGTAATTAAAGGGAAATGGAAAAAGATGTGATCACCCAAAACAGCTTTCTGTTGGCATTTAACATACATTTTAAAGAAAGCTAAGAATTTTTGCTTTCTTTCCTTTTGCTCACAGCCTTACTTCATCATACCTTATTACAGGCAGTCACAAAGACTTCATGATGTTTGTGTTGAATACAGCCAGGTAGAAGAGATTTAGGGTTTAGACACAACAGATGGTGCACCGGGCCAAACTGCTAAGCTCAGCTGTTTATCTCAGTTCTCTCCACATTACTGTAAAATGATGGCTAGTACCTCTCTTAAAAATCAATACATACAAAATAAGCATTACAGATGTCATGGTCACTGGCACGGGCAGGTCAATACATTGGGAGCATGTATAGATTTTAGCTAACAAGGGTACCTTTTCCACTGATGGCCCTCAGCATCTTGCAACCTTGCCACAGTAAATGCTCTGCTTTGTCTGAAGTAACGAGCTGGAGAGATCGGAAAAGGCCTGGGTTTTCATTATGACTGATGTTAATGGGAATGAAGGAATTTGGCTATGGGAATTAGCGCTAACACTGTTTGTTAATTAAGAAAAGTGCTGATTAGAAATCATTTAAAACTTTACATAACTTGACATAACACAAACGCTGCATTTTATTTGCTGAAAGCTTACTGAACCCATATGAAGGGGTGACCATAGCAAAAGCTGCATTATCTTGATGATGAGTTGTTACCAATTGTTCTTTGCAATGGTTATTTATTATACAACACCTGTCAGTAGTTAAGTGGAGATGCTACATTAAAGTAGGTGTTAGCATCTGATAGGGATGAAAATATTGTTTACCCTTCCTAAAACCACATTATTTGCTCTTTAAATAAATAATTATTTTTCTGAGAATCTTAATCTGCTCTCCTTCAAATACCTAATTTCAGAAATGAAAAATCCTGACAGAGCCTTATTTTTGCTATCATTTGCAGAAACAAAGACTTCACAAATTCTTTCAACTTCCTGTCCTGTTAAGACTCACTAAAATCTTGCATGTAGGATATGTATACAGACTTTGTGGGGCAAGAAACTGTTTGGGTTTTTTTGTAGTTACTTTGCGTAACTGCACGTTTGCCAAAAAAAAGCTGAAAAATAACACTTCATTACAGGTAATTTTTTTAAAAGTCATGTTTCATGATTTTTTCCATCTCTCACATTTCTTGGGTAGGAGGGTGCAAGAAGAGGCCCTGACAGGCATAATAGCCTGTTCATGCCCATCACCTGTTTTTTACTGTGCTTTTCCTATGGCATTATAGAGGGTCATGGATAGATCCTGATGCCCTCAGGAAGAAGTAATCTCCAAATTATTTTACTTTCTATAGGATGACTGGCCAAATTTTAGGTTATGAACTCAACTCATTAACTAGCACAGTACCCAGCATTCCCATACACTTTTATTTCACACATCACCTGGGAAATGGTTGTAGTGGGGTGGCCAATGAAGTGCAAAGGAGGAGGCATTCCAGCACAGCTGATGAGGGAGAAGACCACATCTGCATAAATATTTTGTTGGAGCCAGAAGCTCACAGACTAGGGTGCTTGACAGGTGGATCACAGATCACCAGGACTAGCTCCATCTAGAAGCAAGGACTAGTAGGAAAGAGGTGCTGGTGCTTCAAATGTCTCTGTGGGGAGATCCTGACTTTGAATCTTTATGGTGCTCCAGTCAGCTGACACAGGCAGAGGTATGTGATGGCCAAGGGGAAGTATTTTAGGGGACTGGGGTCCAGCTGGAATTTTGGTGATGCAGAATAGGTAACTTTATGAAGTAGGAAAGATGTAGGCAGGAAAGACAGAAGCACAGGATCTTGTGCTTCTGGTCTGAGGTAAGGAGATGACAGCTAGACTTCAGGCAAGGCATAACGGTGTTCTGGAACACAGTCCTTGGACTGGGAAGTTTTATCATGGCTGTCCCATGGCTGTTCTATAAAGCAGAATTTAGGCACAAGTATGACTGAGAGACAGGCACCAAAATAGGGCAGGAAATAGTCATTACTCCATGTACTTCTTTAAATCCTACTCACTTAACTAGATCTTCTGGCCAGTATCTTCTCAAGGTGTATGTCAAGGTGTATGTGTGTAGATTGGAAAGGAAGGAGGGGAATTAAAGTTGAAGCAACAGTTTCAGAATAATATTTACTGTTGCAATTTAGCTATTCTGCAATTAGCCTCAGACAATTAAAAACCATTAAAATACAAGTTCACAGAATTAGGATACCAAGGCATTTAATTACTCCAATTCCAGTTCAGATTGCATGTAGTTTTATAGATCTCTTCTCCTTTAAAAAAACAAAACAAAACAAAAACCAACAACAAACATGTCATGTCTTTGCACCACTTACTAACTATATTTTCAGTGCAAACTCTGGTATACATCACAGGTACGTTTACCCCTCCTGGTGTTAATGTTTGGTTTTAATGGATCTAAAACATGTTTATTTTTGTACCAATAACAGTATAAAGTTTCAAATTCCACTTATTTAGGTTTTGCTTTGTTTGGCTGTTGAGAAAGGTTAGCGATTAGTGCTCAGCACTACTGCGTGAGACTTCTTTTCTTGATGGTGGCAGGAGCAAGGAGTGCTACAGAAGCAGATCTCCATGGAGGGACCCTCTAACCTTATGGAAACCACTCCTTTTGTACCAGAAGCAAGCAGGCAATGATACAGGATTTTAAAGTGCAGGAGAAAGAGGTGGGGGTGAGGAGTCTGGTTTTCTGCAAGGGTGGGAAAATGTTTTCCTTGGGTTTATTTCTTTAGAGAGAAATCTAAAGCCTTGTGATCTGTTTTGGAGTGGGGCAGAAATAAAGCCTGAGATATCTGAAATTGGACTTCTTCGCTGACTGGCAGCACTGAACTGCTTCCAAAAATCAGTTACCTAGAGACAGTAGAACTATAATACCAAATGCAGAGGGAGTCTTTAACAGAGAGACTGTTACACAGCATCCAGCTGGAATTTGGAAGTAATTTTACTGACAGATGATAATGGATTTCATTTTGAGCTCTGCCAGGAATCCCAATACCACTGGCTATAGAAAGGGGAAAAGCATTCTCCTCACACATGTATGCACGTGGGAGAGCAGACTACAAAAGCATCTTTTCCAAAATTAAATGCAGGGCTTTGTAAGTTGTTTTCTTTTTTTCCCCAGTAAAACAAAGTTGGTGGAGACTCTTAAATGTAAACTTATTTGTATGTTTAAAGGAAGTTTGATCTGTTCTGTGTGTTACGCTTGTGATAAGCAACAGAGGCTGCATACATTTGTAACTCAGCTTGACGGGAAAAAACAATGACTGGCCAGGCCAGCACTGAATGCTGAATATCTACAACTTCTTTTGATTTTGGCCACATTATCAGATGGACAGCCTTAAACATGTTAGGACTACTGATTTGTGTATATAGTGGCCCAGCACCAGCAGGCAGGCCTTGCCACGTGGTGGATGGACTTGACTGAATTACATTGCCTTTACAATTTAGCTGTTCCCTTTCTCAGCATCCCTGCATGTTCTTACAGTTCAGCAAGCACCTAGCAACCCTTATTTTATTATGAAGGCCCATCACAAGCTGATGAGGAGAGTTCATTTTATTATTTCATCATGGTTAGAACTCAGTCTAATTAAGAAATCACTGACCTAGAAATCGCTGGCACTAGAAAAAAAATTAAGTGCACCATGTCACATTGAGAAGGGAACTGCATGAAAATATTTATTCTCAGCTTAACTTTTGTCATTTTGGGGCACATGCACTTAAAATTTACTGATGTAGAAATTAGCTTTCTAGATCCTAAAGCCACGACAGATATTTGGCCTGCATCCATGAGACCAACGCAGTTCATGTGGGAAGCTTTATGCATATTATATTAATGTATTTAGAGATGGAGAAATAAATTACAAGGAATCATTTGGTGATCAGAGCAGCAACTGTAGGCAAAGACCTCCTACGTCCAAATTGGTATGAGAGAGTTTAAGGAGGCTGTGGAAACACATGCCACAGCTGCCAAATCTGTGCAACTTGTGAGACAGTTGTGTCCTGGGGGGTTGCAAACTTCAAGCAAAAGCTGTTCCCAGCCCAGATGCTGCAGTGCTATGAAACTGGAAAGGAAAGCAAATTCAGTTTTGTGTTCTGCCCTTTCTTCCTTTTGGAAGGAAGTGTTCTCCTTAAAAATATATATAATTAAAAAAAAAAATTAATATACCTTTCTTCTTATTTTAGAAATGTAAGGAATATGAAGGACTGTTTTCCTTATCAGCCCTGAAGGCCACGTTAGCTGTTCTAGGCAACTTTCTGGGAAGTTTTCTAAAACGGAAACAGCTTTCTGAAGCCATAATTCAGGAAGCCTCCCTGTTTAAGAAATATTTAATCTTATGAAAGCAATATAAAGCAATTAAGTGTGTTCTGAAGGACTCAGGCAAAGAGAACTCTTTGCTCAGTTCTCAACTAAGGTGAGAAGCTGATGGTTCATACTGAAAAGATCATTTTTTCCAAGTATTTGTCAAGCATTTAAAATAAGCACTTAAAAAAAAACATTAAGCATGATTAAAATTCATTCCCCTCTCAGTCAATCAGGCTTTAATTATTTAAGATCCAAAACACTTACTAGTTCTTTAGTCAACTGTAGTCTTTCAGGAAATATCCAGTAGAGGATACATGACTTTTACAGCCAGTAATGCTTTTCCACTCTGCACACTTTACTGGAGAACAAGCAAGAAAGAAATGTTCTTTAAGTCACCCCAAAATACAAGGCAACTAATGTTTCTTTCTCCAGAAGGAGGTAAAGAGAACATCTAATTTAAAATATTCATTCTATATTATTATTAAAAGCATGGGCACAGGAACATGTTATTGTGCCTAGCTGCTCCATAGTATTAACTATGCCCACTTTCTTAACCTGCTGTGTAAATTCAGATTACACAGGGTTGTTAATCCCCCTCCCAGGGAAAGGCAAGGTACCTTTTATTCACACAGAATGCTATTTAGAACTGCAAGCGTATTATAAATTCATGGCTTTCATTACTCCATTCTCATTTGTTAATGTATTCACACATTATTTTTTTCTAATAAGCCAGCAATAAACAGCTGACTTTATGATTTTTATGTTGCCACTCTCCCCAAAAATCTCACCATAAATATTCTTCTCATACGCAAAGTCTTCACAGATTTGCCCATTAACTCTTGCACTAATGGCAGACCAAATTTCTTCTGCATGGAAATGTCAGGCATACATATGCACATCCCTTTTACATGCAGAAGGTGCCCCAAACTGTGTATTGTCTTTCTGGAGCCTTAATTTGCCTGCTCCCCTCATCTCTGGCTTATCAATGTAGTTGAATACAAGTTTTAAGACTACAGCAACTTCATCTTTTAGTTCTCAGAAGGAAGCTGGAGGTTTACAGATGGCTCAGAGACAGCTAGGCATTTTGCAGTCCAGACCATTTGGAGGAAACAAAGGCTGTAGTTTCCCAATTTTTTTTATTTGTCTCTTTTGTCTGTTGAATGACTTAACCAAGAGGGTTTCAGTGATCTAGTTAGCAGCTTGGCCTACAAGCGTCTTTGGCAGCACAACTGAATGGACAGGGACAAACAGCCAAACAGGAGATGTCTTTAGCTGACTTCACTACTGGAGAACCGATTTTAGGACTATACACTAGGGCCCTTTTTAGTAGGGAATAAATACAATTTATTTCTCTCCTTTGTTCATGAAAGTGGTGGAGATCATTTTAAATGAACTGATATAAGCTCCCAGTGATCAGCTGTCCCACCACAGCTTGACTCACCATTTGCTGCAACAACCAGCAAGTTATCTAGATGCATTTACAAAGACAAGAAGCAGCAACAGAAAGCAATTTCCTTCAAATAATCATTATTCATCCAAGCAAACATAATAAACAGGCCAGTTCATGGTATTCACTGCTATTGCTCATATTCCCAGGCTGGCATCAACCTTACTGTGTTTTAACCTTCCTAATGACCTCATGCATACTGATCCAGGTGTGGGCACAACTGAGCAATCATCTCCCACAGGCATCTTGGTACTGCGCATTTCCAGCCCTACCACCAGGATCTGAGTGCACAACTCTCTCCCATTGGTCCTCTTGAAGCTTGTATCCAGCCCTGAAAACTGAGCCGTGAGAAACCAGAAGGGTGGTTCATAAAAAGGACACGTGGCAATGCTATCTGTGCATTCTGCTTCATACCTCTGTTCTGTTCTCCTTGATCAACTTCTGATCCTGCCCTGTTCCTCCTCCTCATGCCCTCCCAACACACCTCAGCAGGCACAGGCTGCACATCCAGACTTTAATGAACAACATGGGTATGGTGGGAATGTCACACTGCCTATTTCTGCAAAATGTCGAAGTCGGGGTTTTTTTTTTCTGGACAACAAAAGAAAAACTCAAAAACAGACACCAGCCAAGAAACAGGGTGGGGGAAAATGTTTATGGCGTTGGCAAATCAACTGTGCAGCTTCCCCATGTAATTAACCACATCACTGTCTGCAAGCCCAGGGAAGATACCCTTCTGTAGGTTAAGATGATATGAGACTTGCCTGTTACGTCCCCTGTGAACCCAAATTTGTACCTCTCCACTACAGCTGCGTAATTAAAGGCGTTTCATTCAGCACACATGCTTGATCAGCATCATCCCAGAACGAAACTCTGACAAAAGCAGTAAGGGGCCGCCACGCAGCAGGGATTTCAGGCTCTGACGAAAGGAACGACTGGGAAGCTCCGAGCAGCCCCGGCTGGTCTGAGGGGCTGGGGGAAGGGCAGCATGTGGCTGGGGATGCTCTCACCAAACGTTACATCACGCAGAGCATTTCACTCGCCTCCGGCGTGAGATCACGCCGTGACTCCTCCGTGATGGAATTCTTTTATTTTGGCAGCTCTCTTGCTTTCTCCCGACCGTGCCTCCCTCTCCCCTCTCGGCCCGGGTCACCTCACCTAGGGCAGGATTCGGGGCCTGGGCCCGGGGCCCGGGGCCTGGGCCCGCCCGCCCGCACCTGGGCCCTCCC
>NW_009952564.1:7100752-7108396 GCF_000747805.2 Chaetura pelagica
GGGCTCTTTGCTTTCCCTTCCTCGGCGCTTTCCTCTCTGGGGCTCTGGGTGCCAAGTTTCGGCTCCCGGTGAACTTTTAATAAACTGCTGAACAACGGGGTTTGATGGAGGTGCTGACACAGCATTAACTGTAGCGTTGAAAATGTGAGGCTGTAATTTTCCTGCTTGTGTTTGTGCAGCTAAAAGGCACTTCTTTTTTTCTTTTTTCCCCCCTCCCCTTCTTTTACAGCATGTGAGGATCTAAAGGCGTATTTAGCTTTCCAGGCTCTGTGTAAGCCATGTAGCTCTAATAAATCTTGACTTGTGAGAGAGAATTTGGTTTCAAAATAAGGTAGTAGTTTAGCAAACAATAATATTTATCGAGCATGTGTTTATTTAGCGCTGCTTCTGCAAGTGAGACAAATGGCTTCCGTGTTTGGTGGGTTCCTGTTGTGCCCTGTTCAGAAACCGAGGGCGATTTTGTTGCTCTTGCTGTGTTTTGGATTATTTTGTTTTAATCGTGTAGTTCTGGTAAGTATAAGGACTTTTGCATTCAAGAGAAGTCTTTTAAACTGGCTAATCAGCTTTCCTGAAAACGCCACAGATGTCCAAAAATCTCTTGAATACTTACTTGCTTTTACTTTTGTTTGGTAATAACCAGATGGTACAGGTTTAGCCAAACAAAATCACTCAGGTAAACTACTCAGCTAAGGTTGTTGTTTCCCGTTTTTGCCTAGAATTTAGATTTTCAGGAGAGTTCAAAAGCCATTGAGCCTTTTCTTGCCTGTGAATCTCACCTCTGCTCTAGCAGAACCTCCCTGAAGCATGAGATGGTGTGGAGGTTCAATCTCCATCACCTACTCGGTTCCTGACCTTTCTCCTGTGCTTACAAACAAGGTGGCAATTAGTAATTTTTTTTTTTTTTATGGTGATGTTTATTGTGGCTGGGGATATTGTCCAGTGAATTCAGTGAACAAGTGCTTCATTTACTCTGCTGCTTCTACATGTAATTTATTGCATTTGTTAAATGCAAACCATTATATTGAAGTATTTTAAAAGGTAGGAAATGGAATGCTCAAAATTTAGGAAATGCCAAAATTAGGAGTTTTTCAGGACCACACATTGAGACAGATGGAAGGAAACTTCTAATAAGTTCACTGACTGGGACAAGGGTTCTGTAGGAAAAAATACGTGATTATCTAATTAAAGATTATTGTAATGCCTGTTCCCAATGGGGCTGAATCAAGATGCCTTCGTTCCTTAATTCTGGTGTTGTCCAACCATTTTCTGCTCCAGTTAAGCTCTTTCCACTTTCTCTGTCTTGCTGTTAGCAGACAGCCTTGGGAACATGGGAGAAGCTGTCTCCCTGCTGCGGTCAGATTCAACTCAGGCTTCTGTGATGCTGGCTAGCCACCCGAATTTCTTCTTGCAGGAAAATTCTTCTTCAGCTCTTGTAATCCTGGGCAGGAGCATACTTGGTGCAAAACTGTCAAATGCCAGCAAATCTTTTCTGAGTATGTGAGAATCCAGATTCATCAAGTATGGCCAAATGTGGGTATACTTCATGTAAATAAATGTGCTCTGTAAAAGCACGTCTTTGACACGAGTAGGGCTGTGCTGCCAAATTTTAGTTCCTTTCTCTTGAACATGGAGAGAAATTGAATATCTTAATTACTTAATCACATAGGGGTTTTTATTAAAGGATAAAAATTATTTTTTTAAAACCAAACCTCATTCTGCAAATAATCTAAGCAGACAATCCTTTCCCCCCCCAACTTCAGTCTTACAGCATACAAGATTTAAACTCAAACACATAAAAGTCAGAAACTGAAAGTAGCCTGTAAAAGGGAGTAGTGAGCAACTTTAATTGTAGGTGTCAGCAGACACACTGCAAAAATATATTTTTTTTCTTCTCCTCAGTGTTGTATGTGATATACCATATGAACCTAAAATTATTAGGGAGACGACAGGAGCTTCTATGAATTAAATAAATTTCTCTCCTCGCAATTAGTGTGTAGAGTTTTCAGATCTTTTACTTGTATCCATTTAGAGAACATTCTTTCCCTTTAGTGGAGTCAAAGGGAATTTACTAGAACTGGTTTTAAATTGTACCAGATAGGCTGAGCAATGAAATTTCACATTTTAATGTGTGTTTATGACTTAGAATATTTTATTAGTCTGATCTGTGAAAAGGAGTTATTTTACCAGTGGTGGTAACATTTTATAGACGGGTAGGCAAACTAAAATATTATTTAAATGGTATTTACTAACCAAATAATTGCTTTTACTAAATGCACTGTGAAAGCTGGCAAGCAGACAACTTAAAAACATGTACAGAGGAAATATGGATGTTGCGGAGTCTCACATTATAGTTTATATACATCTTTTTTGTTTCTAATGTGCTACACAGAGGAGCATGGAGCTGCAAGTTGGATTTGCCTTTAGATGTTTTTATCAAAATATTTTGACTGGGTTCACTGCAGAATTAGATTACAAAATATAAATTAAGATTCCTAGTTAGTTTAAAACTTTGCTTTAGATAAAGGGCAGTATTTGCTAAGTGAAAGGTGAATTCTGAGTAAATACAACCTCTAACAATTTAAATAATTTGTACCTATTATGTACCGTTATTAGCTAGTATAAGTAAGCATAGCAACGGGAAGCCACATTCAATCTGTAGGGTATCTCATTTTCTTGACATTTTAGGGTCTGAAAATTGAACTGCAATTAAAGCTTATAAAGGTTTAGGTTCTGCAAAGGTTCTGAATAGAACGGCTTAACGTTTGATCACTATCCATACTGCTTCTCTTTGGGGAGGAATTAACATTCAATTGAGTTTTGATAGTTTCTCACTTGCCCAGATTACAGGCAAAAGCTCAGGCTCTTAAACCCAGAATCAGTTTGTGATATGGGGCATGTGTCAAGCAGCAGATACTGAAAGTGGACTTGCAGATTCTTAACAGTGATGCTGTGGGAAATGGTTCTTCTTCTTCCCCACGTAAGTTTAAACAAAATGTCTCTTAAGATGCCCTGTGCAGTCACAACATTAGGGCTGCAAAATTACCTTTCCCAGTACTGCCGGCTGCACTTAGGAATTTACAAGCTCTCTCATTGTTGAAAGCAAAGTGTGCTAGAGGTAATACTGCCTTAAGAGTTCAGAAATCAATAATAAACCTTACTATTTCTGAGGTATTACTTAAAAATCAGGAGATAAAGAACTCTTGCTGTTTGACGATGGAGTGTTTGGAGTTTAAGTTTTTAAATGCTTCTCTTCAGCCATTTTTTTGAAGTTACGCTGTAATTAAATAAACCTGTTACTTGTGACACTTAAGAGAAAAGACAAAAATTACAACAACAAAAGCTAAATACCACCAGAATAAGTGATGATGCAAAATGACAGGTACTCAGAATGCCTAAAAAGGGGAGTTGGGAGGTGAGATGGCTGCTTGATGATTTTCCTAGCCGAAGAGAGTAAAAATCTGGTACTTCAAAAATAAACAATATTTCTGACTATTTCTGACTTCCAGAGGAGGTAGAACAGCTGCCCTTTTGTGTCTAGGAAATTAAGCAGGGAAAACCAATATATGTTTAAAAAGGAAACAAAATTTTGTGACCTACATCTGTTTTTTCCTTCAGTGTGGATTGGATTTAGTGTATTTTTTTAAATGTACCTATAGTATTCCACTGCTGTTGTGACAAATAAGATAGGTATGCTATGTGTGCTGATTTTTAAAGATTTGGGAAAAAAATGTATTACAGAAGAAGACAATGGAGGCTTGAGAACAAAATCAGGAGATACTTTTTGTGTTTTGTAAAAAACAAGAATTTTGGAAAACTGCTAGCTGCTTACATTGAGCTTTCAGATTAGGTGGGTCTTGCTAGGACTGGAGCCTCTTTGCCTGAGGGACATAGAAGCTTCCCACCTAGATCGTTACTTCTAACATGGAGAGAGACTTCTGTGCATCTCAACTCTTGACATGGCCAGGAGTTTTAAAATGGAGTGGAAGTGTCATTTGTCACAATGATTGTCACTGGATGTTTTCCAGTGAGAGTGGTCTGGCCTGCCCCTAGTTGGAGCTTGTTTCAGATTGTTTGAGGAGTATTCAGTTACCACTGCCAAATTTCCAGCTACTTTTTTTTTTTTTTTAATTTTTCTTTTTTACTTTTTTTTTTGTGTGTGTGTTTGAATTTTGGTCTCCTTCATTCACAGTACATACTGCTAGATTATTCTGTCCATGGCAGCCTCCCTAGACTATTTCCATGCTTTCCCAGTAGTTATTTTTTATGGTTTTCTCTATCCTGTTCTTTAAGCTGGGAGACTCATTTGAGGTAGCCTTAGGGTCACTAATCTATCCTCTTTCAAATCCTTTCTCAGGTCTCACTTCTACAATAACATTAGAAAGAATTAAAGTAAGTAGAAGAGCAGTTGTATATTGAGGGAGAAAATATTTTTAAAGTAACCATATACATTTTACTACTTTTATTTCTCATTTTTATGTTGTGATTTTAGGTGGTTAGCTGTAGAAGCAGAGTCTGTTTCTTCTCTATCCTTTCAGTGCCTTGAACATTAAGGATACTGTTACAGTATTGATAATGTAAGGGCAATATTGCAAAATAGAGTTTTAAGGTTAGAAAAGAGCACAGTCAATTAAACACCTCAAACTATGTACTAACACTGCACATTCACTGACCTTTTTTACTGTAGTTGCTGTTCCACTTTTCTGAAAAATGATCTTCAAAGTTGGGCAGTCTGGAAATACATGACATGCTATTAGTGACTGGGAATTTTACAGAAGTATTTTTTCTTCATTTTGCAGCTAAGGAGGTATGGACCATCTCTAATACTGTTTATATTTTTACACAAAAATCCTGTATAAAGTTGCACATACTTCTGTAGAATTAAGTTAGGTGGGGTTATAATTTTCACTGCCAGTTATTTTGTAGAGGCTCATTTCAGGTATATTAGACAGTATTTTGCCTATGCTGTAAGTATTCTCATAGCTGTTCTGTAGAGAAGCTTTAGCTGCTTGTTTCTTTGAAGCAGAGAATTATGGGGGTGAGACTGTGTGTCAAACTGATGTTAAGGATGTGCCTTTTGGTGAGGGCACACCTTTTTCTGAGAATGCTTCGCGTTTGGATAAATCCTAAGTTTTTTGAAAAATTTATTTTCCACAAGCAGGACTTGCCCTCATGTTTTGC
Organism: Chaetura pelagica; assembly: GCF_000747805.2. Lineage (NCBI taxonomy): Eukaryota > Metazoa > Chordata > Aves > Apodiformes > Apodidae > Chaetura > Chaetura pelagica. The sequence goes on from NW_009952564.1 coordinate 7,105,931, forward strand.
TTTGGTGCTTTGTTACTGGCTGCTGTGAAGGTGGGCACCACATTGGAAATAATGAAAATTCTTTCCCCATTGTTTTTAGTTCCTTCCCAGAGATGGTGTAAGTATCAATACGGAGAAAGTCTCATTGCTCAAATGTAAATTTGAACCTGCCTGGAAAGTATTAGTGGCTAGAGAATAAGGATTTGGAGAAGGAATGGGAGGATGGAGGAAGCTGGAAGTGGGATCAGGTAATGTATCTGGGGACTAGCTGGACAAGGAGATAGAGGGTGAGAGCTAGAGGAGCTAATAATTAATGTGGGAAGCGTTAGGGGAAGTGGTGGAACTTGGATGAGGAGCAGAGTGGAAATGAAAGAAGTGAGCTAGGAACAGTGGTGACCTAGAAGAGACAGAAGGAAGACAGGTTTCAGAGACATTGTTGCAGAATTATGTTAATCAGTGCTAAGCAGGTGTAATTTGTGGGTTACAGGTTTCCATCATGTTTTAAAGAGGACTTGAAGAAATATGAAGGCAGAGGTTTTAGGACTTTTTGTCGCGAGCTGATGGTTTCTTACAAAAACATTACGAGCAGCATCCAGCTCTCCCACTTGAGCACTGCCCTTATATTGGTTTATTACTTGTTTGCCTGTGGAGGGTTTATTTGCAGCAGATTTAAACAACCATGTTTTCCCTTCTCTTTGTGATGAAGCATCTGTAAACCAAGCATTAACCATTTCACTCTTGTATTCTGGGGCCTCTTTAGTAGGACTGGGAGTTTTTATTATTAAATACTTTTCATCTGTAGAGCCAATTTCTTCCTGAATTTTTAATTGTTAATTTGTTTAGTCTTATGTGGGGGGGAGAGAAGATGGACCATTCCCCACAACTCATTGCCTGTCTGCAGAATTGCAGGAAGTTGTGGGAGCAGGCTCCATATTGCTTCTGGACCACGCTTCCCTACCATCTGGGGTAGAACCTGACATTCCTGAGTCTAGTTGCTTATGTGCTGTCAACAGGCTGTCTGTGAGACTTACTGGGCCTTGTTCCCCTCTTTTGGTGGTCCTTGCTGAAGAGGACAACGTAGCACTGTCTGTTGCTCCATCAGCTTGTGTTGCAGGTGCATGGTCATTATAAAGGCTCTGGCAAGCCCTGGGGACACCAGGATACTGCCACACAAGGGCAATTTCAGTCTGTTCTGAAAGCTGTGATGGTTTGGGCCCAACATGACAACAAAGGAACAGCTCCATGGCCGCTCACTCAACTCCCCCCCCCACACACACACACACACTCTGGGATGAGGACAAAGCTCCTGGGCTGAGACAAAGGACAAGGAGGGTTCTTCACAGATCAAGGTCCCAGGCAAAACAGACTCAACCTGGGGAAAAATAATAATTTAATTTCAAACACACACAGGACACAGACACACACACAGAGCGGGGCTTGCATATGTTACCCCACCCCTCCCTTCTTCCCGGGCCCAAATCCCTTTGTTCCCGGTTTCTCTCCCTCCTTCCCCCCTGCGACACAGGGGGACAGGGGATGGGGTTTAGAGTCAGTTCACAGGCTGGTGGTTCCTGCTGCTCCTTCCTCCTCAGGAGGAAGGATTCCTCACAGTCCTTCCCTGCTTCCCCACGAGGTCCCTCCCATGGAAGAGAGTCCTCCACGAACCTCTCCTTCATGAGTCCTTCCCACGAGGTCCGGAGCTGCTCCAGCCTGGGCTTCCCACAGAGTCACGGGCTCCTTTGGGAACAAACTCCCCTGGTGCCGGGGTCTTCCAAAGCTGCATAATCAGAGTCCATTGACAGCAAATCCTCTGGCCACAAAATCCAAGTCCAGTGGCCAAGGTCACCCCTTCTGGTGCTTTCAGGGAATGTTCTACCATGTTCCTCCATGGGTTTCAGGGAAACTTTTGCTTGGGCAGCTTCTTCCCCTTCTTCCTCACCAACTACCAGCACAGCTTTAATCCCCTAGCACAGCTCTTCTCCCTTAAGTGCTCCTCTGCTCTTTCATATGTTAATCGCTGAGGCACATCTGTTGTCCCCCTAATGGCTCCTTGGCTGGGTTTGGAGCAGGGAGAGATTCTCAGCTTCTTACCAGAGCTACGACTGTGGCCTTTCCCTGCTACCAAAAAACACACCAAACCAGAACAAAAGCCTAGAAAATTATGCATTTAAAAACACAAGTATGGACATCTAAATGCTCTCTGTTCAAAGAATGGTAAAGGATTTGTGTCCAATTCTTGGCAGCTATGCAATGACAACTTTAATCCCAGTTAACTGTAACTCCTTTGCATGTGTTTTGGTGATAATACTGGAATACCTGGCTCTTTCATAGTGTACCAGTAGCTATCTTGGCAACTTTAAGGATGAGGAGGTTTCATCCCCCATCCTCCCTCCCCCAACTAGAAAGGGGAAAAAGAACTTCAGGGTACTTGTTGCAGTCCCCACACAGGCCATGGCTGCTGCCACTTCAACATTGAGCCGTGACCAC
>NW_009952564.1:7111512-7206317 GCF_000747805.2 Chaetura pelagica
CACACACACACACACTCTGGGATGAGGACAAAGCTCCTGGGCTGAGACAAAGGACAAGGAGGGTTCTTCACAGATCAAGGTCCCAGGCAAAACAGACTCAACCTGGGGAAAAATAATAATTTAATTTCAAACACACACAGGACACAGACACACACACAGAGCGGGGCTTGCATATGTTACCCCACCCCTCCCTTCTTCCCGGGCCCAAATCCCTTTGTTCCCGGTTTCTCTCCCTCCTTCCCCCCAGCAGCACAGGGGGACAGGGGATGGGGTTTAGAGTCACTTCACAGGCTGGTGGTTCCTGCCGCTCCTGCCTCCTCAGACAGAAGGATTCCTCACAGTCCTTCCCTGCTTCCCCACGAGGTCCCTCCCATGGAAGAGAGTCCTCCACGAACCTCTCCTTCATGAGTCCTTCCCACGAGGTCCGGAGCTGCTCCAGCCTGGGCTTCCCACAGAGTCACGGGCTCCTTTGGGAACAAACTCCCCTGGTGCCGGGGTCTTCCAAAGCTGCATAATCAGAGTCCATTGACAGCAAATCCTCTGGCCACAAAATCCAAGTCCAGTGGCCAAGGTCACCCCTTCTGGTGCTTTCAGGGAATGTTCTACCATGTTCCTCCATGGGTTTCAGGGAAACTTTTGCTTGGGCAGCTTCTTCCCCTTCTTCCTCACCAACTACCAGCACAGCTTTAATCCCCTAGCACAGCTCTTCTCCCTTAAGTGCTCCTCTGCTCTTTCATATGTTAATCGCTGAGGCACATCTGTTGTCCCCCTAATGGCTCCTTGGCTGGGTTTGGAGCAGGGAGAGATTCTCAGCTTCTTACCAGAGCTACGACTGTGGCCTTTCCCTGCTACCAAAAAACACACCAAACCAGAACAAAAGCCTAGAAAATTATGCATTTAAAAACACAAGTATGGACATCTAAATGCTCTCTGTTCAAAGAATGGTAAAGGATTTGTGTCCAATTCTTGGCAGCTATGCAATGACAACTTTAATCCCAGTTAACTGTAACTCCTTTGCATGTGTTTTGGTGATAATACTGGAATACCTGGCTCTTTCATAGTGTACCAGTAGCTATCTTGGCAACTTTAAGGATGAGGAGGTTTCATCCCCCATCCTCCCTCCCCCAACTAGAAAGGGGAAAAAGAACTTCAGGGTACTTGTTGCAGTCCCCACACAGGCCATGGCTGCTGCCACTTCAACATTGAGCTGTGACCACTGCTGCAGGCCAGCTGGACACTCACAAATTCCATCGTGTTTGCATACCCCTAGAACATCAGTGATATGCTTGTACACTCCTGCATTTTGTAATTCTAGAAACTTAAGTTTTATTTTGTGCTGCTGTAAAACACCAAGGGAGTTTATGATGTGTGGAATTGTAGTGGCCCTTTTGGATTAAGTGTCTGCTTTGTAGATATGTGCAGTTTCAGAAGACGACACTTAGTGCCCCAGGTGATCTTTCCATCTTTTTTTATTTCTCTGAATATTCTGTGGTTCTAAAAGGGCCATGTATGTATAAGCACATTGTGCCACATTCATGTGATGTCACGCTTTTTTACCTTAAGAGTATGATGAACTATTTCCCTCCATGCAAGCATTTTTAGTTTAAAACTTAGATCAATTGTTGTTTTCTCCCATCCCAAGTCAGCAAACATGGCAAACATTTTGAGTAGGCTTTTTTCAAAGCTAAGAACAGGAAAAAATGAAGAAGAGTACAACAGACCTGGAGCAAGAAACTTCTCGTTTTACCATTTGCATCTGATTTTTTAAAGGTCCTTTCCCTCACTTTACTGTCAACTCCAGTTTTGTTCCTCTTTTCACAAAGACTTTGTACAAAATATACCCATATGAAAATATTTCCATCAAAATCCTCAAGTCACCACTCTCCAATTTGTTTTTAAAATCTTTCTTTGCTGTGATGCACACTGGACTGTTACAGGGTGCTGCTTAGTCTGGTCCTGATTAGCCTGGCAGTGTCCCGGAACAACCTTGATCTTAGTGAAGCTCTTTCCATATTTACCTTCATGCAGCTCTCTCAAGATCTTTGCAGTTTACACGTGCAGATGTGCAATGAAAACAGTAATTTGGTGGTTCCTGAAGAGCGTACTGCACAAACATTGGAAGTGCTTATGGTTCAGGCATCACTGATGCTTATAGACAGTACTCTGGAGTGAGATGTAGGTGTGCTGAAGATAGCCACTCATTTTGTGAAAGAGATTCCATCCAGTAGGTTAAAGCAGAACAAAATGGAAGAGTAACCGGGAAAAGTTGCTTAAATTACATCATTTTTAAGCGTTTTACAGTAAGTAATGTGTTACAATCTTCTCTAGTTCTGCATTTCTTTAATGCTGAAATCAGGGTTGTTTTTTTTCATAAAAATATGTGTTTTACTCCAACTATTTGAGAACTGCTGATGGGTTTAGTTTGTCAATATTGTAGTGAAATATAACTTGCCATTGATAACTATTCTTAGTTCAGAATGCTTAGTGAAACCATGTAGGAACCGTGGTATGCATATATATATTCTTATAAAACATCATTCAAATAATGCTACAGTTTTCAGAAAGTAATATCTGGGCATTATCTAATTCCTGGGATGAGGAAGCAGAAATTTGTTTAACAATTTTTTTTCCTACAACAAATAATGACAACTATACAGGTAGCCAAAATTCACTTCTTGTTTGCTTACTGAGCTGTCAAATATGCAAATTACATTTGAAAGTTACTTTATCTTTGCGTGATGCTAATGCAGCGTTTGCCCACGAGGTTTGTAGACGTTCTTAGTAGGTATTTGTGTTTTCCATAGCGTAATGCTGCCACCTGATGGCAGAAAGCATTTGGAGAAAGTAGCACGTGCTTTTTCGAGTTGTATACAGTTGTATACAGTTTCTTTCAGAATTATTAATTAAGTGATGTTGAATATGTTATAAAGGGAGTAAACCCATTTTCAGGATTACTTCTTGAAACTTCCAGAGAAGTGCTTTTGTTTGCTTGTGTTTTAATATCTTACATATTTTCTTTTGGGAAGTAGGATGACTGGAAGCCTAGCATTGCTTTTGTTGTGGGGAACAAAATTGAGGACCAGCTTCACACCAAGGCCCTGTCTCTCGCTGTGCAGGTGCCACAGCGGAAGCTCTTCAGTGTGATAACTTATGAAGATACTTACAAACAGGTATTCCAAGAATGGAACTTCTAATAACAAGCCGAACCCTAAATCTCACTTCTAGATACTATTTTCTTTGGTCTGTGGTAACTATAAATTTCATGTTTGATTGAATTACTCTGTGGAAGTTTTAAAAGTTACACTAATTCATAGGAATTGAAAATGGAAAACTAAAAGCTTACTCTGTAAGCTTGTCTGCTCCTTCTAAATAGTGAGGTTTAGTTACAGACTTTTCTTAAAGGTGCTGATCACGAAAGTTCCTTCCCTAAGGTACAGGGGTCCCGTAAGGTGATTCCTCATTATTCTGGAGTGTGAGTGTAGTGTTTGCAAAGGGGAATAATGAATGAAATGTAACTTGTGTAAACTTCAGATCTTCTCACAGTGGAATACTTTATTTCCTTGCAGATCAGAGAGTCCGGGAATCAAAAAGGAAAAAAGGTTAAGGATGTGCCCATGTACTATGAGGTAGGTTAAAACATGTATTGCAATGTCAGTGCTCTTTTGCACTGAGGTAAATACAGCTGTGAAAATGTGTTACACATGCCTGAATGAATACAAATCTACTGGATGTAGCTGATAAAAACACTCAGCCATCTAGATACTTGAACTGCTTTCTTTTTGTGATACAGTGATCTGTTTGACTGCTAATTAAGTGAGGATCAAGATGTCTTTTTAGGGATATTAATTTTATTATCTTAAGAGTATGTTATGCTGTCTTATTTTGACAGTGGTGTCACAAATTACCGAAAAAGGATTAGACTCTGATCTGCTAGATTCTCCCAGTAATTTGGAGACTTACGCCATCTTTGTGTGCTAGTATCCATTACAGTCTCAGTTTGATGTTGAATTCTAACCTGCTTCTTCTAGTGGTGTATTTCAATGGGGTTAGGAATCATGCTTAGTGCAAAGAGGACTTCCTTCTCCCTATCTTGTTAATGTTTTACTTAAAACTTGTGAGAGGTTATAAAATCCTGTGATTAATTAGAAGATTGTTTAAAATTTTCTCAGGTAGAGTTTTATGGCCCTGCAGACCTGGAACGTAAAGAATTTTGGATCCTTCTAAAAAGATCTTGTTTGCATTTTAGTTCTGCAATGACTAATAAACTTTTTATGTGTCTCAGGTTTTGGTGGGCTTTATAACGGGTCTTTTTAGTTGCAATCTGTTTTTCAGTAATGCCAGACTACTATCTGAACAAGTCCCTTTGGAATTATTTACCACTGACATGACTGTGAATTTTATGCAATTAACCCTCGTCTTTTAGGACTAGCCTCCCAGGCAAACTCACCCTTATATTACCTGGGGTGTAAAACCCATTCAGTCCTACTGACAGAAGGATTTTGAAGTCAGGCTCTAAGCAGAAGCTTTGTATGATACCTGTATTTAATTACTAAGAGAAATTTTCCTTGTGAAGTGGATACTTATTAAGTTCCAGCTGTCAGTGCTGTGTCTCATTAGCTACTTACTTTACTCCTCAAAGACATTTTTTTTCTCCCCTCCTTTAACAGAGAATATAAAATGCCTGTTCTGACCTCTTGCTTGGACTCAGTTTCCGTTCTGGCTGTAGCAAATTAAAAGATTGATCATGTTGCCACAAGCATTAAAATCTTGCTTCTCTAGGCAGAATCTGCTCCTGAGCATTCCCTTGAAGTCCATGTGGAATTTGTGCATTCCAAGGTTTCACTACATTAAGGATAAACAAGTACAAGGTTAGCAGAGAACACAGGGTTGTGCAATGTTCTGAGAGGAGCATGTCTATCTTAAGTGCATACATTTCTGTTCTTCATGGTAGGATTCAACACACTGGCATTTCCACAAGCACATATTAATTTCCATGGAGGCTGTGAATTAGGTTTCTGAAGCTTAATGGCCTTTGAATGTGTGAAGTGTACATGTACTGTGCATTTGGGACTGGTGACATACATAGTAATGTGGTTATTAATGGTATTGATGGTAACATTGGTACCCATGTCATTGGTTTTGCACATTGCATCTACTGAAATGCAGGGGGTTTTGATCAATTTCAGGACAGCAGTGCCTGCTTTCAGTCAAGAAACTTTAACATACTACTCTTGGTATATTGCAAGGTAATTATATATCATATTAAAATAAATACTCTAAATTATTCCCTTCAGGGTTTCTATCATCTTATTATGTTGTATTTCATATCACCCTTATTATACAAAGTGAAGTGGATGTGGAAAGGGTTTATGAATAGGTAGAGAGAACATTTCCAAATCCAAGAGACCTAGGCATTTAACTCATGTATCTTAAGTGACTTTATCAGGAGTAGGAGTCTTGAATTGTGGTTTTGTGCTAATTCCAGCATGTAATTAAATTGTCTTAGGATGAATCCCTCATAAAGATGTCATTTTTTTTTCTCTTGTATATGAAAGGTAAAATTTTATTTTTCCTGTAAAATATCAACACACTTAATAATGAATCAGATAAATTTTTCATGTACAGACTTAAAACAGACAAGACCTGAAACTACAGTATGTTTTAATAAAATGTATGCATTTTACAAGCAAGGTGTGGATCTTTTATTGTTTATGTACCTGTTTGCTTTGTCAACTTTCTATTAAGGTTGGTAATGTCATATGTAAGTAAGGGGCTTTACCACTAGTTTTAGTGTTTTAGTTTTCAAACTTGGAATTTTGAAAATCTATTCAAGCCTAAATTTTCCATACTAGATTTTTTTCTTGAAGCTAGGGTTGTTGGTTTTTTTTCTTGAAAATTCTGGTGAGATTGACTTCATGGGCCTCTTCATGTGAGATGACTGAATAAATGGGCTTGCTGAAAGTGGAGAGTTGAGTAAAGGGGTATGTCCATGAAAAAGAGAGGGATGGAACAGAAAGGGATATGGACAATTTTGTTACTCTCTCAGATAAGGTGAGGTTCTTGGAATAAAGGATTGTGGAAAGATAAAAAGGCACAAGTGGCAGAGACAAGAGCAGTTTTATTTGGATGTATGTCCCAGAATGCTGCCTTCAAAATGTGTCCTTGTGCTTATGAAGCTAGTAAAACTGAATAGTGGCATACTTCCACACACTTCTCTGACTAGGTAACCAAAAAGGCTTGAATGCAATTAAAAATATTAATCTTTATTCCACTACATGTCATGAATTAAAAGATTGATTATACTTTCTCATAGCAAGGCTCCTATCTGTCATCAAAGTGAAAAAACATTATCAAATCAGGGGCCAAATCTAAATCCTGGCCCATTCTCGTGCTGTAATTTTGTTAGACTGGACCAGAATAAATGAGCTGTAAAGAAGTGTTTCCCAGCTTTTGATCACTGGGTAGACAGCTAAATCTACTGGTGTCTCCTGCATTTTAGGGATGGGATTAGGTTTATGATTTCTGAGGACAGATATAGGTAAATGCAAGTTGGAAAAGCTCTTAGGCATGGCAGAACTCTGTGTGTATATAGATATGAAAAAAACCTAAGAAATAACCAGGAGTACCTCTATCTTCTGCTAGGCTCTGTACAGTATGCTGTGAAAGAGGTAAGCATGTTTTAAGTAGAAAAGAGAATCACATCCTAGGGGAAAAGGACATTACACAAGCAGAGTGAGGTCTGTAATAGCAACAAATCCCCTAAGTTGCAGGGGGTGGGGGAAGGTGTTTGAAAGGCATGGTATAGTTATGTATAGTGTAGTTGAAAGGAAAGTTTCCTACAAAAGTGTGTTTGGGTTTTTTTTTCATAATACACCTTGTGTTTAATGATACCTCTTACCAGAGAAAGCTATTCTCTTTGTGAAAACACCACCACCTCACCATGTCTTTTTTCTTCTCCTTTCTTCTTTTCCTTTTTCTTTCTTTCCTTTTCCTTTCTCTTTTCCTTTTTTTTTTCTCTTCTCTTTTTCTTTTTTCCCAAAAATAACAAAATTGAATTGGTGATAATTGTTTTACCCTCCTTTCATTTGTTTTTCATTGAATCCTCTGTTTGGACAGCAGGGAAATAATATTAGCTCCTCTTTTGTTCTGCAGTGATCAGCTTTACATTACCAGTATTTAAGATACTTACACTATTCTAGTTTCCCTGTTTTTAAGCATTCTCAGCTTTCTTTTATTTATTTAAAATTGCTTTTGTTCTCCAAGAGTTGCATAAAGTCAACATTCATAATGGAAAAAGCTCCTCAGCTACTTAATTTTAATACTACTTTGATTATGTTGTCCAGGTCTACTTGGTGTTGGTGTGCCTAGCTTTAAAAGATCCCTTTTTGCAACTTTCCATTGATATGATTGGATATATCTACTTATTAATGAAGTGATACAACCATATTATATGTTGTTTTTCTGAATATCGAGCAAGAATAATCGCTGAATTATCCCTACTTTTCCTGTATCTTTATTTACTCTTCTGCTTTTCCCATTTAATACTGGACCAATGCCATGTTAAGGGTTTGGGTTTTTTTCCTGATACAGTTGTGTCTTGTTTTCTTAAAAAAAAAAACCCACATCTGTGACTGTCTTTATCATTTCTGGCATATGTTGGCTTACCCTGGTTTTTCTTGCTTTTCTTTGATAATTCTGAAATAATGAGGACTTTTAAATCAGGCCGTCCAGGGCCTTGTTACCCATCTGATTGCACTGAATTATCTCTCTTATATTCTTGCATGTGGCAAGCAGCCAAGCATTAGCTTGCATGTCACATGCAGGAAGTGTTAATATTTAACTATAAGAGAATATAGAATTTTGATTACAGATTGTTCGGCTTCTTGTCACTGTTGGCTGAACACAGGGCCTGTTTGATTCTCCTGTTGACTTGCTTCGAGACCTGCACAGCAAATACTTCTCATACTAAGCCTCACTTTATTTTACCTCCTTGCTAGCAGGGAAGGAATATTAACTCAGCTACTTCAAACTTCAGTACTCATAAAAGCAGAAGTGCAAGTTCTGTTATCTGAGTCAAGATACATAGCAGCCAATCTGTATCACCAGGCATATTGACTAATCAACATAGCTGTGCAGTTTAACAAACTAGAGACCCCCAAATTAAATCCTTCTGCTGCCAAGCATAATATGCACAGTTCTACCATTAAAATCCTATTCAGTTGAGTACTTGCATGTAAATCTTAATTAGTTCATGCTTTGTACAGCTCATTTTGAGGACTAAAAGGTTATTGGTTAGAAACAGAATCTTGCATTGTTTTAAAATTTGTTATATGGTATGTGGGCTTTTTTATTTGGTTTGTGGTTTTTGTTTTTTCCCTAAGATTGTGCTGTCAGAATCCTTGGAAAACTGTGTAGTGTTTACAATACTTCTTGCCTTAATAGGCAATAGACTGTAGCAAAGACAGAAGGATCCTTGGGTTTTCTAGGTGGAAATGAAACAGATTCCTCTCTTGTCCCTTCCAACACAAAATACATAAATCAAAATATTAGGAGCGTTTGTGAGATAGTAAAACACAGCGATGTACAAGCTGAAGTGGAAAAAAATTATTTAATTTAGCCAGGAAACAAGGGATTTAAAGCAGTCTTTAAGCATTTCTGTGAATTAATCATTTACTGGAAGAGTTAGAATGTAGAATTGTGAAGTGAGGGCTGTTGCTGGTAAGACTACTAAAAGTGCTGGTCACCTCATGATGTGAAGAGAAGGTCCACTTTAGATTGGAACTGAGTGTGTAGCTCCTGGAATAGGTGCTCTTGCTATTTTACATATATATATATATATATAAATTATTATATGTAATTGTATATCTCTATCATATAGCTATGTATTAGATATATTTACATATCTAATTATATTTACATAGCTATTAGAAATGTGTGTGCTTGTGTGTAATTATTCAAAACTACTGCATCCTGTTACTCACCCCAATGGCATTAATTTTGTTCAAGAAACCAGTTAGGAATAGCTATTCTAGTTCTAAGTAACTTATGTCCTCTCTTCCATAGGTCTTAAATACCTCAGACATTTTTGTTGTCTTACACACTTTTATTGTCTTACGCCCCTTTTTTTAGACTCCCTTATCATTATGTGTAACAATATCTTTAGGGAAAAAAAAGAGCATCACTAGGGATAGAGAATGTGCATTTTTTTGGTGTTAAGGTTCTTAGGGTAGAAAAAAGAAAAGTTTTGGTTTTAGCTTGTTGTAACAGAAATAATACTTAATGGTGAAGAGTATTTTCACCCAAGAAGCTACAAGCTGTTACGAGTTGTGTGGCATCTGGAGGAGAGCAAAGACTGGTTAGTAGCCATGATATGTGTCACTGAAGAAATGAATTTCAGAAATAATGCTAGTCAGGAGTATTTTTAATAAGCCTTTTGGTTTCTTGTGAAAACATATAATTTAAGGTGAAATATTTTTGTGGAAATGTATAGATTTTCACAAAACACCATCGAAAAGGTTTTGGTCAAGGATAGGCTTTCTCAAAAGCAGAAATAGTGGTATAAAAAGCTGAGCTTCTCAGATGTATGTCAATAGAATTCTGTTTTGTAATAAAAATTACAAAGATTTGGTTTTCATTTTGCTGTAGAACAAAAAGTCGTTGTAAAATGGAACTGTTCAGGATGCCAAACTTGTTGAGTGTAATTGTTTTGATAAGAGGGTTTGACAGTAAGAACAGCTCTGGCAGCTGACTGGAATGGTCAGGATAGAAAGATTCACTTTTATTTTTTATTCCAGTACAAAAAAGAAAAGAAGAAAAAAAACAAATCAACACAACAGCAAGAAAGAGTGCAGTCTTATATATAATAATAATAAAATGGAACAACTCAACAGTCAGCCTTTGTCAAGTGCTCTTATGTTCCATACAAGAAAATTTTCAAATTTCAAAATTTGAAATTTCAAAAGAACCTGGCCCTTAAGTGGTATGGATATGCAGAGGATTAATGCTCAAGAAACAGTTGGGAATTGTCATTAAGTAAATCACAGTGCCTTTCACTCCTGGACTTACCAGTGCTTGCTAAGTTGCTTGGACACAAAATTGCTTTGCTGCACCAATATCCAAGTATCATTGTCATATGTCTTCTCATAACTTGGCAAAATGGAAACAAAAGAAAATTTCCTGACAAAAGAAAAGGCATTCACCTGAGTTGAGCTGTCTTTCTAGAACAGCAGAGATCTCATGTAGTGCTGTGTTCTCTATGCCAATCCAATATGGATGTCTTAATGACTCAGGTAATCCTAGTGGCATTAGAGGTGTGTGTGTGATGAGGTGAATAGTTCTAAGCATCAGATAACAGCAAAGGACTTCTATTTCAATTCTGGGAAGCCCACGCCACCTAAGAAGAATAAAATATTGCCCAGAGTAAAGACATCCCACCGTGTCTTTACATCACCCTTTGCCATTATCAGAGCATCCAGTGCTGCTGCATGATCAATAGTGGCATGTGTAGTCTTTTGAGCTATCAAATTAAATAGCGTCCATTTATTCCATAGATTTATTTATTCCATGAGACGGAACTGTTGTTACTATGCTCCATTCAGTCCTAGAAATAGTAGTTGTTTACAGTCCATTTCTAAAGTATGTCCAATTCAGTATCCCTTTCTAGGGTCCCCTCTAAGCACTGTGTGTCACATTAAGAACCAGGATTTCTAAATGCTGAAAGTGGGGCAAAACATGTTGAGATACTGCAGGAAAACAATCTGTGTCTTCCAGTTTTCTGTTTCCTACAAACTGGGAGGTCAGGCTCTGTTATTTACAATAGACAATTGAATGTGTTAATCTTTTCTTTCCCTTTCACAATAGTGACTCATCTTCATAATCTTAACTCTAGGATTCTAGATACAGTACTCTCTGCATGTGCTATTATTTTACCACTATTGTAGTTATTTGGCCTGAGGCCATTAATAATTTATTTTCTATGAAAGAAACTTGATACCTTTTGAAATTCATGTATCTATTTAAAACTTGCTTTGGAACAGTGATGAGACTTCGGCTTTCCTTCCTAGATTACAAGGTTTCCTGCATACATACAGCTTGGCATAAGATTTCCTGATTTTTCTGTGCAGGTTTTGTTGGAATCTCTCTGTCACTACAGCAAATAGCAATAATGTCTGTAACAATGTCATCCTTAAATTGGTAGAAGGACCCTCTGGAGTAGGCAAAGGAAATGCTCCTCTCTGTTCTGTTGCCTTCAAAAATTTCAGGAGACTATAATTGGTTAATTAAGGACAGTGGCATTTCTCAATCAGAGCAACTAATCTCAGAATCCTTTATCCCTAAAGGAAGAAAAAAAAATGTCCAAAGCCCTTTTGCAAAATGGAACCAAAGTGGAAAGATCCTTCCTAGGAGTTTTGTGGTGCCAGGTTCACAAGGAAATTGGACTTCTTGGCCCATGAGTTCTGTGGCTTTTTAGGAAACTCTGGCAAGATGTAGCTGGATGGGTTCTGCCAGATGAGACAACTTTGCTTCTTAAATCTTTTCGTTCCACCTCTGATTGGGTTCTCTTCCTAGCCAGATGCAATGTTAGAGAAGCGTGACTAAATTCTTTAGCTCTGTGAAGTGTAGATCCAGTTGGCTGGAATTACTGGATGGAATTTACTTCTCAGAAGCATAAAATATCCTACTCCACAATGGAAAGACTTGCTGGGAAAATTCATACCACTGAAAGGTAAACATTTCAATATTAGCTCATGGCGATATCTCTCTCTTCTCAAGCACAGGGCACATCAGACTGACCTGTCCTCTCTTTTTAAAAAGGTCTGGGTTCTGTTTGAGTTCTTCAGAAATCACTTAAATGCTACTTTGAAGTATCTCCTCCCCAATAAGAGTGTTTAAAGCAATCAGGTCTCTGAAGGGTAACATGAGAAAACTTCTCTATGCATAAAACTCCTCCTTGCTGAAATAGCAGTGATCTTTGGAATCACTGGATATTCATACTGTATTTTGTCTTCCCTTAGAGCAGCTTGGTTTAGTTAGGTGGTCAGAGAGCCATAGGAGGTACATATAGATGGTGAGAGCTCTTTAGTAAAGGCATGATAAAATGTTATCCTAATTTTTATGTAATGTATTTTCTCATATTTACTTAACTTAGCTTACTTCTCTGTTTCCTTAAAACATTTTTAAAGTACTTGTAACATTAAGACACATACCCTGTGTACTTCTTAGAAAGTTCTCATTCTGCATTGCTGAGATTAAACCAGTTAAGGTATCCCCTCAGATTGCACATTTTCTGTAGAGAGAGGTTTGAAGAGTAGACCTTCTTACAGTGGACATTTCTAACTAGGTTTCTGCTAACCAGATCAAGCTGTGTTGTGATTTGGCAAAAAACACTCATATGAGTGTCGACCTATTTTTCTAGGGCACAAGGAGCCATTGCTGCTGCTTTCAGGAATGTTCTCACAGTAGCAAGGCAGATATTTAGTACATGAACAACATACATATTTGTTTAGTATTGCTCAATAGTGAAATTGTCCTATTCTTATTTTAGTAGGTTTGTTTGAAAATGACAGTAAGGGGCAGAAAGAGCGATCACATCTACCCTTTTTTTTTTTTTTTTAAATTCTCTGGAATACATAGTGTTAGAGTCTTTCATTAAGGAAGATAATTCATCAACTTAGCTTAAGTTTTACAGTCCCCATTGTGGATAAACAAGCTCTATATGGAGTTCTGTTCAGATATGCAATTGATTTACTGAATTACGTGAGTCCTTAAGCTCAGTTTGAATTGCAGGTCATTAATTTACAATGAAGGATAATGATCAAGCAAGTGATCTGTAGACATCATATTTGGGAGGAGGTTCTGAGAGGAAAGATGAAATGAGGCAAATAGTCTGATATTAGAGACTAAATTGCCTTTCAACACACTGCAGGTGTGATCTGAAAGAGATTGTTTCAGTCACTTCAGTGCCTTCCTGAGATTCTTTCAAAATGATTTATTGTGGTATGTGACAGTCAATGAAATGACATCTGCAGATTCAGAGATAATTAATAGTGTGTGTAAGTAGGTCTTTTTTCAAAAAATAAATTTAGTAGTATGACACATGTAGGTTTTGTTCCATAGTTTGTCTTGAAAAATTCTTGTGGCTGATTCCCAGTACTGATGGCAGATTGTACTACGTGAAGTTCACTTTTTCCCCCCCTACTTTTATTAGCTTCCTCAGGCAAGCACATTTAAACAGTAAATAATAACTTGCTTGGTATGTGTAATCTTGATTGATGGCTCTTCTGCTTCAAATTGACTTGAACTGTGTCAGCTACTAAGGGATTTGAATTACTAAGGAGTTCTTCTAGGAACCATTATGTTTCTTTTAGGAATTGTTATGTGAGACTGACATGTAATGGCCTGGATTTCTTACAGTTTCAAGAACAGCAGGAAACACAGGGCTTTAGAAGCTCATCCTGGTTTTGGGAGAACTACATTATGAAATGGGCTGACCACTGTTTATAGCAAGTGCTGCTACTGCTTCCAAGTAGTGATAAAACTGTGAAAGTTGATAATGCAGGTTATCACTTAGAAAGTTTTTCTGACTATGATTTTAAATGTTTCCTTAACCTTTAAGAACCATCTCCTATCTCAATTGCTCTGACATCTGCCCATAGTGTAGTGCCACCTGCAAGCATTCATGCAGTGTTTCGATGGCTTGAAATACATGCCCTTTGCACCAGGCAGCTAAATCTCTGCATGGTTCATACTTCCACCATATGAGATCAAATACTGCATCACTGAAGACTTTCTGCCCTTCACAAATGTGACCCCTGCTGTGTGAGGAATGCTGTTTCCTCTTCCTTTAAAGGAAAAGAGACCCTACCTAACTGAGTTTATCCATCCAAGTTTCCATGGTTTCTCACATAAGAAAAAGGTCATCACTGGTGGAATGAAGAATAGCCAATCTGAAATGAATCCACCTCATAGTATCCCAAAAATTTCCTTTTGTACTCTTACCAAGTCTTTGTCTTCAGCTTTTCTTTTTTATTGAGGCTCTTTGGATTCTTAACTGTTTATGCCATGTGGCTGCATAATTCACAGGGCCAGAAATGAAGTAAACATGCATAAGTGTAATAAATTTAATTTCTTTTCTCTCCTGTGCATGGATTGATCTATGTTCTGTCTTTAACAGTGATAAAGGATTGTTTTTCATTAGCTTATGCATAAAGCAGCTTTTACGTTGCTGGATGAAAAACTATTTGCTTTCTTTGTATTGCAAAATATAGTGTGCTCATTTTGTCTTTGATTTATATATCAGACCTCTTTCCACAGTCATGAAATGTGCTCCTGTAAACAGAGCTTGGTTTATACTTCTATAACACTTCACATAAGAAAATTTGGTCCTTCCCACCCACTCAGAGTTGTCCAGCTCACTTATAGACCTTGGACAAGTCTCTTCCTTTCTGCATTCTCTATCTACAGAATGGGAATAATCATGATGCATTGGTTTTGACTGGTAAAATTCTTTGAACTTCTCAGGAAGAATGGGTTGTAAAAAGAGTCTAAGCATTCCTTCCTTCTTCCATGAGCAATAAATTAGCAACTGCCATGGAGCCAAGTTACTATATATACACTTTTCAGGAATCCTTCCAGAATCCTCCTGTTCTCTCTCTATTGTGTTTCAAGAAATGTGCAACTCATCTAGATTAGGCGATTGGGAAGCATCCCTTTCCATAGTCTGTTAACACCACTTCTGAAAAAAAAAAAAAAAAAAAAAGCTGTATGAGAATTCTTCTCTCTAAGGGAAATTACTGTGATATTTCTGCAGAAGTATCTTTCTTTCAGAGCACAGATTTTCTGTAGCTAGCTCTGTGTGGCTATTTTTTTGTTGGGATAACTAATAGTTTCCAGTGTGCCTACAGTTTGTGGGAGTTTTAAAGTCTGTTCTTAACATATCCTTGCTTTTCTGCCATGACTGAAGTCCATAGGAGTCTTTCCAGAAGCATTCCATGGTTGTTTTTTGAGATGGAGACCAATAAGTAGTCTGAGTATGAAAGATGTAAAGCAGAATTGTCTTAACCCTGATGTATTTTCCTACCTGTATGTTAAGGAGATAATCAGATTTATTAGTGTTGGAGGGGCAGGACTGTTTTGGGAGGGCTTATAAATGCAAATATTTTTGTTATTTTGTCTCCCCGTTATTTGAGTCAGAAAAATCTGACATTTGAGAGATTTCTTTTTCTATACTTTGCTTTCCTGTGTATGAACAATATTTTGGTATATAATCATCTGGATTTCATTTTGGTTTTTTGGTTTTTTTTTTATTATTCAGAGAAGTATTTTTAGTGGCTACGTTTGCTTACCTAAGTTTTATTTGAGAAGTGAAAATTTCTAAGCCAGGCAAGAAACTATGAAAGCTCAAAGCTAATAGTGGAGTTTACATTAGACAAGACACAGTTCAGTGAGATGCAGTGTGCACCTTCATTGTCTGAATGTTAGCAAGCAAAATTGACACCATATGTGCCCAACTATAATTGCTCCAAGAGGGGAAAAGAGAAACATGTCAGAACATTTGAGTAACACCTAATTCAGTTCGTGGTTATAAATAAAGCTGATGGTTGCTTAAAAACAAAACTAGGAAAAATATTATGGTTATATTATTCCTCAACAGCGCTTCCTACATAGGTGAACTTTATTACAGAGACAACACAAGTGAGAAGAAACATATAACAACTTTTTATGGTATTTTTATGTTATTTTATTTTTTTCGCAGTAAATAAAGTGGTTATGAGGCTCCAAGGAAAACGGCCCAGATGTTAGTGAGTTGTATGAAATTTAGTGGAAACAAGCTGTAAAAAACATAGTCATAAAACAGCCTGTCAATGCCACACATCTGGACAATGCAGCTGTATGTTCCCGCTGCTGTCATCACCCTAAGAAAACTCAATAGCCTTATTTCACCCCAATTAGGCTGCATACCAACAGAATCAGAATTACACAGGGAGGGGGTGTATTTTCACCAAGACAGACCCTCTCAAATTCCCTTCAAGAAGTTTTTATCTCTTATTCAGAGCTAGTGCTTCAAACACTAGTCACTTTGTAAACAGTACTCCAAACTGTGTCCCTGGATTTGCTATCTGCTAAATGCTTTTTAATTTATTACTTATTAAAAAGTAGTTGCTTAATGTTGCTTCTTTGTTTAAAACCTAAAAATAATTGACATTGTACTTTAAGATCTGTATGTCTGTTGACCCTTACATATCTCATAGAAGTCTTCTCCATTCTAGTTTCATCTCATACTGTAGCAGATGTAACTTCATTTTAGGTCTTAGAAGCCAAAGAAGAGCTATGTGTCTTACTGATATCTTGTTTTCCTGAAAGTGTGGCCACTTTGACCCACGCGTTGTTCAGTGCGAGGCAGCATTTCTTCATTTCAGCATGCAATATGTCTGTCAAATGCAATATTAAAAATATACAAGTAATAGTTATTTGGGGGAATTTTTTTCTCTGCAGGTGGTAGAAGTAGCCAAGGCCGTTCTAGATAGTGGTGAAGAAATTCCAGTAACACTAATTGGAAAGCTGTTGAAATTTCAACTGCTTTGTCTCAAACAGAAGGACCTTCAGAGAAGAGAAGCTGAACGCAAGGTACTATAGTATCCTTATGCAGGATGCTTAATTAACTTTATGAAGACACTTCCATTCAAGAGCTGTTTGCAAAACTTCAGCTTTCTCCTCATGCTTAACTTACTAAGAAGAGAAATGTGAACAGAAATGTGTTTTTTAAGTTAGTTATATTTTGAAGGGAAAGCTCTCCATTACTCAAATGCAAGCAAGATGGGGGAAAAAAAAACCAAAAAAACAAAAAAAAATATTTAAAAATATTGTGCAAGAACTCTTTTCTTGCATGAGAAGTAGTAATGTCTTAACTGAGTCTTAGGAGCAATAGAAAATAGAGCTAGAAACTGTCTTCAGCTGAATACATCTCTGCTGAAGTAAAGGTAGGAGAGGTTATTACTTGCGAGTTATCAAGGGTAGACGCAGAGCAGCACTATGAAGGTGTTAGAATCATGAATTGTCTCTCTGAAGGAAATTTGATGAAGTTGTCTGCTCCATCCTCTGGCACTATGGCAAGGTAAATTGAATTTCTTCTTAAAACCTTCCACTGCTGTGCTTTAGGTTTTCTACAGAAATCAGTATTACTGCACAACTATCTCTGCAATGTAGCCATTTCTATTGAAAGCATTTCTTCAATTTTATAGAAAGGAAATGCATGAGGAAGGGAAAAGCAGGAAAAGCTTTTCTGCTTTGCTTTTTAACTTGACCTAAACAGAACTTCTACAGCTGGAAAGTTTTGTTCTGGTTTTTCAGCAGGATCTAGGAAAGGCAACTGTGTAGAGTCAACTGCCCTTATCTCATTTGCATTTTCCCATTGCTTTAATAGCCTGTAAAATGACACCAGCAGGATGGTAACAGTAATTTAATATTGTTTTATTGTGTTTAATTTAGCTTTACAATCCTTAAATGTCATTCTTGCATATTTACTGCGTAGTACTGGCGCTGGGTAGAAATAAGGTGGAGACTTTCTTGCTCTTAAAGCACCTCGCTTTTCTTTAATATATTTTGGATTATTTTAATTTTAGACTGGCTCTGAGATTTTGGGATTTATAGTGTGAGTCTCTGGGATACTTACAAAATCTTTTTTCATTCTTTACTCTTAAATTACTGAGCAGAAGTTAACGTAAGTGTTTTTGTTTGAAAATAATGAGAGGGGCTGAGTAATATCCTGTGTGAAATGAGCACAAGACTCTTGGTTCTAGTTTATAGTAGACAGATATTTACATCAAAGAAAAACTGTACTGGTACCATTTTACACCATACTCGAGACTGTTAACAGAGATGCTAATGTCTTAAGAGAAATTTAATTTTTGTCTTCCTTCCTTTCAGTTCAGGGAAAGTTTCTGGCTGATGCAAGTGTTGTAGTGGCATTACCTAAAGCAAAGGGATTCTTTACTCATCTTTCTACCAGTATGCCTTCTATCAGTTTTGTGGGTATAACATCTACCTACCTCTTACAGTTTCTTTTTAAAGTGAAGTCTATTTATGATTTACTAAGACACTATGATTTACTAAGAATATAATAAACTGAATAGTGTGTTTGAGGCGGATGAAGGAGAGTGTTCAAAACAGCTTTACCACATCAACATTACACTGGCTGAGAGGGAAAAGTATGCAAATAAAAAAATAGAACCACTAAAATTTTACAGCTGTCTGCCCTTTGTTCTGCACAAAGGCTACAGTGCTAACTTAGTTTATTCATCTTGTCAGGCAGAAGAGCAACGAAAGGAAAAAATCAAATATGGCAGGAAGGAGAGCCTTGCAATTGAGAAAGAAAAGACAAGAAGAAAGTCAGATGTTAGCCCTGTACCATCACTCCCTGTTAAAAAGGACACCAAACTGAAGCGAAAGGGAGAAGTGGAAGAGGAACACAAATACATTGGTATGTAAAAATTATAAACTTGCTAGAAATCTTGCACCCTAGCTTCTGAGTACCTTGTTTTGTTCTATGTTTAAAAGTTAATATCTATTTGGTAATATGAAGCCATTGGCACTTTGCATTTTAAGAATGCACTGTTCTGTTCAGTATTAGAATAGATCGTGCAGTTCAAGAAATAAAGTACAGATGGCACCAAAATGTTTTTGTGTGTGTAGGACTTAAAGAAAGTGACTAAACAAATCCTACAGAACCTTTCTTACAGAAAGATTCTGGAATAACTACATTTAATTTGTGTCCGTATCCAAAGGTGGCTTTCTTCTTGTATTATAAAATATAACAAAGCTGTCTACCATTGTCTGGGGAGTAAGCCAGGTTCTATACAAAGAGCAATATGGTTTCATTTGCTGTAAAAATACGTGGATACAGCTGAGACCTGAAGAAATCTACTCCAGATACACAAGGTAAAGTGTAATACGCCAACTAGTGCTGAGACAACTTTTGTTCTTAATACATAACATCCATGGATAAAATTTCAGTGGAACAAAAAATACTGGAGAATATGCATGGCTCTAATCATTAAATCACAGTTATATTTAATTTGGACCAAAGAATGTTTGGGCTACATCAACGTAAACAGGATCTCACCCTCAAGAGAAGCACTTGGTGGTTTTTGGATGCATTATGCGTACCTGCTATTGAACTGCTGCAGGCTTTCCTCACTGTTTCATCAGAGCTTTGTCTGCATCTCATTCAAGATTAGTGATGCCCTTCGAACATCTAAAAATCATCACTTCAATTGTTTAGGATTTTCTAGCATCAGGATTTTCTATCTTTCCTTGAGAACTTGGCAGTTAAGGTTCCCAAGGACCTCACACTAAAGCTTTGGTTTGTGTCTGGCAACAAAGTGATGCCAGCTCCCTTTTTAAGTGTCAAGGCCATGTAGATTGATGACACTTTACAACTAAATATAGTAGTTTAAAAATCTTCATGCATATTCCATATGTGTCTGAGGAGAAGACACAAAGAACCTTGCTTGTGATCCTTCAAGCGGATGCAGTGAAAATTATTTTAGCACTCTTGGCCACTCTAATAGTCATAGAATCATTAGGTTGGAAAAAATGTTTAAGATCATCCAGTTCAACCATAAACCTAAAACTAAGTCCCTAAGTGCCACAACCCACACATCTTTTAAATAATTTCAGGGATGTTGACTCCACCAGTTCCCTGGGCAGCTTGTTCTGGTGCTTGGTAACCCTTTCAGTGAATATTTTTTTCCTAATATCCAATCTAAACTTGCATGGGTTTTATTTTTTTTAAGATAGTTGTATCAAGCAAAACCAAAAAAAAATCAAATGAGAAAAATGCTACAATTTTTACTGCAGAGTAGTCTGAGCTATTGCTTATATATGAGCATGTCTTGAATTCAAAGACAATCTCTTTCTGTTTCTGGTAGCTAACAGTTATTTTGTTATCCATCCCTAGTACGTTATCACCTTTCTGAAATGGAGTATTTCTGGTTTTGAGCAATCTTGAGATTGCTTGCATTGATATCTGTCATCATTTGAGTATGAACTAGTCATTGATTTTGAGAACTGACTGATTATTTTCAACTTGTCATAATTATTAGCATTATTATAATTACAGCTGTAGAATGGCAGACAGTCTTCTCTTCAGGATGTATGCACTGGAATTTTTGTATCTCTGTCAGTCACTATGCAGACATCTGTCTTTTTTGGTAGAAAGCATTAATGCTCAGTAATGTGCTCATCAGTTTTTTTTTCCTTTAGTAACGGAGGCATCAAAAGATGTAGTTCAGTTTCAGTACTAGAAGTGATATAATAGACTAGTTTTCTTCTGGTTTTGATTTTGCTTTATGCAATATGTGTACTGGACTGTGCTGGCTGCTTCCTCAGTTGTTCTTTGTCCAAATTCCTAGGTACTTTTATGTTTACCGAATGTTAAAAGAAAAGACAGTGTTGCCAGCCTACTGCTCCAGGTGGTAGCAGCATTCGCACAGCCCTGACTATGTACCTGACCAGAGGCAGATGTCAGTTCCAGAACTTTTTTCCTGCCTTTTTTTCTCCCTTGAATGAATGAGTCCCATGAGCTGAGGAGTGGCTAAAAGGCTTTGAAGTGTATTGTGATAGTAGGCATAAGAAAGCTTTATATTCTATTCAGCTTTAAAATTCTATGTTTTGTCATTAGTACAGGATAGTCTGCACTATGTATGTGTTCCATAGCCAATGGAGAGAGACAAGAGCTTCAGCAGGCAGTTTTCTGTTGTCTCAGGATAAATAACCATGCTGAGGAAATTAAATCACCTGATATGTTCCTGGATACCTGTATTTCTCCATGGGCTGTAAAGAGAATCTATGCAATTAACTTAGACAAGAATAAAGTTTCTAGAAGGCTTGTTTTTACTTACATAATGCTTGACCTTTTGCTTTGGTAATGAAATGTTGCTATGCCTATTTCTGCAGAACTAGTAAGCCCAGAGCAAGCCCTCAGTGATACTTCTCATCTGTGCTTTAGGGTGAATTTGGGTATGCTCTTTGCCACC
This sequence comes from Chaetura pelagica, assembly GCF_000747805.2. Classification (NCBI taxonomy): domain Eukaryota; kingdom Metazoa; phylum Chordata; class Aves; order Apodiformes; family Apodidae; genus Chaetura; species Chaetura pelagica. Next base: position 7,132,548 of record NW_009952564.1, read on the forward strand.
TAAAAGGACCAGTGGGAGCTGCTATTATCAGCTGATGAGGATTTTGATGGGGAGTCCATTTAGCAAACATAAATCTGTTGGGCCAGGAGCAGTTAGCTAATCCTTCAGAATTATTGCAGCTAATGTAACTTCTCATCTAAGACACAGTAATTTATTGTGTGTCCTACCTGGCCAGCTTCATGCTGGATGAAATGATATAGCTTAAAGTACCATTAGAGTATGTGAGTATGACCTGAAACTAAACTGTTCCTTAAAGAGAAGCAATTACAGAAATGCTGCTACAGCTAGCATTCCAGTCATAATCAGCTTCTTCAGTTCTTCTCCTGGTGCTTCTGCAATTATTACTACTGACTTGTATTCTTTCTGCTGACTGGTTTGCTACTGAAGACTTCAGTCTAACACACATACTATTTTGAAAGTTACATATAGTTACCCCAATGAAGTTATAAAATAATTGTTTTTTCTGTCCTTAATTTGAAGTATGCCTATATGGTCAAGAAAAAACTGAATTTAGTTTAGCTGTTGAATGCCCTTGTTCTAATATGGTTTTGTTGTGTTTTGAACAGATGATGAACCAGATGATGGTGCCAATCATTACTTTATAATTTTGGATTTCCACAATCCTCAGCTGTTGCCTGTGATGTCTGATCTTGGGATTAACATTTCAAGTGTAATTAGAATTTCTTCTGAGAATTATAGGCCATTGCAGACATACTTGGAAGCAACTAAAGGAGTATCTTTGCCTAACGGTAATCTGGTCATAAGAACAAAATTTGTGTAGAAAGACAATTACTTTGTATCCTAGCAAAGACTGTTCCTGCTTTGGTTTTCTCTGTCTCTGTGCCTTGTGTTTGTTCATACTACCTGTGAGCAGCTCTGTTTGCCAGTCACCAAACCAAATTGTTTGCCAGTGCAAAAATTTGCCTCAGCTGGACAGTGGAAAGAGGAATTGACTAAGCAGGCAGTGGCTGCAGGCAAAAGAATTAGGAGGGGAGGGCAACAGTCAAGAGCAGAGCATCTAATGATTGATCCTGGCAAGCCATGATGTTTCTGTGAAAGGGGAAGCCTAAGTATCATGCATATTTTTATGTGTTTTTTATTATTAAACTATGGAGCAGAGTTAGTAAAATGTTATTACTCTTCTAGTATAAAACTGGAATGTCTAGGTGCAATGCTATTAACACAGTGCCATCCATCTTTTCATTTGAAAATGCAGACAGATTAATCCATTGATGGAGCAGCCCTAGATGCTGTTACCCTGCCAAGATGTGCTTTCAAAGTTGAATTTGTTAGGGGAACATTGCCACAGGTGAGGTATTGTCCTGAATCACAGGATACCTTTCATGAGCAGATGGAAAACAAAGAGAAAGGATGATCCTGTGGCTGAGATGAGCTGTTAGGAGCATAGAACTGTTTAAGATCAAGGGACTATTAGACCAGTGATCTGTCTCCAGAAGTGCTCATAAAGTGATGCTCAAGAGAGAGTAAAGGAATGGAAGGAAAATGAAAGAGGTGTAGGAAAAGCATGTGTGAAACTTCTCAACACATACATCACCTTTCCCCCAATTATTTTCAAGTCGGGATTTTCCTGATCCTGGCATGTTTTGGCTTTGTAGTAAACTCCACAGATTTAGTTTTTTTGTTTTTTAAGTACTTGTTCAGTCTCCCCTTGAACTCATAAGAGTGTCTTATACGTACAGAATCCTTTGGCAGAGAGTTCACAGGTCTTCTGCACAGTTTCTGGAGTCACTTATTGGAAAATATCTTCCAAATCATGATAAAGCCATTTTACAAGTTAATTGGGAAACATTTCTCATGGGTGCTACAGCAGGCATATATAACTTGCAAAACCTTAAAGAGAGCAGCACCTTTTCAAGAGCCCACAGCCTCACTTAGTTGTTTTGTTTCAAACCTGTGAGGCCACTGGGATTATAGAAGTGAGGTAGTTGGTCTTCACACTTAGGTTTTAGAAGTGCTAAGCACCCATAAATCCAAATGAAAGCAAGTCAGTGCAGGCTTGTGTCCTTACATCTCTTAAATTAGGCTATAAAAGGTATTCCAGAGTATAATGACATTGAGAGAACATTATTTTTAATCTGTAGCTAGAAAACCTTTAAAAATTGGTCGTTATTGTGCAGGAAAATGGAAAGCATACAGCTTCTATGCTAGCTATTTGTAGTCATACTGTACCTTAATCTCCTTTTTCCTCAATTTCCAAACCAATGAAATTTTGATAATAAGGCCTACTTACCCTATATTTAAAGAACTCATTCACCAAGATATGTGCTGGCAGCTTTGGAAAGGTGCAGCTTGGCATTTTGACATATCCTGGGTTTCAAGCAGTCACTTACGTGACTCACTTTGTGAGGCAAGGTAGGAAGGGTGCTTTTGGTGTTGATGAGTTGTGTTTTGTTTTAGTTGGTTTTTTTCTGCAAGAGCTATAATTTTTTACTGAGGCTTTGTCTTCCTGGAATTTGTTAATCCTAAAGTTGAGTGTCAGATTTTTGCTGAAACTCTGAGGATGGGATTATTTTAACAGTACTTGAGAAAGATATGTGCTTTGTGTAAGATGGAGACGTACCATGGTTTATCTAATACTTACACACTTTTGTTGTAGAAGCAGATAAAAGAAAGGAGGATGAGGCTATCAGCAACCTGGAAGCATTTTGGAAATACCTGTACCCAGTTCTGAACAGTGGAAAGCATGGATCAGATCTCTTTGATGTTGCTGTACTTCACTACATAGTTAAGGAGAGTGTCTTTCCCACTGTTTGGACTGACAAAGAAATGCTGGTCAGTAGATTCTGCTTTCACAATAAGTGGCATGCTTTGGGGTCTGTAACACTTCACACCAATTTAGAAATTGCAGGAATTGTAGTTGAAAATTCTATGAAGCAGAAACGGAGTTGCCGATATACTTATAATATTGAACAAAGAATACTTCTTGTGTATCCAACAAGTTTATTCAACATATATTCACAAGGAGTCCTTTGAATAAAATACCTGTCTTGGAATTTCTTGATATTGTAGGCCACAGCAGCAGCGCTTTAAAGCAGTTTGCAGTGTTAGATTTATTCAACATCTTTACATAGACCCAGTTTGGATCTCACTAGTGGGTCAGATGTCAGAATGAAATTACACAAAAATCGTATTTTTGTTCATGTAACAGGTCTACTTACTACTTTTATCTCAGAGCAGTCCCATGAGAACAAATTAAAATTAATGGAAGATGCTTTTTGATTTAAAATGTTATTTTAGCACACCCAATAATAGTCCTTTTGGTCCAACCCAAAACATGTCTCTAGCTTATTACTTATTATAAGCTGCTGAGTCAGGACTATTACAGGACACTGGAAGAGACAGTGAACCATTAGAAAAGTTTTTTTTCTAGTCTTGTTTCTCAAGTATAGTGAGGTTAAAGGGTCCTGTATTTTTCAATCAACAACACTAGTATTAAAAAAAACACATAAACTGCTATAGCAAAATAAAGCATCATGGCATAATTTAACTTACTGTATTTTATTCTGTATTATTAGGGTTAAAGGACAGACTACATCCTTCTAACACTTATTTGTTAATGCATCACATCCTGTATATAAACAATCTGGTGAGCTAGAGAATACTCTTGATGCTGAAGTGATCAGAACTGGGTTTGTCTAAATCCACAGTAGTTTCTAAGGCATTCATTAAGAATGCCTCAGTTGTGGATACGTGTAGAGTTGCTAGTTACAACATTACTGATCATTATACTTTAAATCGGATCTTAAAATATGAAGCTTATCTGGGGAGAGAAATGTTTATATCCTGTCTATCTTTCCCATAATTAGATCTTATACGACGTTTACAATGATTAGTTGTTTTATTTGTTGAATTGTTTTCTTTCTAGGCCAGGATAATGGTTGACCCTGCGAATATACTGCAGGTTCATCACCAGTAGAAACAAACACATATTATGTAGATTATTTTAAGTTACCTCTCCTGTTCCTTCCCATCCAAAAAAATAACCTACATTCCAGTTGCAAGAGAGCAGACCTTGACTGATTACTGTTAGGCCTTATAACAACTGGAGTAGCTGGGCAAAACTCAGTCCTTACCGAGTGTGGCAGACCATCTGGTGTGGCAGTGTTTAGGCAAACAAAGATGAGGAGGCCTTGTTTTCTTAGAATAACTCTATAAACATTTTGAATTAGTGCAGAAAAAAATCCCTTGGAAGTTTTTCAGAGTTACAGATCAGCTGGTTAGACAACTAATGATTTGTGTGGCTAAGTTACATGGTACTTTTGTATGCAAACTTCATCCTTGGGTTTTCTCTCCTAGCTCACACTTGGCACTGACCTGTTTGAAAACATTGCTCGTTTAATGTATGACTGCCTGGACTGGAGAAGACAGCATTGTAACTACTTGGAAAACACCAAGTTTATTAACGTGACTGCATTATCAGAGAGCAAGTTGATACAACCACCTGGAAATGAGGCAAGGTTACCTTGTGTTGTACCATGCTTCTTGTAGAGAATAACTACTTATAGACTTGAATTGCCTGCCTTAAATTCTGCACTGCAAAATTTTCCTTGAACCATCACTCCATGTGTAATTTTCCGTAAATAAAATTGGGATTTTTGTCTTCAGCATTTAAAACCTCAAAAACAGGGGGGAAGAAAAAAAAAGCTGAGCATTGGGGAAACAGAAAAAGGAAAATTTGAAGGTTCATACAGACGTGAAGTATCACAGGTGTAAAAATCCCTTAAATATATTCTGATGACACTTTCATGTGTCTGAAAAAAACAATATGCCTGTACAGAGCTACTATGACTTATGAGTTCAAATAGTAAAATATTACTAGTTCAATGCAAGATCAGTTTATTTTGTTTATGGTGGACAAGAGCTTAAGTGAGCAGAAGAAAGTGGCTTTTAGGGCGTGTACTAGTTGAAGGGAAAAAATGGACTTAGTCCATCTCTGGCAATGTTACTGAATGCTCATTCAAAGTATTCATAAAACTACATTCTTACTATCTTGTTCTATTCAGCTAGGGAGGATTTGCCTCCCTTAACACCAACCGTTTAAAAGATTAGCATCTAGGGTGAGTAGCTAAAGATAAATTCATTTCTCCCACCTATTCATGTAGTTCTCACTCATTCCACTGTTTTTGAGGGATTTTTATCTTTTCTTTGTTGTTCCTTTAGGTGCAGACAGCATTAGAGATTACACCTTCAAAGACAGAAGGGCAAGCAGAAGTTCTGCTAACGACAATTTTATCACAAGGTCTGTCTAAAGGATTAAAGCACTGGTTTGTGGCTGTTCAGGCTGTCATACCATACATTCGTCTGACAGAACAAATCCTGAAACTGCATAGTAAGCTGAAGATGTGCTTTGATGTTGTGAGAGTATTTTCTTGGTGAATACACTGTGAAAGTCTGTGGAAACTGCGGTGGTGATAAAAACGTTCTTTAGGAAATAACTTTTTCCTCTCTGTTTCTAGTCACTGTCAGGATTAAAAGCTCTGCAGTAATGGACTTTGATGGTCTTTTCTAAGAGAAATTGTCTGAAAGTTGAACTGCTTGGTAATGTAAATTGGCATTTCTGAAGAAATCGATCTTAATGTTTTATCCTCTATTACAACAGAGGAAGAAGCTTCTTTTTTGGCTGATTCTGTGGACATGAGATATTACAATGACTTGCTGAGTCAGATTCCTGAGGAGTGCTTTTCTGTACCCTTAATGCTGAACTGCATGTTGGAACAGGTGTGAATATTCTCCTTATAATTCCTGTGGCTGATTTGGCTTAGACCTGGTATGATAAATTAACTGGAGATCAATAATTCATTCTGTTTCACCTAAAATAAAAGACTTTGAACAGAAGCACTTAGCAAGCAGGCTTAATACAAAGGAATTGCAGCTCAAAAGTGGCTTGTTTGATTTTCTTTCATACTGTGCACTTACCCTGTATGCGCACTGTTATTCCAAAATTATTTTTTCCAGACTACAGATCCAATATAATGAAATGAGGAAAAATATCTAAATTCTTAGCTTAATGTAGTTGATACTGGACTTGTACTACTATACTCAGTATAAAGGTCTTGGGACAAGCCTAACATAGAAGTGGCATGTGTCAATGCTAGTGCTAGACAGATCTGGTTTCTGTTGAGTTCAGGCACAATCTGTAAATTAGCAAAAACCCACACTATGATTTGGAAACCTTCCTGCTTTTAGAAATAGAATTTTAGTGCAATCGTATTTTTTTTTTAATTCTGCAATTTAGTCTAAAAATAGACTCGGGCAAAAATATTCAAAATAAGGTCCAACACCTGGCACAAGATCAGTTTTTAATTATCTGCCTTCATTAACAATTCCTAAGATTTCAGTTTGGAATTTTTTTTTCCTCGTCTTTCCAAAAGAGAATAATGGGAGAAAACATGTAATTCGATTTTCCATAATCTTTGCTTTTGAGCAGTAACTTAACATGGAGAATTGCATTTTTACAGCTTGTGGAAAAAATATTGTGGTTTTCTATCTTGGCCAAATTTAGGGATGTGTGTTGTAGCTTATAGCAAGGTCTGCTTGGTAGTATCAGTGAGGTTAAGCAGCAGTCATACTGTAATGAAAGTTAACATAGATTCTGTTTGCCAGGTTATTGCAAGTGAAGAAGACCTTACACCCCCTAGTCTGATGGTGCCAGAGCCCCGGGCAGACGGGCTACATCATGCTATTGCAGATCATATAGCCTCTGTCCTTCCTTCTCTTTCACTCTCTGAGAGTGAAAAAGAGGTTTGTTTTGTCTTTTGTTCATTTCCTAAAATGACAACTAAATCTGATTTTGGGGGTTTAACACATATTTCTTTTTAACAGGATCTCTATGACTACTTTTCTCCTAAATACAGTGAAAAAAAGACTGTCACCCCCAAGTACCCTCTCTTATTTAACTACCATGATACCCTGGCCCAGCGGTTGCACCTGCTGGAGGTATAGTGCTACCTTATATACCTTATATAGTGCTGTAGTTCTAAAGTCCACAGGCAGAAAATATTCAATGCACTAGAAAGGGTGGAGTGGTGTTATAAAGCAGAATAGTACAGGCTAGAGTTTTCCTGCTGAGATGAACACACGAACACGTTTTTAGTCTCCATAAGAAGCAATGACTTACTGCTACTGAAATAGGACAGATCACAGACATAGAGCATTAAATTGATTCAGTGATCTGTTTGCATTATTAGGAATGTTTAGTTTTTGGGACAGATGAGAGATTTTACAGAACTCTGTTGATTTACTGTAATACAACACTGATGAAACTGCAGAAAATTAGTGTAAGAAAGGATCCAGAATTTGTCAGTGAGTAGAAGTGTGCTTAGGTTTGTGGGGAAGTTTACTGTAACTCTGGTTCTTTGGTTTTTGTTCCAGGACCAGAAGAGCTTAGATCCAGAAAAGATTGAATATGAAATGATGGATAAACTGCCTCTTACAGAACTTATCCATTTCACCCTTCCTTCAACAGAAAACATCACTAAACACTTGGCCAGAGTTCATGAGCTCATGCATTATTGTACCAGGGGTAAACTGATTTTCTTTCTTACTGATACAACTTCTATTTTTTTCTTCTTGTTGATGAACCTATTAAATAGCAGGAATTTTGGGATAAGTTTTTTCATCTGCCTAAAACCTTTGCAGAATTTCACATTTCCACATTCTTGCTCACACCTTAACCTACTCTGCAAGTTAGGGCTGACTTTAGGCCTCAGTTTAATGGTTAATGAGCAAGGCTGTACAAGTATTAAATATTGTGTGACTAAGAGCTGTAAGTATGTTGGAACGCATTTATTTAGTTATAGTCACAAACATACAAACACTAAATCTGAGAAAGGAAAAAAAATAGTTGTATACATTTCTGGTTTGATCCTATGATGATTTTGGGAGACACTGGCATAAACTGTTTATTTATCAACACCCTTTTGGTGGAGGAGCACATATATCTGAGGTAGAAGACTTTTTGGACAATAAGTGGCTTTCAGAAGAATGTATTCTGTATGAGCTCTTGGTGATAACAACTAAATGGCTTCTATAATAGTTCCTTTATCAAACCAAGAATGAATGAATTTCTTCAAACATAATCACTTCTGCAGTTACCTTTCTTGGATCATGCATACAGCCATGGCATACACTGTGAAACAGTCCCAAAGACTGCATAAATACCCTTAGGCAGATTGGAAGGTTTACTGTAGACTACTAAGAAATATAAACATCCAAATCCCTTTGGTTACATTTATGCCATCAGGTAAGGCACAGGATTTGAAGGTACTTTCCCAGCAATTCAATCCTGAAATCCCTTGTGTTGGGTTAATTTACATTTGCTGTATTGTTTCTAGTAGTTGGTATGTTCATTTTGGACATTAAGCTATTAAGGTATTGCTGTAACATTCCAGCTGATGGGTATTAAATTTGATGGTCTTCACTGAACCATTCTATACTGCCAGACTCTCCCAACTGTTTAACTTAGCTAGTAATGTCTTCATTTTGAGCAAGAAGATGATTGGTTTGAACAGGAGATGAGAGATCCATTTTCAAGATGCGTGACAGGCTCAGGTGTTGACTACCATAAAGACACATTACAAACTGAAGATACTCTTTGTATTATTTGAGCACTGAGCTACCGGTCTTAAAATTCAGTCTATTGTGATTATCATTCTTATATAGACACCAGTGTATAGACAGAATTTATTATTGCCTTTGGACTTTGCATGGTCTTATGTAAAATATGTGTAAAATTTTGTCTGAAGAGAAAAAAACAGATGCGTGATTGGAGAAGCGAAAGATAATTTTTAAAAATTGTGATAATGGAAGCTTCTTCGTGATCTGAAAATAACTAGATGCTAACTGGTATGAAAAAGTCTACTCAGATTTTAAAATCAACATCTTTTATATAAAAGTTAATGAGCCAAGAGGTATTCAGATGTAGGAAACACTTCATTTAAGATGGATTAATAGTTAGGCATATAATTTTGCAATTTGGAAGCATTAAGCTTTGAATGCAGTCTGGAATGTAGCTCACATAATTTGATCCAATACCATTAAGGAAATTGTTGTTGGCTTTTGCATGGTTGCCAAGAACAATACACTTACATAGTGTTATATTTATCTTCTGCTGAGCCATAAGGACATTTTTAGTTAATGATTTTAATTCTTTTATAGGACTTCTGAGTTGGACTGAAGTAGAAAGAGCCTTCAGAGTGTTTACTTTTGAAAGCCTGAGGCTGACTGGGCTGAGTGACTCTGGTCTCCTGGAGAGCTCTGGAACTATGGTTGGAGGTGATGCTGAATTGTGTTGTATCCCTTGGGATAATCCAACCATGTTTGCAGGACAGCTGAGACAACGCTTCCTTACGGAAAAGAAGCTTAGTGAGCAATCTCCAAAAGATTCTGGTAAAAACCTTTCTGTTTACATTACTCCTGAAGAATTTAATCTGTTACTTATTTTACCATATCTTTTGCTATTTCCGGGCTGTGATATTTTTTCCTGTTCAAATCACTGAATTTCAAGTATTGTAGAGTCTGTACACTGAGTATCTTTGTAGAATGACTAGATAAAGACAAAAGTGAGCTATTTTGTATGACAACATTAACAGTTCATTTAAGCAACTCTTTAAAATCATATCTGTAGAAAAGTATGTAGCAGAAAACTGTTTTATTGCTTATGACATCACATATATTTTAGAGACATAAAATACCGAAGACGTGCTTAAATACATTTCTGAATACAGACTTCCATGAGTTGTGATGGCAGCAGAGTCTTTACAAAGTCAGTAGCAACCACAGAGTGAAAGCAAAAGTGATGTATATGGTTAATTAGATGATTAGTTGTGACTGAGTATTAGGAAGTGGAAAGGATCTGTAACTTACACATGAGGACTCTAGAAGGTGATATAAAAAGTTGAAAATTAAAAGAAAAGTGTGCTATGCATTGTAGTTATACATGCATACATACTTTTTCCAGTAAATATTTTTTCTTCATTTACAATCTGTATAGTTAGTCTATCTTTAGCAATTTGTATGTGACATTTGAGACATCACAACTGTCGCATTCATATTAGAATGGGAAGATTTTAGATAAAAGGGACAGAGATGGACAATTCTTGTAGACAATGCAGAGTGAATTTTCTATGAGTTCTGCATCTTCTTCTGAAGATTCTAACATAAGGAAAAGTTGGCCTGTAGTTGTGCTGGCAAAGAAGCAACATTACAATCAAAATATTATTTTTCTGAGACATGAGAAAAATGGAAATTAGATCAGTTTAAGCTGCTATACCTTTAGGTTCATGACTTTGCCCATGCTTTCTTAGTGTAGTTGTCTAAGCAACCAGCTTAGATGGGATGCTTTCCTTAGAAGGTCTGAGCAGAAAAAAATTGATCCTGCATTTCTGCCTTTCTTGCAAATTTTTAAAACCTTTCTTTGGATGTTAGTTTATTTTTCTTTTCTGCTAGTCAAAATGCTAAATATTGCAGTTGCAAACATAACCTTCAACTTTTCATCACTCTGCAACAGTAAATACCAATAAGAGTAAACTTTTGCTTTCAGATTTCTTAACTCTTCTAAAGGCAGTCAGTAAACAGGTATAATTTCCTAGAAGAGCAGAGCCTAAGTATACATATCTGGAAGCTTGAGCTGTTTATGAGCCACTTATGAAAAAAAATTCTCCAGAGTATTTTCTCCCAGGAAGAGTATTTTTCTTGTATGTGTGAATTTTCATCAAATATTAGTGACATCTGCCCTTGCTCTGCACCTAAATAATTCTATTAAAAAGGAATTATTAAAAAAAATATGAGAACCTAGAAGTTGGTCTCCAACTCTCCGATATATATCACGTGCCCTCTGCAACAATGGTTGTTTATCAGGAATAACTGGTCAGATCTTCACCAGGAGTAATATTTTTTTAATAGCTTGTAGTATAAATTCAATTATTTTCAAGTTTTAAATATTGCATTTTTCAAAAAATATGTGAAAATATATATAAAAATACCCTGATTTTGCCTTCTTCTTTATGCCATCTGTGCAACAGAAAACTCATTATGGCTTCTTTTGTATACTAAGCAGAAAAATGGTTTGGGGTGTATGAGTCTTGAGGACACTTATTTTTAATCTTTTTGACCAAGCAAGACCAAAAAGGACAGAGAAAGAGGATGATTTAAGTGGATGTTATAAGAAGTTATTTTCTTTTTTTAATGAAGTGGCTGACACTTGTTGTCCCTGGATTTAAAAGTGCATTTTTTGGAAAGAAGTGTGGCAGAGCTGAAAATGTATTTATTAAACTACTGTCATAAAATAAAGCTTCAACTTGATAGCATTCTCATCAGGAAGGGTAAGGAAATTGCCTCATTCCAGCCTTAGTATTTAGGGCTGAAATTTCTGGAATGAATCTTAAAATTCTCCTTTTATTTTCCCGAACATACAGGAAGAAATGATAAAGAAGGAAGAGATGGTCGGGCTGGTCCGGTTTTGAAGAAGGGGCTGAATCTTTATTCTTCTGATATGGCAAGTGTGATATATGGAATAAACTGTGCTCTATGGCATGAGACAAGAGAAGATACTGTTCAGTGCCAGGACTTGTTACTGTGGATTCCTTTGCAATGCTGCATACAAATGTTAATTTTGTGATGTTTGGTGAATAGTGCCGTAAACACTATGAAATAATTTTCTGAGTTCTAAGGTGATGGGTCTTGGTGGAGCTACTAATGACAATCTTATGCTCATTTCTCTGAATACCAGGACTCGAATGCTAGCAGCAAAGATTGAAATTGCCAAACTGTCACACTAGTAGATTGTGTAGTTTGGCATCTCCAGAAACACCTGCTGGCTGTGCAGCCCTGGATAAATACAGCAATTTGAAAATTACTTCATAGAACATGTTTAAATATTCATAATTGCTTACAGAACTCAGAAACATATAACCTAATAATAAAAATATTTAGATTATGGTTGCCATAAAGAAAACCAAGACCAAAAACCTTTGGGAGTAATTGCATTTTTTTATTAAATAGTACCATATGAATCTACACATGTGCAGCATTATGCAATTTACTGTGATGCAACATGGGATGCTGTCTATTAAGTCAACAAGATTACAGTTAATTTAATACAACTGACAGTGAAATGTTGATATTCATTATGTTGATGTGGTGTATTTTGAGGCGAATCTAGAAAATTCTGGCCTAGCAGCAAGCTTAGAAGATATCAAAAAGACACAGAGGCGTTGTCTGACAGACTGGACTTTGGCTGAGCATTTTCAACCCCATGTTCTTCTTCAGGTATATGTGAACTGCTAATTTTGTACATAGTGTCCCCTCAGAATGCTGTACAATGAGTTAGTAGCAGTGTACAGGGTATTTCTTGCTGGATAATTGATTCAGTTTTATCCCTTTTAATGTTTTTACCAAAACTCCTTTTACTTTAGCTGCTTTTCAGTTTATTATGTGAAATTTAATTTGTAATGGCTTTTTATTTCCTGCTTTGGCTACACTGCAGCGGTACTTTTTGAAAGCAAGTCTTTTTAGCCAAATGTGTGATGGAGAAATAATTATCTTGACTTCAGGGGTGATCCTACCTGGCAGTTATGGGACTTACTAGTGCAGTATAAGTGAAAGCATACTTTGCAAATACCTATGCAGTGTATGTTTTCTGGGCAAATAGAAATTTTTTTTGTAGTGGTAGTTCACCCTTTCAGGGCTACAAACTTCATCTTTAGAAGTCTTGCAAGCTACAGACTAACACTCATCTAGCAGAAAGACAGAACAAAAGTGGAAGAGTTCAAGTGTAGATGGCTTACGTTGGTGGGCATTCTTTTGGGAGAAGTGGATTGTTAGTTCCTGTGCTGCCTTGAGCTTCATATGCTACAATTCAAATTCAAGTATCACCTCCTCCAAGCCTCCAAGCAATGCAACCCAACAAAGAGGAAGACAGACAAGAATGTCAGGAAGCTGGCATGAATGAACAAGGAGCTTCTGGATGCACTTAGATGTAAAAAGAAGGTCTAAAAAGGGTGTAAGCAAGGACAGGTAATCTGAGAGGAACACAAAGAAGTTGTTCGAGCAACCAGGGATCAGGTTAGGAAAGCTAAAGCCCACGTAAATGTGGCCAGGGACATCAAGGGTAAACTCTGTTGTTATCTATTTGTTATTACTTTATCTCAGTTTTGGGCCTAGTTGCGGCTGGGCTGGGCTCCGTGTTATTCAGCTCAGGAGAGCAGCTGGTGTTATGCACATCCACTTGGCCCTCTGTTTATACCTTTCAAGGTTGTTACCAGCTCAGAGTTTGCTAGGACGTTTCCTTTCTCATAGGAACCTTTTACTGCAGGTCAGGGCCTGCAAAATGAGAGACAAGAAGCAGCTGAATCATAGAAGGGAACTGATGCAGGCATTTTGAGAGATGGAGCGTCCTGCTACAACTGGAAAAGGGGAGATGTAGCACCCATTTTCAAAAAGGGAGGAAGGAAGACCCAGGGAGCTACAAGCCAGTCAGTCTCCCTTCTGTGCCCGGGAAGATCACAGAGCAGATCCTCCTGAAGTCTCTGCTAAGGGACATGGAAAATGTGGAGGTGATTGGTGGCAACCAGCATGGCTGCACCAAGGGCAAATCGTGCCTGACAAATTTGGTGGCCTTCTGTGATGGCAGTCACAGTCTTGGTGGAAAAGGGAAGAGCAACTGACATAATCTACTTGGATTTGTTCAAAGTGTTCATCGCTGTCCTACAAAACATCCTGGTCTCTAAACTGGGAAGGTACAAATTCAATGAATGGACCACTCGGTGGATAAGGAATTGGCTTGATGGTTGCACTCCAAGTCTAGTGGTCAATGTCTCAATGGAGACAAGTGATGAGTGGAGTTCCTCAAGGGTCGGTACTGAGACCAGTGCTGTTTAACATCTTTGTCAGAGACACGGACAGTGGTATCAAGTGCACCCTCAGCAGGTTTGCTGATGACACCAAGATGTGTGGTGTGGTTGGCATGCTGGATGGAAGGGAGACCATCCAGAGGGACAGGCATGAGAGGTGGGCCCATGCCAACCTCATGAAGTTCAGTAAGGCCCTGTACTGGAGTTGGGGCAATCCCCAGCTCAAATACAGGTTGGGTGGAGAATGTATTAAGAACAGCCCTGAGGAGAAGGACTTGGTGATGTTGAGTGATGAGAAGCCCAACATGAGCCACCAATGTGTGCTTGCAGCCTAGAAAGCTAACCCTGTCCTGGGCTGCATCAAAAGAAGTGTGGCCAGCAGGTCGAGGGGAGATGATTCTTCCCCTCTACTCTGCTTTTGTGAGACCCACCTGGAGTGCTGTGTCGAGCTCTAGAGTCCCCAGCATGGGAAGGACGAGGAGCTCCTGGAGCAAGTCCAGAGGAGGGCCACGAAGAGGATCAGAGGGCTGGAGCACCTCCCCTATGAAGACAGGCTGAGAGAGCTGGTGTTCCTCAGCCTGGAGAAGTTAAGTTTCCAGAACGACCTTATGGCGGCCTTCCAATACTTGACGGGAGTCTGCAGGAAAGCTGGGAAGGGACTTTTTCTAAGGGCTTGTAGTGATAGGACAAAGGGTAATGGTTTCAAACTGGAAGAGGGGAGATTTAAGTTAGACGTTAGGAAGAAATTCTTCACTGTGAGGGTGGTGAGATGCTGGAACAGGTTTCTCAGAGAATCTGTGGCTGTCCCCTCCCTGGAAGAGTTCAAGGCCAGGTTGGATTGGGCTCTGAGCAACCTGGTCTAGTGGGAAATGTCCCTGCCCATGCAGGAGGATCAGAACTAGATGATCTTTAAGGTCCCTTCCAACCCAAACCATTCTATGAATTCTTATTTGATCCTGTCACATGCTTGAAGTCCAAAGCACTTGTTTAGTATCACAACTTTAAAGTCTGGTCAAACATTCCAGTACATGGGGAATTTCTTCTCATGCAACATATATAGCTAATAGTAACTATCAATAATTAGTGAACCTTTTCAAAACTTATGGAAAATAATTGCAGCAGAAAGTAACATTTTATTGCATCAGAAGATAGCATTTTGTAATATTTCTTTATTTCTTTATACTACATGTCACCTGAACATAATTTTTATATCATCTGCTATTAAGGTTTTCATGTTTAAAGAAGGTATTTGTTGATAGGAATTATTTCAGTTTTACTTCAGTTACATAGTTCTGTAAAAATAAAATGTAAGGCTTTCCTCTAGCTATAAGTTTTAGCCTACAGACAATGTAAACATTGAAAATGATGGGGCAGTACAAAACAGTGGAATAATGTAGAACACAGTAAATGTCAAAGATGTTCAGGTTATAGTATATCAAAGTAAATAAAAGGTAAACTTAACTGAGCTTTCAAATTATTTATTTATTTCAATACTTTATTATTTAAATTTGTTTAGATATTTATTTCATATATAAGCTTTATTTAGCCATAAACGATTAGTTTCAGAAAGTGGAGCATAGTGGCTGCCTCTTCTCAGTAGGAATAGCAGTGGATTTTAAATTTCCACTTGCCTGAACACTTCAGATTGCAGGATTCCAAATGCTTTCTGTATGTCTTGTAGGAGAATGAAGTTCTGAAGTATCCTTTGCTAAAAGCTGTGCTCTGCATCATCTGTACACATGCTAATCTCTGGAGGGAGGATGTACCTTTATTTCTTTCCTTTTCAGGTTCTTCATGCTGCATCTCAGGAATACAGATGTATTGATACCTTTCATTATACCCAAGAGAACTCTTTGCTAATGGTTCTCCACAATCCTATGAATCAGCATCGTTTGTGCCAAGAAACTTGGAATACTTCATTGCTCTCTAATGTTGGTTTCAGGTAGCTGATTTTATCTTTCATGTGTCATTCACAGTCATTTTCAATTAAAGCCTGCACTGTTGTACTTTGAGGCAAAGGTTGGAAATTAAAAGATATCGCAGTGTAACACATTTTTGAGAAAGCTGGTTATGCAGGTGGAGAACAGCGATATATAAAAATAATTCTATTGAGACAAAGCTTTTCAAATGAGGAGGACCAGGCCATAACTGTATATGACTCCTTATCATAAACTATAAAAATACATATAATGCAAATATGCTCACAAAGTCACATTAGGGATATCCACATCAAGAAAATTATGCTAAGGACAGTTCAGGTGTGGCAGATTAAAAAGCAAATTCTGTCTAAGAATATATTATCAGGTTTTTTGACACTCTACATAAATTGGGTAAGTGTCACTGGGAAGTTTATTCAAGAAAAGCTAGGAGCCCTTTATTAGAATAATTTTTTTTACAGATGACCACATTCTTCTAAATCCATTGTCTCTATTTGTACACCAGTTTGAGGCATGCAGGTGATTGATGTGTCCACTATTAGAGCTTTTGTCAGTGGACCTATTCAGTTTGGCATACATTTTTGCACTGAAACAGCACCAAATGATCATGTGGGTCCTGCTGCTCTTTCAAATAATTGACTGAAAACAGAATATGTGTCCCTGTACTGATATATAAAGAAGTTATAATGCCATAGGACAGCTGAGCTGTATTTATGTCATTCTGGTGCTCTATGTATTAATTTGATTTGACTTTTGCAAATAGAATTTCAAGCAAGTTCACCCCACCCCCCATTTTGTCTGGAGGCTTCCTTTTTCCAAGTGACGTGCCTAATTTATCAAAGTATGGGAATCTTTTAATGGAATTTTTTTCTTGCTGCCTATGTACTTGAACAGGTTTCAGTACTAAGTAGGCAAGGTGTACCTTCATGAAGACATTTTTAATTCTATTTCATATTTCTGCTCTCAGTTAAGGAGGTCTGTGTGAGTGCTTCTCAGCTTTCCAGGCACTTGGACTCAAATTATTTGCCATGAAGAGAGGCTGTTGTCCTTGGCAGTGACTGGGACCAGAGCCAGAAGAGATTTACCAGCAGAAACACAAACTTCCCTTGATAAAATGCTGCCTGTTTTATGGTTGTTAGGCAAATCTACTGAATGTCTGGTCAATCAGGGGTTTTTTTGCATTTATACAACAACTGAAATCTTCCCCAGAAGGCAGTGAAAGATGGTGCATTCAAGTAAACCTGGGTCTTGCATTCAGATAGACCTGGGCAGAGGGTCAGTGGTCTCAGACTGTTACACAAAAGTCTGTTGGAGCTCAGAGCTGTTCACTTTGCCAGCTATTCTTATTCTTCTCTGGGGCACTGAGCATTAAGGGCCTGAATCAAGTTGTTTAAACATTAACACCTAGTGCCAGTTTAGCTGCCTGGTGTACCTGAAAATGCTGAGACATGTGACATCAGACCCATAGGACATCCATACTTTTTTGGAACAGACACTGGAGACCAGATCACGTATCCTAGTACATGTAATGTCACTTGGTGTTTACATACACTGAGTAACACCTTATCCCAATGGCATATTGTTGTCGTGTGGTCTGTAGGAGCAGACTGTGAGGAACCAGCAACTCTTCATCTGTGGGTCTTTAAACAATTTGGCTGATCATCATGATAGGGCATTGAAATAGCCAGTTCAAGGCCAGCTGAGAAATGGGAAAAGGTCTTGATACCTGAAAAATAAAATTTGCTCATTTTGCATCCAGAGAAGGAATGAAACATGTTCTCTGATAGATAGATGCATTATAATTTTTTTTGAGGATTAAATAGTGACATTCTTCATCCTTTACTCTTCCACATACAGTAGAAACAAGGCTTAGAAATTAAAGATAGCTTCTGCTTGGGGCACACCATATTTGTGCAGTAACATTTCATCAGGTTCTGTTTCAAAGCAGCAGGGAGTTCCCAAAGAAACTGACATGAAAGTTAAGAAGTTTTTATTTTGGTCTTGTTTCATTAAAAAATTCAATGGCATTTCTATGTGTACTACTTGTTGTATTTGAAGAGCTCTGAGGTCTTATTTGGTTCTGTTACTTGTATCATAGAATTATAGAATGGTTTGGGTAGGAAGGGATCCTAAAGATCTAGTTCCAACACCCCTGCCATGGGCTGAGACACCTCCCACTAGTTCTGCCTTTTCTCTGCAAAATAATCAGCATATTTTCTGACCTCATTCAACCTTTTTCCTGAAGAGGTTTTCAAATTTCCTGACAAAGTATCATAAACATATGCTAGTGTATGTTTCCAAGCAACATAACACTTCTGTGGAAGACAGTCTTTAAATACCTGGAGTGCTTCAGCCTGTGGCCTGTAATTAGCATCCAGATCCTGGCTGAGTTGCCAGAAACAGGCACAAACACCGCTTATTAATTAAGCAGTAGTATTACTGGGTTTTACCTTTGTTATTAAGTAACTGGCTCATGTTGAATTTAGTAACAATTTGTTGATTTTTATTTTACTAAAATTGCTATCATTCTAATTTTGGGGATATATTTAAGAGTTACATTTACACCACAGAAGAGTTACAATTACACAATAAATGCTGTGCTTGACAATCTGTCTGTTAGGAGTCCTCTACCTGTGTTTGCTTGTTACCTCTTTATTGGGACATTTTATAAGACTCATTTTGTAGGGTTGTTCCATAGTTGCTGTCTGAAATATACTTCTGCTACCTGGTAATCAGTTGTTTATAGTGGGTCCTGTTACAGCAAATTCTCATGCAAGGGAGATGTTAAATTTCTTACGTTGCAGCAGCTTTTGCGTCTGGACGTTCCAGTTACCTGTTCTTCTTTATGCATATCAGGTCATGTAGTTGATGTAGAACAAACCAGAAATTCAGCAATTGTCCTGTTCAAGTGGTAGGCAGCAGGAGGCTGTGCCTGAAATCCAGTGGATGCTACTGACTAAGGGGATCCAAAACCATGGTCACATGTATCTGCAGTGATAAAAATTTTCAACTCTGATTAGGCTAAATGACCACTGTATCAGGAAGCCAAATGAATTCAGATGTTATCAAAACCATTCTTTTTCTCAAAGTTAATCTCAATGACATTTGTTTACTGTTTCATAGTAAACACATTACACAATTTACTGGAAAAGAATAATCCTTTCTGAGAAATTATTCTGAGTCAGACATTGGCAGTGGTGACATCAGAATACATATTAATAGAATGTGTATTTTTGACTTTGAATGACTGTTTCATTGCCCTAAAATATTTTCCACACAAATAATTTCTTTTTTTATTTATAATGTATATTCATCTTCAAGTTATTCCAGTACTGGCAACTCCAGGTTTCAGCCTAGTTTGCCTTCTGTTTTCAACATCTTTGCTTTGATAACTTGCACACTCTTCTCAAATACAAGCAGAGTCACCTCGTCCCTACTGAGTATATGATCAACAGTTTCTCCATGTGAATTCACAAAGCAGGCTCCACCTACATTGCCGAAGCTGGGAGGCACTTGTGTATCTTGGAGCTGTACATGAAGTCTGTATGACTCCAATCTGTGTAGATAGTCTATGTATTAATTCTCAAGGACTTAGTATGTAAGGCAGCAATTAGAACTTCAAAACTGTCATGAGGTCAAGAATCTGTTGTGCTGCCTGCATGTTCACAACCAAAAACTGTAATGCTTTGGGATACAATTTAATCATCTTGAACTTATAAATGAAAAACATGGTGAAGATACACCAGCTGAATCTCTTGCATTCTTTAAAGGCCCCTTTTAGCTTTGCATACATGAAGAATTTTACTTTTAAGAATTATGGTAACACCCCAATAGAGGGTTGGCAACTGCAGTTAGAAGCAGTTGTTCACAATGAACTATTTTAGCTGTAATTTCAGACACCTTTGAAAGACAATGCAGCTACAGATACCAGCTGCAAACTCTGGATCAGTCTGTCATTCAGTGCTCACTTCAACTTAATTGTCACTAGTGAATATTCTTCATTATGACAGGCTATGGAGCACTGATTCTCTAATCTGGATTTGGATGACAATTTCCAAACACCTTTTGTTGTGTACAAATAAAGAAGAGCTAGAAATTAAACAGAGTAACACCTCAGTTGCTAAACAAATTAATGAAGTGTATTCTAAAAGACAATATAAATTGAGAACATCTAAGAAAGTAAGTTATCTTTGTGGTAAAGCAGTGAAGAGGAGAATGAGACTGAGCCTTTCCTAAACTGAATGTCTCTGTATTTTCTGACTTACTGGATTTTCTGTTGGAGCAGACGTTCTTTGGAAGACAAGTTCCTAATACTTCTTTGCAGAAAGGATAACCAGAATCCCAAACTTAAGATACCTTAAGCAAATACTAGCCTGGCAAAAGAACCAGCTCCTGTGAAAACTGAGAAACCTTGTCAAACACAAGCCTTCTCACTAAGGCTATAGAATAATATTTTTATAAGAAACTGAGAAGCAAAGTGATCTTGTTTGACCTGAAATCATATTAGTGAAAACTATGTTACGGTAAATAGAGGAATGTTGTGCTTTCAGGAATTATCTGGAGCTGGTGGCCAAATCCATTGAAGACTGGGTGAAAGAGGAAGAAGACAAATACCAAGAGAAGATAGCTAAGGAATTAGAGGCTCTTCAAAAGAAAAAAGCCATGGCAGAAGGACCTTTTGAATTGTCTGCAAGTGCTCTTGAAACAGCTGGCTTCCCTAAGAGATCCAGAAGTGGGTATCTTTTTGTTTTATTCTAGAAAATTCATTTTCCTGTTGAGTGCTGAGACCAAAAGTTTCTCAGAGCGGAACTGCATATCATAGAGTAGCTCTGTTTGTCATCTGAATAGATATAAATGTTTGAAACATACACATATTCAAATATTCTGCATCATTCTCTGTTCTGAAAACTGAGATCTTTAATGTCAATTTACATGGACAACAGCTGTATTTAATGGAATTACTTAAAGGTTTACATACAAATACTAATTTCTGTTTAGAGGACTGAACAAATGAAAATACCATCAGTAGTTAAAGTTGGCAACATGGTTCAGGAAAATTCCTATTTTAAAAGGGTGGGATAAATGTTGGAACTCAAAAGCTGTGGGCTAGAAGCTAAAACTGGAAAATGGAATTTACTAGACTGCAGAGAAAACTCTTATTACAAGCAGCATTTTGGGTAGTGAGCATTGTAAGCAGTTTATACAGTAACTGCTGAGCAGGCAGAAAAATCTGAAAACCCCTTTTGACGAAAGAGGACTTTTGTCCAAGTTGTCCATTTGTCTGTTGAAGTGATATTGACCATGATTTATTGATATTTGGGGTTTGCTTTGTTCACCCTTTTTGAGAATGCACTTTAAAACCTCCTAGTACCAGCAATTAGCATTTATGGAAATAGGAATGTTATTCCTCAACTCCTCAACACCTGATTATATTTTGGAAACCTAAAGTGCAATTATGACTTCTAAATCATAATTTGTTCCTATCTAACTGTCATAGGAGCTAGACTCTTGCCTGTCTGGTGCCTCATGACAGATATGATTCATAGATAAGCTCACTTGCTGAAAAAAATATTACAATCAACTGTAGCTGGGACGTGCAGATGGGCAACAGTGTCTTTAGGTGATTTCAATTTCACTGGCACTGCTGTAACCCATACTGCAATTTCTACTTCGTAATACAAGGTAATTTAACTGTAAGTTCCTGGTAGTGTCCTTTAATTTAGCTTTTCTAGCAAGTAAATACTGGGCATAGAAGCATGATATAAAACCACACACCTAGGAAGATAGCCTTTTCAGGAGTCACAGATGCTATAAAGCTCTAATACTAACAGGGAATATAGTAAGTGTTTCTTCAGTCACGGTTCAGACAGCATTTATTCACTTTTTTGCCTTGAAAGGTTGTAATATCTATGATTCTGGCAGTGAGTTTGTTCTGGTGTTTTGTGATCTGGTTAAAGTACTGGGTCTGAATTCTGGAACAGTGATAGTAGCAAAAATAATAAATACTGCAAAAAAGCCTTGTTGCAAGAGCAAGGCCTTCAACAGCAAGAAGCAGAAAGTCTATCCTTAGATACGTTGATATATTGTTTAGTATTTTTGTCCCCAGTTATGCTTGTCTGGTAAGTTTTTTCTAACCCAGACTTTCTAATTTATCTCAAAAAATATGTAGCATTTTCTTTATTCTACTTTTATACTTTTACTATTTTCAAATACATGTATTTTATTTACTTGCACTTTTATTTTTGTATTCCAAATATTTTTAATTATTCCATTTTCATATATTTATAACCATATTTTTTGTCCTTTCATTTCTCAAAGGCAGCCTGACACCTGAGAGCTTAATGGAGACCATTGCAGAATATCAATTCAAAAAAAGGGATTCTTTTATCAGAGAAGGTTCTCTAAAGGTGAGGCAAAACTATGTATGTTTCTGAAATGAACTAAATAATGCTGTGTCTCCGTTCGACTCAGGTTTGACAACAATGCTCTCAATCTCCTCCCCCTCCCACCCAGGTAGGGAAAGTACTTGAACTTAATAACAGATGTGTTCATGGTCTAGGTCAATGTTGTCAAATTTACAACCTCTGTCCAAGACAAGGCCAAGTCTTGCCTTTGTTGGCCCAAACGACTTACAACTTATCTGGTATAGCTGTGTGTTTTACAGTATTTGCCCTATGTCACCATTTGACTCAGGTTTGACAACAATGCCCTCAATCCCTTCCCCCTCCCACCCAGGTGGGGAAAGAGAGAGAGAAAAAGAGAGAGACTTGGCTAGATTGAAAACTGAACTACACAGCTTTAATTAGGTTACTAATGAGTGACAGGAGAGAATATATATGATTATACAGAGATGTGGGCAAAAGCCTCTCGCCTCCCCCCACCCCCAGCAACTCCCACAGCACTCCCCTGAGAGATGGGACAGTCCCGAGGGATCCCGGAGCTTCTGCTGGAGTAAGGCAGAGAGTTATGAGGGTCAGGAGAGCTCGAGGTCGATGGGTCGACGATGATGGATGGATGGAGTTCTCCCCGGACGCCGACCATGGACAGAAGACAGGGAGAGGGAAGAAAGAAGGAAGGAAGTTGTCTTCTGTCATCTCCAACCTTCCCCCCGAGCCTACGTAGATATCTGGGATGGAATATCTCTGGCCAGTTTTGCTGTCCATCTAACTCAGCCTCCCACGGGGGGGCCACAGATCTCCCTGCAGTGTCTGAGCCGGTAGAGCAAAGGCGCGACCTTGAGGGCCCAGCAGTTACAAAAACATTCCAGTGCCTTATCAACCTAGCAGAACACACAGTTGGTAGTTGAAGAAAGCTCACTGAAAAGAAATCAGCAAAAGAAAATCTGTCTTAATCCTGGCTCAAACCAGGACACGCTGCTTTCCCAGGAAAGTAAGCCTTCATTCCTACATGGGCTTGACTCAATCCTCCTAGTTTTTCTGCTCTTGCCTATTTTTTGTATACTTTATTTCTTATTTTCTTTAATTTATTCCTTATTGATTCAATTATGTTATTTTTTTAAGGAAAGACTGTTTGGAGTTAGGCTAGACTTTCCAAAAGCAATTCATGATCACAGGATTAGGAAGAGAATGTTATAGATAATACCTTACTTCTTGTTGAATTTTTCAGCTTATAAAAATATTAAAACATAAGAACCAGATTCATGTAACTAGTTATTTACCCAACTCCTACTTTCACTATCTACAGCTCTTTGAAATTAAAGAATGTAAGTATGGTACCTCAGAGTTTCCTTATGACAGAGGATCCCACTTTATGGATGTAGAACATAGTCATGCACTACAGATGAATTGACTTGCTTAGGTTCACACAGTAAGTTCCTTGGCTAAGGTAGTTTTTTAACTCTTAGCACTGGTGCTATCCATTAATCTGCACAAGTCTAGCTTAACTGATGTTGTGTTCCCCTGCTTTTTTTGACCTCTCACATGGTATGTAACCCTCTGTACTTAAAGCACACGTATTGGAATGTACATATGAAATGGTGTTAACCAGTTTCTCGGTACTCAACTTGAGCTGGCATGGCACAAGTTAAGCTAATGCCTAACTTGTCACTGTGAATGCTTAGCATTTCTTCCACAGAAATGCTTGTGCCTTCGTATGCTTGGAATATGAAATGCTACAAAGCCCCAAATACTCTGGAAAATTTCAGATGTCTCCCTGACATGAGTTGATAATTCTGGCATTGATACCTCATTCCTCTTTCTGTAAGAAAATAAAATCATTTTATCTCAGAGTGGCATTTTGGGAATAAACTAATACCATTGATGCATTGTGATTTGGTGATGCAGATTGTGGAGAGCTGCACAACAAAATAATTCTTTTATGACTGAATACGTAAGAAGCAACTAATCATCTGATATGTCTCCTGTGGTCAAGAATGACTGATTCTGTGGACTGAACGAGTCCGTAATTTTACACAAAATATAGTACATAATATTGTAAAACTGTAGACACATTTGGAAAACATTTCTTAGAGTGACTTAGGACACTGGTTCCTTTGAGTTTGTTTACTTGTACTCTTTTTAGCATGCAAATTTTTGTAATACAAACAGAAACACAGTCTTTTGAATTCCTAACACTCAAAATAGGCTTGGAAGAAGGAGCAGGACCAATTACTAGAGGAACAACTTAAGGAAGAAAAAAAAGGGAAAAAAGAGACTTTGGGAGATAAAAAGAAAGGACAAGAGAAAACAGATGAAGAAGGTGATGAGCCAGGAGAAGCCACTGAACTTGAGGAGGATTCCAGTGCCCCAGAACCACCCCCTGAGAAAGTGTATAGGGTAAGAAGTCTATTATTGCATCAAATTAGGAAAGTGCTAACTACTTATATAGAGATTCAACATTACAGCAAAACTATTATTCATTATGGAATTGGAGTTCAGGGCAAATTAGGCCTAACAAGGTCTTGTTAAACTCCTTTATTTTAGCAGTAGATCCTTTCCTAAAAGTTTTGGAGAGCAGTTTCTGATGTTTAAGATTATCCTATACAAGACTTATTGTGTGTGTGTATGATGTGACATGAACACACAGATAATAATAGTTTTGTGCCCATGGAAAATACATTATGGGATAAATTTTACCTAAAAATGTGATTTTTCAAGGGAGAGGGTGGGAAAGAGGAACATGAAGACCTGTCCCAATTCCCATAATCAGGGCCTGTTAGGCCTACTTGAAGTTTTGCCTGTCCGTATTAGAAATCAAGGAAGAGGAGTTCACTGTTTCTGTCATTTCCTGTTTAAAAATTTGTAAAGCTATTCTGCCTTTTATACTAACAGAGGTGTATTTCTTACAGAGAGAACTCTTCACTAGTTTTGTCCAAACAGTTACTCAGGAGTTTGTACTGCTTTATATTCACAGTCTAAGCCTTGCATCCAAAACTTGGGTAGTCAATATACTTTAGTCTAAATTTGCTGAAGTACAGACTAGAAACTCAGACATATATAATGTCTCAATCTGAACTTACTTGCTTACACTCACCTATTTTTTGCCAATTTGTGGCTCTTTGGAAAGCAGAGATCTAAAAATCAGATTTATAGTGTCTGAATTCCAAAATCTAGAGAGTGGAAAGCTGAATCTTTATTTGCCCTTTTTCTGATCCAAGGCCATTGCATTTTGTCACTCTGTCCAGAATTTTTCTTTCACTTCCATTACATGTTAAGCTACCAGTCTACTTGCTGTTCTTCAGTTTCCATGGTGGCTCCATACCACTGAAGGACCAGATTCTGCTCTCATGTGTAACAGGTTACTTTAGTTAGTAACTGAGAAATTATTTGGATATGAGAAAAACATGCTATGTATTTGCCAAGTTGTTATTACATTAATTAAATATCTAAACAAAAAGATTGGCCAGAACAGTGGGATTCTGGTGATCTCTCCTTCATTTTCCTCTTTCATGGTTTCTGCCTTTCTCATTTATGCATAATCCAAAACTTGTTTTTTCAGTTTTTTGGCTACAATACAGGGGAAGATCTCATTCAAGTGTCAGGAACCAATCAATATCTCTTCCCATGTGATGGAGGACAGATTCAAGTAGAGAAGATAGAGTTTTTAAAAGGTGATTCATTTTTTACATTAACTGATGGTATAGTTTCTTATTGCATAAAAGCTTTTTCATGTGCCAGTAGCAGAAATTCGGTTAAAGCCATTGTGAGAGTACCATTTAATTCCTCTATCACGACTAATGTTTACATTTTCCTATAGTATGTTGACTACAGATAGATAAATAAAGTACCAGAAAAATAAAAATGGGGAAAAATCAGTTCATTTTTATCTGTTCAATGGCAAATAATTAACGATATTTCAAGAATATATGTTGCAATAATTTGTCCAGTCAAATGCTATGTATCTAATAAACAAGAGTTGTTCTATTCTATTTAGTCTAAACTCAAATAACTTGAACTTCATCTTCTTGGGCTTGTAATAAGCATTTCAGCCCACTTCTGAGCAATTTTCTTTTTTGTGTGCTTCGTAGTTGCAGATACTGGGTTTTTTTAGGTCTGGGGCAATTCTGAAGCCTAGTGGGAGCAATAATAGTATTCCATTCCTTTGCAGGTCCGACTTTGATAAAGGTGAAAGTGATAATAGACAAGCATAATTTCTTCATTCATATCACAGACCCTAAGAAAAACTTAAAAGAAATGGAAGTGCAAGATACTCAAGAAATTAAATCAGGTTAGTGATCTAATAGAAATAAAAATAAATAGAAATTAAAATCCAGTTGGACAACTTAAGCACCATGTAGTGAGACCTTAGCACAAGATGTAGAACCACAGTAGAGGTCAACAGGTGCAAACAACTCTCTTTTCCAAAGCCAATAAATGAATTAAAAGAATAAAGAGAAACCAATTTTCTTTAGTTGCAGTTCAGCAATTTCTGCTGCTGGTGGACATGTTGCTAACACTCAGAAAGCATTGAATCCAAATTCTTTCTGAACCCAGGTAATAATGTTTCTGAGAATGAAGCCAGTCTATAATAATTTGTGTGTTTACCAAAAACACTATGAAGTTGCTCTCACTGATAGAAGAGTATTGGAAAAGTGTAACTTGTGGTAGGTGCGTTAGCTCTTAATTTTCATCAATGTCAGAAAGCAGCCTGTTTTTGCACCTCTTCTGTGCTTCAGCTGCCACCTGTGGTATAATTGTAGGTTGTCTGAATAGAAAATGTGCATCCCTTCGTCCAGTGAGATGTTTCTTGTCTGTCTTACTGAAAGTAGACCTGTATCATTCTGGGGTCTACCAAATGGCACTTCCAATCACAAGTGTGCTGGCATCTGTATTCACCTGGCAAGAGTGAGTGGCCTTTCTCCTGTGTAAACAGGAGTACCTTATAGAAAGACAGTAGGGAAGGGAAGAAGCAATCCACTCTGGTATTTGGCAGTGGCTGAATGGTACAATGGTAAGCTTTTAATGCAGTCAAAATGGCAAAACAGCATCTTGCAGGTCATAGTCACCAGTGAACATTGCAATGACAGACAGTAAATAGGAGAAGATCGGTCTCAGTATGTGTGCTTTGCTGATGAAAGAACTGGGAGATGATTATTTGTTGGTAGCTTGCCTTAACCTTCTTTTGTAATCTTCTGTGCTGCTCCTCACAGTTTTAAAAAGCTGTTTCCCATATTAAAAATCCCAAGGATTTCCTCTTACCAGAAGAAGGCACCTTTAAGGCAGTAGGAGTTGAACTAGAGGCAAGGCTGGAGCGAGTGTCACTGTCTCGGAGGTGTTACCTTGCATAGGTTGTGTGGTTTTCAAAGCTGATGTACTCATCCCATAATATCTTGTCCTGCACCTCCTCTAAGTGAGCTTGTCTCTTGATCCACTTTCACAAATGTCAGACCTATCTTTGGATCTAATTTGTCAACTTCGTCTTCCTTTTTACTTTCTCCTCAAGGTACAGTCCCTGTGACAATATCTGAGAGACAGGACCTTTTTTTTAGTGCATAGGCCACCTGTGGTAGAAATTAGCACTTTAACATTCTTGTCAACCAAGAAGGGGACAGAAGCAAGGATCTGTGGCTCCAGAACTATATTCTTTTGCTGTTCAAATTCACAAAGGCTTTTTACTAGTTGTTGCTATTAAACTTGTTTTTACACACCTAGCTAATTAGAATGCAATTTCTAGATGACAAATTGCAGCTATATGACACAAAACAGACTATTATATACTGTCCTATGAATGGAATGATAAAGTTTTCCCTGTCCTGTATTAATCTGTTTTACAGGTTGGTTTCATTGGTTTGCAGGTCAGGTGGTTCTGGTATGTATTGCTTGTGTATGTCTTCAAAATCCATTCCATTTCTTTTTTAATAAGGAAATCTGAAAAATCAAAAGACATCTTGGAGCAAGTTTGGATCTTTTTCAGCCACCTTGGAAAATGGAATCCAGCTGTCCGTGAGCTATTATGGACCTACAGGGAAGACAGCAGGTAAAGTAAGCAAATAGAAGAGGATATTTGAGAACCATAGGAGTATTTTTTTTTCCTTTTTTTTTCTCTTCATACACTCCTTAACCCAATAATTTGTTGCATGCAATTCTGCCTTTCTCAGCAGCTGTTATTACATGGTGAGGAATTTTCAGCAAGGCTCAAGATGAGATTATATTGTCAAGAATATTCTATGATTCCAATTTCAAAATGGAAGGAGGTCTCCATGCTTTTTTCCTTACTGAGCAGAGTGAAAAATAACAGAGCAGAGCAGGGAGAAACTTGCAAGTATTGTTATTAAGTAGGCCAGCAAAATCAGCCAATTAATTTGAGCCAAAGAAAATGTGATTTGCTGAGGAGTCTTCTTGGTTTTCCAAGAAATAATATTTTTGTAAACTTATATAGGTGATTATGGAGCTTTCACTTTATGTTAGGAGCTGGACTTTGGGTTAAAGTTGTATAGACATAATGAGGGATTTCTCTCAGCCTTTCAATAAACACATTCACCAACTGGAAGCAATTGCTTCACAAAACCGCAGTGAAAATAGCGTCTGATTTTACCAAGAGCTTTTTCTTTCCATTACATTTGAAAGGCCACTGAAACCATCATATGCATAAATGTGAAACCCTCCTGTGATGAGAAAATAATCCCTGCCTTTTTCAGCTCCTAAAATATGAAAACATTTAATTGAATGCATTTGTGTGCGAACTGTGGTAAACCATTCCACTCTACACTAGTTTAATTATTCAAATACATTTTACAAATTAATTACTTAAAAATTACTTTTAAAACTTGGGCCAAGAGAGCATTCACACTGTAGTGGATGGTGAAAACTTGTATTTTGGCGTAAAAGAGAGACTTGTCTAATTGAACACCTGCATGTCAGCTGTGATGTTCAGGCTTTTTCATATCTAAGCATCTACTTTGGAATAATCCTTGCCATGTTGAGCTTTAGTGCAGCACTGCAGACTGGCATTCTTAGATTGTTTGCTGCATTTCTACAATCACTTGCTTATGCCTAATTCCCCTTGTGGAAAGTAGTATCCATCTGAAACTGAGTGAGCTCCACTTCACAGCATGGGTACCTGTGATGAAGGATAGCTCCCCTCACTATACATATGAATTTTCTTATACCCAGTTTATAGTGTTCACATAGATATTTATACTCACCTGACAAGGTGGATTACCTTCACTGATTACTTTGTTGGATAGTTGCCTCTGAATCCTTCCTTTCAGCTATGCTACTTGTCTGTGGAGCACCAGCTCTGTCCAAGTTTATTAGTCAGCTGATTCTTCTCACCATACACAACCCATTAGATGAGTTCTATTACTTGCTTATTTCATGGCCATGCCATCTAATAAATGTGCATCAGAATGGACCCCGTAGAGAATTTTAAACTATCCTATTTTACATAGTCAGTTGAGAATTTATCTCTAGATTATTATAAACTGAACTGATGTAGTCGCCTTTTCTCAGACTTCCAATCAGCTGTAAAAACCACAGAGCTTTTATTCTGGTACCTGAAAGCAGAGCCACCTAACAAAGCATCAGATGCTTGTGCATCAGGTATGCAGCAGCTAATGAAAATGAAGATTTGAAAAATCTTTGTGGTGATCTGTGGGCTGCTGTTCAGTATCTTTATCAACAGTCTGGATGAGTGGAATGAGTGCTTCCTCAGCAAGTTTGCAGATGACACCAAGTTGGATGGGAGATCTGCCTGAGGGTAGGAAGGCTCTTCAGAGGGATCTGGACAGGTTGAGGCCAATTGTATGAGGGTCAGCAAGGCCAAATGTTGAGTCCTGCACTTGAGTCACAACAACCCCAGGCCACGCTACAGGCTTGGAAAAGGGCAGAAAAGGCTCTGTGGGTGCTGGTGGACAACCAGCTTAACATGAGCTTAACATGAGCCAACAGTGTGCCCAGGTGGCCAAGAAGGCCACCAGCATCCTGGCTTGTATCAGGAATAGCGTGGCCAGCAGGAGAAGGGAGGTGATCATGCCCTTGTATTCAGCACTGGTGAGGCTGCACCTTGAGTACTGTCTTCAGTTCTGGACCCCTCACTAGAAGAAAGACATTGAGGTGCTGGAGCAGGTCCAGAGAAGAGAAGAGAAACAAAGCCAGCAAAGGGGCTGGAAAACAAGTCCTATGAGGAGAGGCTGAGGGAATGGGAATTGTTTCGTTTGGAGAAGAGGCAGTTAAGAGGAGACCAAATCGCTTTCTACAGCTACCTGAAAGGAGGTTGCAGTGAGGCAGCCGTTGGCCTCTTTTCCCAAGTGAAAAACGATAGATACAGAGGAAGTGGCTTCAAGCTGTGCCAGGAGAGGTTCAGATTGGATATTGGGAAGAATTTATTTACTGAAATACTAGTCTGACACTGGAATGGGCTGCCCAGGGAGATGGTGGAATCACCATCTCTGGAGGTACTTAAAAGCTGCATAGATGTGGCAAAAATGAGTTGAAAGGCATATTATCTATGGACTCCTAAATAGGACTTTTTCACCAGATTATCTAATAGTTTCTTCTAGCCTGAAAGTCTGAAATTCTGTGTGACTTTTGTAGCTGCCATAAATCCAGAATCATCCATAAAGCAACTGAACATGCAGGCAGCCTTTCTAGTAGTTCAGAACTTGGTTTTTAAGGTGACCTCTGCATTTTCTTGTCTGCAGAGCTAAAACCATCTATTCCAAAACTTCCTGGAAGTAGTGGATGAATTAGCACTTAGGCCTACTTTTTATCTTCTTCAGCCAAAATATACTAACACTTCATCTGCAGAAAATTCTGTTATCTCACACCAGAATGGTTCTGTTAGCATGCTTCTGGATGCATGTCCTTCCTTCTTTGTCTGTGATCTGGCTTGCAATTCATCAATTGGTTATTTAAATTTTCTTTGCCTAATATATCAGTTTTCACATTAAATAAGATTGTTCATTGGAAAAAGCAGAACTAAAATGTAATTTTACCAAAAGAAACAAACAAAAAATTCTAAGTCTTCCTAAAGACATTCTTGAAATAACTGACTTGTCAGTAAAGTTCATACTTTATAGAAACTATGTGGCAAATCAAATTTGCTTTATTTACTTTAAACGGGTTTTCACAAGATAATTTCTGAGACCATTATGTTTTGCTCAGTGGTGTTTTCAGTTCTTATCTACAGTGTGTGGTCAAGATGTGGATAAGAAATTGGTCCAACAGGGGTAACAAATTCTCCAAAAGAAACAATAACTCAATTTCTTAAATTGTCTGGGTGGGAAACAAGGTGTCATTTCATGAGTTGTAGGTTTGGGACTTAGGATGCCTTCAGTCAAGAAGAGATGATAAAAAAAAAATAAATTCAAAAAACAGTTAAGGTTAGAGGTGGCTGGGGTTTTCTGTTTAAAGTGTAAGTATGTTGAAACAAAAAAGTTTACAGAAACTCTTAGTTTGTATTAATTTTGTTTTCAAGAAACTGTTTTGAAAGGCAACATGCCTACTTGCTGTCAACACGCTAAGCAGACTGTCCTCATGCTTGGCCTTTAAGAATTGGGAGAGTCTTAGCAAGTCTGGATCATCAGCATCTTTCTGAATCATTATAGAAAAATAGAGCCATGTAATGCAAAACTGCTGGAGGTAGTCTCTGCTAGATCAGCCCATGATAAAGCATAACAACAGTGATCGTTTCCTAGATACTAGAATCAGAATGTCTCCACCTATCTAGGTATTGAAGTAAAAGAGAATTTTTTTAATTGCATTTTCTATTTTTGAGAGACAAGTGACAACCCGTGGGAAACAATAGTTTCAAGACATCTTTTAGGCTGATGAGATAGTCTACAGAAAGATTTTCTAAATAATTTCATATATTTAGGCTCTCTATCTGAAATAATAACTTCCTCCACTGAGGTGATTATTTCTAAAGTAAAGTTTAGTGTACAAAATCTTGTTAAAAAATAAAATGTGTTGGTCTCCATTTATGAAACTTATTTGTTTTAAAAAGGTTGCTTTTCCCTTTCTTAGATGATGAAACAGATCTTCTCTTGGCAAGAATTCTGAGCATCCCTTCTGTTCATAGTCCAACCATAGTTTCTCCTGTTACATCAGCTTCAGGAAAAAAAGATAAGTCTGCCAAACAAAAACCAGGAAAATCTCAGCCAACTGCAAAAGCAAGCCTTAGCAAAACAGGCCTTCCATCACCTGATGACCAAGTAAGGCATGAAGAAGGAAAGGTGGGAGACTAGACATTATCTAATGAACGCAGACAAAAATTCAATACATAAATGTATGTAACAGAAACACACATTCTTCTCAGAGGATTTCAGACTGTGCCTTAACAAATTTCTAACAATTTCTGGTGCTTGTAAGCAGTTGTTTTACTCTACTAGCTGTTCTCAGATGTACATACTGGCTCCTATCCATGAAGAAACCTTTATGACTCCATGATGTAAAGCAGCGTGTCTTCCATGGTCCACAAACTAATGTTTTACAGTTACACCTGTTACATTATTAATATCTCAATTACTACAACTGCTCTAGAAATTAGTTTTCAGTTTATCCAAGTAGGAGAATTTTTCTGTGCTGTCTAAAACCTGTATTGTAAAGTCTAACCAACCAGTAAATAAGTGGAGACAGTTTTGCAAAAGCTTGCTCTGCAATTTGGTCTTTCCAGCTGATCACAAGCCAGGGACCAGCAAATTAAGGAAGTTATTTTTGTGTATATCTGAAGTAACACTTTCACAGGACAGTCCTTTGGAAATGATGGATGACATTTCAAAAGTGGATTCTGCATTTCTGTTATGGAATAGCACAGAGTAATACCAGAATTACAGGACCATGTACATCAAAAACACACCGTTTTAATCTGAAATATCTTCCACAAAGCTCTATGAGAAACTTTTTTGGCATAAAAACATGACTGAGGGAGGCCATATCAGTTCAGAAATGGGTCACAATTCCCCTCTGCAAAATTACTAACCTTGCTGATTTCAGGTTGTTTCAGCTAACTATTGGCAGAATATTTTAGGCAACCACTGGATGTTTTTTTGATCCAGTGGTTTCACAGACCAGCAAGGGCATGAATTACAGGAAAGGTTCATCAAAGAAATACGGGAGGAAATATTAGCAGGATGGTGGAAGAGGATGCAGTTTTCTATTTGCGATTATTTGACCTCTTTTCTTTTTTGGATGCTGTTATCTCCAACCAGCAGTGTCCCAGGAATGGACACAACTAAAATGCAAACAAACCCTAAGATAAAGACAGAAGTAAACATTAGTAGTATTAAGAACAAATTTAGTTACCACTGTCAATATAGGAATGGACAGTCTTCTGAAAATAGGCATAATCAGAACACAAAGCAGTATCTATAAACAGTTTCACGTAACACTAGTGCTCTAAAATATTATACTACCTGGAAAAATTATTTAATGATAGTTGTGAGTAAAAGCTATCCCTTTTAACCTGACCAAGTTACAAAAGAATAGCATTTTTAGCTAATGTGCTTGTTAAAGCAAAACTGCAAAAATATTTAAAGCGTATTGTAGTGTGTTTTGATTTTCTCCCTGCTTGACTGTCTTTAATCAAGTATGAATGAAATGATGCTGAAAGAGCTGCTAATAAAATGTCCCAGTTCTCATCTTGAGCCAAATATAAGTCAAATCTAGTATGTATAATACTTTTTATTGCCAATTATATTCCATTAACTTAGTCATTCTTCCCTCTTATGTTCTGCTTCTTCCACAGCATGGTGGGTGATATGTAGAGAATATGAATGGCAGGCATCAGATCTGCAGATCTGCTGGTTTTACCTGCACTGTTTTCTCTTTTGTCCTCTTCCTCAGACTTTCTCCATGGAAAATTAACTTTAGTTCATCCAGCTGTAGTGACTTCCAACTCCAGAGGCATTTCATGAAACTCTATTTCTTGTTACCATTTTGTAGGGCACTGCCCTGAAAAGAATCACCACCTTTTGGTCTAAATATCTGATTGTTTCTTTTTCAGAATTGTCTCTTGAAAAATTGGTCTTTTGTCTATTCTTGTTAATTTGACCACTTCTCTCAAAATCACTCTTGCTATGCACTCACAAGAGCTTTATGAGTTATCTTCTCAACTCCTTTGTCAAGGGAGGCTGAATGGAGATCATGATTCTGTTGACAGAACTGGACCGACCTGTTTAAAGAGGTAGAAGGGCAATATGGAAATGAAGGGTTAAATGCAATGCAGATTTATTAGAAACAGGAGATAGGTTTAATTACAAAGCAAATGCAAGGGGAAAGTAATAAGACAGACAAGGGTGAATGTGTACTGGGAGCTGTAAGAATAGCCTTGGAAAACTCTCTAAACACCAGACACCTATGCTGCTTCAATATGGATTCTGCCCATATCCACAAAAAGTCTGTTGACCTCACTTCAACAATTTGAGCTAGGTTTTTAAAGAGCATGAGCATGGAAATTGGTGCTTGGAGTTGCCAAACAGCACTCAGCATAACATGCAGCAATTGTGTGGCGTAAACAAACCCGACACAAAGGAATTCCTCTACCATTAAAATACAGTCAGGAGGATGTCAACATTCCTCCTCTTCTTCCAGAAGACTTTACTATTTCATTTAGAATGTCTTCAGTCCATTTTTGGTGTTTTATAAAAACCGTGGAAGACAAAGTATCCCATATTAGTGCATACAGCACCCTGCTGTGTGAATATGCCAGTGTTTTGGAGGGCAGGATTGAAATTGCACTGATAACAAATTTGTATTAACATGGTATGGAAAACAGGATGCAGTTCAGTAAGAATAAATGCTAGGTTCTGTAGTTACATATAAATAATCAATATGGATGTACAGAATTAATTCTATCAATAGCAGTTCTATAAAGGTCTGAGTTCCAATGGATCAAAAGCTATAAATAAGTCAACAATGCCATCTTGCTGTGAGAAGGGCAAAGACCATGTTGAGGTGAATAAACAGAATAGCCTGCTAAATATGTGAAGTTATTTTCCACTCAGGGCTGATAGTGCCTCAGTTTAAGTAATTGTGTCCAGTTATGGATGCTGCACTGCAAGAAAAATGTGTGCCACACTGGAGAATTCTAAGGAAAGCACCAAGAAAGATCAGATGTCTAGAAAGTTTGACTAGTGGGGAAAGATGAACAGACTTGGTTTGGGTTTTTTTGATCTAGAGCAGAGAGGCAGAAGAGCCTTCTGTAAATATGTAAAGGGACACCATAACCTCTTATGCTGCCCATATAATCAGAAAAAATTATCAGAAGTAAACTAACTTTTTGCAGGAGAGATTCAGGCTAACCAATAGAAAAATGTCAGTAAGGTTAGTCAAGGTAAAGCACTGGCATAGATACCAGGAATTTCCAGTATAGGTTTTCTCTAATGATATAGACATACTTGATTTTTTTAATCTTTATTAACTATTAGCAGGAAGAAGTAGATGACAACTGAGGTTTACTTTTGCCCTAGTCTGTGATTTATTCTCCATGATGCCATGACTACGATCTTAGGGTACTGAGGATAGCCTTAATTACCCAGTAATACTATGTAAAGTAACCATAAAATGTGCAGCATTCTATGTGCTGAAAATCAGGTGGCAAAACATCTGCCAATTTTCCCCTATATTTCTATTACTAAAAATCAAGAATATGGGGTAATATCAGGACAAGTTCTCTCTGTTACATCTCTCTGCAACCCAAAGCTGTTTTCATCTTATGACTACTGGCATAGTGCACTTCATTGTCACATGGGGGGATGACATCAACAGATCTATTATTGTATTTTTTCAAAATGTTCCAGAGTCTTCAGACATTCTTTTGGTCAACCTCATCTTTTGTAGTCATCGGAACAGTTTCCACTACAGACCAGTGCACAGAGAATTACACATTGGACTGCCAAACATTCTTTCCTGTCCCCTTCTCAAGTCAGTGCTTTATTTGCAGCAGACTAGAAGTACTGCTTTACTAATCCTTTGTGGTCTTTTAATGATTATAGGTAAAACAACTGATGTGCAACTTCAATAATTATTTCACGCTGATCTGCATCACATTATGCATTTATTGTCATCTCATTGCTCTGCACAAGATAGCATAATGAGTCAGCAAAATTAATAAAGTCAGGAGGCTTTGCTCTTCAAGGGTTAATAAGGAGGAATGGAAGAAGAAAGCATATAATCAAAGAAGATAACCTAATGTTTCTACTTCAGAATCCACAGGCTCTCAAAATGTTAAAAATGAGTGGTAGAAAGCACTTAACGAAAAAAAAACAACAAAACAAAACCCAAAACCGCTGATAATCTGTAGTCTAATATTTTTTTTCTCTTAAAATGTGAAATAAAACTAATTCATTATTAATTCATTATTTAATTCATTATTAATTCTGTAGGTGGAAATAGAAGAATCAGCTTCCAAAACACAAGTGATGTCAGATGCTCTTGATTTCCCAAGCTTGAATGTCTCCTGTCCCAATGGACTAGTATTAACTTTCCTTGGTGAAAGTTTTGGAAGTGACTTTTCTGAGCCACTGCAAAGTAAGGAATTTTAAAATAAGTTAAAATTATAGAAGAAAATTATTTCTGCTTTGATGGCTTTAGATGTAACAACATGAATTTTTTAACATCTCAGATTATCAGGCCTGTCATAATGTCTGTTTAATAATATTTGCAAATAAATTAAAGGATGCAGAAGGTTTTCAAAGGTAGGTTGTTTGGCAAGGAGCATGAATTGAAATGCTGAATAGTTAAGGTTAACAGCACAAATATGGGCACGTACATGTAGTCTCTGGACACAAGGACCATAATTATAGTCATTAGCACACTCAACACTGCCAAAATTTAATCTAAAAACCTTATTTGTTCAGGTAGACAAAATATCTTAACTTCAGTTTATAAGCAAGCTCAAACTTGGTGAAACTCAGTAACTTTTTTCACCTTTATATGCAGTTAGGAAGTTCCTCTCTCCTAATGTCAGTCTTCCTAAAGTTCAGCACCCATAATAACTCCATCTTCAAATTTGTCTTATTTTCGTTTGTAAAGACAGACACCTCCACAGGAGGGTGCAGAGTTTCTGAACAGTTGACTGCTTTGAATTGTTTTTGAAAAAGAGAGTTTGTCTCCTACTCTGTGTATTATAGAGGAAGCCAAGGAGGGTGGCTACCTTCTGTAGCCACCATGATGCTGGGTGTTTAGCACAGTTTGAATGTGTGCTAAGCATTATTAAGTAATTCAAAATTTGTTCTCAGATTTGAAAGGTGAAGCCACTGTATCTGAAGCTGAGAA
The DNA here is from genome assembly GCF_000747805.2 of Chaetura pelagica. Taxonomy (NCBI): domain Eukaryota; kingdom Metazoa; phylum Chordata; class Aves; order Apodiformes; family Apodidae; genus Chaetura; species Chaetura pelagica. The sequence continues at coordinate 7,170,030 of NW_009952564.1, forward strand.
AGAGGTGGTAAAGGAAAGTGAGGCCAAAGCAGATGAAGTTAAGGAAGAGGGCACTGAAGCAAAGAAGGAAGAGGTTGTGGAAAGTGAAGAGAAGGAACATGAGGTTACAGAAGGTGCAATAAAGCACAAAGACACCAAGAAAGAACAGCCCAAGCAGCATACTCTGGAAATTCTGGTTAGACAGAGTTATCCCCAAAAGGTAAAGAACTCTCATCTGTATATGCCTGTGGCAAGGCAAATAGAGCAAGAAGTGTCAAGAGTCATCACCAATGAAGGAACTGTCATAAAGTACATGATGGATGGATCTACCCAGGTATGTTTAGTAGAATTTATCAAAAGCAGTTTGCATGTGTGATTACCCTTGAACTTGTGCTTGTCAGCTGAGAGAAGTGTCCCTTTTGTAGATGGAGTTGTAACCACTGAGTTATAAAGCCATGTCAAGACTAAAATATGTTTGTGGCCTTGTTCAGAATCAGAACTTGAGGCATATAGGGAACTTTAATGATTAAGAGTTTAGGCATGTGAAGATTTTCAGCAGTGTTGGGATTGGGAAATAGCTGAATGTGGTTTTGAGAACTACACCTTAAACATCTGAAGTGTGCATTACTTGGACTTTTTTGAAACACAAAAGCATCCATGTATTTTTTCAGTCATATGAAATACAGAAAAGACCTTCAGTCTCGCAGACAGCTTTAGATACCCTAAATTTTCATCTAAAAGACTTTATATTCCTCAGTATCTTCTTTATATACATGTATTTAGGTTGCCCAGAATTCCGGTACCTTTCAGGTGCTATGGGCTAGATACCATCTTCGCAGTTACTGTGATTCATCTCAAGCAACTATTAGACTTTAAAAAAAGTCTGAGACTCTGTGTAGTTAGCCAACAGATGAAAAGAGGAGTCCTCTGTTTGGACTCAGAAACTGTCAAACTATTCCTTATTTCCTCAATTTTTTTGCTAAGTAGGCCACAACTGCTTAGGTTCTTTACAGTCATTCATTACATGAGCTCTTAAAGCACTTAGCCAGGATTTCAGAGAAACATACCCATTTTAGAAGAATGCAAAGAAGCAAGCTGCTGTGTATCTGAATATTCTCAACATACTGTCCTGACAGAAGCATGTAGATCTTAGGTGCCTAACATAATTGTATCATAATCTTTGTATAAGCAGTTTTTGAGTGCATCCTTCTTTACATTAACTAAATGCTTATGACTCATCGGGAATGTATTGTGAATAGATAAGCATTCAAAAAAGAAGATATAGTTAATTACCTTAAAATAACTGTGGCTCTTGAGATTTTCTATATGCTGTCCATTTGTTTTTTACGTTGTCTTCTCCCTAGAACTTCAGTGCTGTGCTTGTAAATGAATTCAGGGACAATTGTTCCCTGCCATGGAACATGCATATTAAGAGTTGAATGTGATAGACAACAGATCTCAGAAGCCAACTCTAATAAGATAAATAACCATGACTTCTTTTTGTTAGCTGTCTTGATGGCTTGAAAATTAACAGCAATCCTAGACATGGAATATCTGAATACAGATCAATATGGTGATACAGATGCATTACCATTACTAACAAGAAAGTCATCAACCCTTGACCACTTAAATAGTCAAATAATCTTCAGTATTTACTTTTATAATACCTATTTGTTACTAGAGTCACTATTTATTACATACTTGAACTGCAGCAATTAGCAAACCCTTCTTTTTGAGGTAGATTCCTTTTTTTTTCTTGTATTCATTTTAAGAGCTTTCACTTTTTTCCTCTCCCATCACGCACAATATTCTAGCAACTACTGCATTTGTGACACGTTCTTTTTGGACTTTTTATTGGTGTTTGAAGTGATTTTAACTTCTAGTATGTGCTTGATTTTGGTAGATTCTGTTTGCTGATGGCACAGTGATTACAAGTCCTGATTCTGGCCCTGTCCTACCACCACCTACCATTCCAGATAACATGGAAATATTACTAGAATTGGAGCCTTTACCTGAGACCAGCACTAAGAAAGGTAACTTTTCCATTGTTTTGGACATAATTAAAGTCAGCCAGGCATATTTCTTCAGTCTGAAAATTCTGCCAGAGTGAAAATGCAATTTCATCTGTTCTCAGCTGCTGCACACTGCTAATGTATTATCTTCACTTCAAATAATTTCTTACCTATACTAGATTTCTTTTTCTTCTAACATGCTAGGACTCTAAAAAGTAAAAGGATATGTAAGAACTACATCAGTACCAGAGTGATTCAACACAAAGCTATTTTAAAATAAATCCCTCTAATTACAGCAGTGTCAAATCTTTACTTATGTATTACAATTTTTAGTCTTGGTATTAAGAAATGCTTCTCTTGCAGAGGACTTAACTTTTTTTTTTTTTCCTTATTGTATGTATTCCAGGGCATCAACTATTGGTCATTATTGGTTGTATGGACTTGTGGTGTGTCCCAGTATAATAATTCATGCACTGTTTTGTTTGACTGAGAAGGAACCAAGTAAATGTTTACTTCATACCTCAGAGTGAAGTCTAAGCTCACTGTCAGCACTATTTAGAAAACACAGAATTCTTATAAGCTGTCATCATAATAATTTATAATTTATTTGAAGCGTGTGAATAAAAATTGTTGCCAAAGAGAGGCCTCTCAAAAAGTGACTTTCTGAGCCATGAAGTCCAGTACTTGTTTTTAGTTTATATCTCTAGGAGAGCTGGAAGAATGTTTAAGAACTTCTCTGACAAACCATCTTAGAATTTTCAGTCTCAGCATCTGTGGCCAGTGCATATCCTTCAGTCCTTATCCTTCATTTATGATCACTTTTTCCCCTCCACTTTTCCTTTCCACTGCTTAGAATCCTGTCTGGACCTTGCTGTTGTCACTTAGTCTAAGTTGCTTTTCTCGAATATGGGAGACCAGAGTTCTCTATCACATTCTTAATAAGATCTTTCAAATTCCCTTCATAACAGAATGTCCATCCCTTTTCTTCTGGTGCACTGTAGAATGGTGTTTGCCTTTCTTGTCACCATATTTCCACACTGGTAGCTTGTAGTCATTCTGTGTGGAAGATACTCCGAGGTCTTTTCTTCTGCTGTTGCAAACTTTGTTTGAAGCAGGATTTTTTTTATTCCTTTTTGCATTAGATTTAATTCTAACAGGCTGTATAAAATTCCTGTTTCATCTTCAAGCTCAGTTTTGGATAGGTTGTTTTTTTCTCTGTAACCCATTCACATTTCTTCCTGTGCTGGTAGTCCCTTCCAAAGTCATGTCATAATCAGATGTCACTGGTATGCTGTTTGCTTTTTCTGTGTCATTAACAAGCACATGAAGCAAGCTCAAGAACTGCTGTGAGTAACAGCAATTGTGATTTCCTTCCAGACTGATAAACAATTCTTCTTTAAATTCTGTCAACATAAACATAAAGACTCTGCACTTGATTGGTTTTGTCTTTTGCCTTAGAGAATGCCAAGTCTGCAGGAAGAGGTAGTATCGGGAACGGTGTATCCACCAAGGATGAGTTGTTTGAAGATACTGGCCAGGGTCCAGTTAATTCTGAGCAACCTAAGGAGAACCAGGCAGGGACCTGGATAACAACAACCCCATCGGGCATTCGAATAGGCACTAAGGGAGCAAAGAGAATGGATCTCAAGCCAGTCTTAACCTATCAGGGAACTGACCCAGCTGATGGAACGGTATTGCTATTTTTGTGTTGTTATAGCACTGTTTACTAAGCTAGGTGACAGGGCTGACATTGTGTAAGTTGTAGGATTTTTCCTTTGAACACATATCCTACAGCATGTGTTATTACCCCATTACTAACACAAAAGCTTTAGAGTTTGAAGAAAATGTGATTGCTTGGTCTCTGAAGTAGATAAGTTGCAACAGTTTCACTTCTTCAGATTCAGTACATAATGCCTTATTTTACTGCTGTTGCTGTTAAAAGTATCAAGATTGTTTGTGACAAGTGGCGGAAAGACACACCAGGGTTGGAAGGATGGGGTGGTACTAGGGGCCTTCAACCTCTTGCCCTGAAGCATGCTGTGGACACTGCAGCACAGGTAAAGTCTTACTGAGATGAGCCAAGGGCTCCTGAGGGAACAGGAGACAGCAGGGTAGCACCCATGAAACGCCTTGGGGGAATAAAGGAGTGTTCCTCTAAGAAGGTGACATGGCCAGCAGGCCAGCTGAAGTGCCTCTACACCAATGCATGCAGCATGGGCAACAAGCAGGAGGTGCTGGAAGCTACAACATAGTGGCAATTATGGAAACTTGGTAGGATTAATCCTGTGACTAGAGTGTGGCTATCAATGGCTACAAGCTGTTCAGAAGGGACAGGAGAGGAAGGGGTTGAGATGTTGCCCTCTATATAAAGAATTGGATAGAGTGTGAAGAGTTGTCCCTAAAAAATAGCCATGAGCAGGTCAAAAGCTTGTTGGGTAGGAAGGAGGGATGGTGTCTCTGGAGACATTCAAGGTCCGGCTTGATGGGGCAATCTGTTCTAGTGTGAGATGTCCCTGCTTATTGCAGGGGGACTGGGCTAAATGGCCTTTAGAGGTCCCTTCCAACCTGAGACGTTCTATGATTTTAAGTATCACAGTGCTAATATAAATGAGTATTCCTTCATTCTTTCAGGTCATGACTGTACGAGATGATGAAGTGACAATTGTTGAGAAGCGGGATGGTAGTAGAGTAGTAGAACATGCTGATGGTACTAGGATCACAACTTTTTATCAAAAGCGTGAAGAGCATCTTGTACCAGGGGATAGTGAGAAACCAGGTAAAATCAAAAGAGGATCACTTATCTTTGATACATCTTGTGAAGCAGATAAAATTGTCAAAATACACTAAAAGCAGCTCATACCAATAGCCTAGATAACAAATCCACTCATTCGGTCTAGGTTTAGTTTGCTTCCTTAATCTTTTTTTCATTCTGATCAAAGTTTTCATTCAGTGCAAAGGTTACATTGTAGCAAACAGACAGTTTTCCTGCTTTCCAAGTATGTGCCTAACTGACCCTCCTTCACCACGAGGCCACAGTACCTGAGTTCTTGTATGTTCATTGCCTGCACTCCACCAACCCTGGTACAACAAGCAAGCTGATTTGAGTCTTAACTGAATATATGTGTAAGGATATCCTTATGTTCCCCAGAGAGGTCAAGGATTCACTGAACTTGGAAGTATTCAAAATTGGATTGAAAATGGCCATGGAAAGTGCCACACCTAGTAGAAGTGAAATTATATTTGCCTGAAACAAGTGGAGCTAACAGTCATCTGCATTTCTTCTGCCTGGCAGTATATTCTGTATGCTTAGTTCAGTTGCTGTAGAAATTCTGCAATTAACATGAAGGGTATGAATACTGTATGGGTGTCAGGGCTGTTGTGTTCTGGTTGTGGAACACCTGCCTGTGGAACTTTAAAAATCCAAACAGTGACCTTGAACTGCTCTGACTATTCAATAGGAAGGAAATGGCCAGATTAACATACCAGTTTGATTTGTTTTCCATGACTGTTTCTGCTGCTGGAAAGGAATTTATTCACGTCTTAGAGCTTGTATTGCAGGCATACATTTCAGTGCTCCAACTTGTATGTTACAAATATCCATATCATTGCCATTAGTACTGTACTCAATAAATTAGAGAGTACTTTCCTGATCACACCAGCTGCAGGTGGTTACAGACATTTTTTACAGTTGGATTTTCCTATGTTCAGTACACAATCCAAAAATTCGAAGACTGCATATTATGTGATAAAGGATGTTATGAGGTCTGAGGGACTTTTACTGAGGAATTAAAGGTCCAGCTTTATGAAAGAAAAAGCAAATTGAATCCTAAGACTTTTCCATGGTTCATGTGCTCATGTCTCATTGTTCTCTATTAATTCTTAGATGAATATCTGAAAACCATCACAAGGAAGGTGAAATGTATGCGAGTGGAGAATCCTAAGTTTGCTACTGTTACAACAAATTGTGAGGATGGTACCTGTTGTACCATCTTTGGAGATGGCACATCTATTATAGCAAAGCCACAGGGAACATACCAGGTACGAATTATTTTTAGCTTGTGAAATCTACCTTTGGTCGTGAAATCTGTATTTGGTTCCAAGTTCCTTGCCATCAGAGTCTTTCATCTTGACTATTTCAAATCCCTTCTCTATAGCCTTCAAACATCCTATGATTCCATCTCTTCTATACTCTGCCTATATTTAGATAACAGAGGTCCCAGTCAATTGGAAGCTGGCAAATGTCCAGGTTTTCAAGAAGGGTAAAAAGGAAGAAGGTCATTACAGGCCTGTCAGTCTTACTTCAGTGCCTTGAAAAAATGTGAAGGTTATTCTTGGAGTTACTGAAAAACACATCAGAGACAATACAGCCATTGGTCATTGCCAGCATGGGTTCATGAGTGCAAAGTCCTGCTTAACTTATTTAATTTCCCTTTTATGACATTGTAACCCACCTAGTTGACCAAGGGAAGACAGTAGCTGTGGGTTTGGTGTTGTTGTGGGGTTTTTTTAACAAAGCTTTTGGTTCACAGTATGCTTCTGCACAAAATGTCCAGCACACAGCTAGACAAGTCCACAATATGTTGGGTTACCAATTGGCTGATGGGTTCAGGCTCTAAAAGTTATAGTAAATGGAGTTATATCAGGCTGGTGGCTACTCACTAGTGTGGTGACTAGTGACTAGGGTCAGTGCTCTTTAATGTTTTTTATAAATTATCTGGACACAGAAATCAAATGTGCATTAAATAAGTTTGATGGTGATACTAAACTAGGAGGAAATGTGGACTCAAGGGTAGAGAGGCCTTACAGAGAAATCTGGACAAACTAGAGAGCTGGGCTGTCACCAACTGTATGAAATTTAACAAGAGCAAGTGCTGGATTCTTCACCTGGAACAGGTAATCCTGGTAATTTTTACAACTTGTGGGACATGAGGATGAAGAGCATCTTCACAGAAAGAGGTGTGGGAGTTTGGGTGGATGGCAAGTTAAACATGAGTCAGCAGTGTGCCCTGACAGTAAAAAGGGCCAACCATCACATGGAGTGTATCAAGCACAGCATAGCTAGCTGGCTAAGGTGGATTATTGTCCCACTGTGCACTGCACTGCTGCAGCCCCACCCCAACTACTCTGTTTTGTGCACTTCAAATAAGAAATAAAACATTAAACTATTAGATAGTGTCCAGAGGGCAACCAGGCTGGTGAACAGTCTCAAGGGCAAGGCTTAGGAGGAGCAGCTTGGTTTGTTAAGTTTGCAGAAGAGAAGGTTGAGGGGTGACCTCATCACAGCTTCCAGCTTCCTCAAGGAGGGAGCAGCAGAGGGGGAGGTCTGCTGACTCTGGTGACCAGTGATAGGACAGGAGGAGATGGAATGAAGCTGCATCATGGAAAGTTCAGATTGGACATTAGGAAAAGATTCTTCACCAAGAGGGCGATTGGTCACCTGAACAGGCTTCCCAGGGAAGTGGTCATGGCATCAAGCCTGTCAGAGTTCAAGGAGAGTCTGGGCAACCCTCTTAGTCTTATGGTATAGTCTGGAGAGGAACAGGGAGTTGAACTCGTTGATCCTTATGAGTCCTTCCAATTTGAGATATTCTATGATACTTTCTCGCAACTGTACAGTATATTTAAATCACAAGCTTTAAATTTCCTCAAGGGAAAGAAAATGTTACAGAGACTAACATCAACCTAACTTCTGGACCTAATCTTCCTTTTCTCCCTCTAGTCCCTCAAAACCGGATGATTCAATAGTAAAGGTCTGAGAGCTCTCATCTTGATTTGCATCTGTTCTTCATTGGTATGATACCTCTAAAATGAAGATTTTAGCTTTCGGGACTGAACCTTTTCCCTTCTTACTGTAATAGGTTTTACCCATCAAGGCAGGTTCTCTTTTCATTGATGAAGATTGCTCAGCAGTTTATACCCATGAAGTTCACAATTTTATCAGCAAGAAAGAAGAGAAACAACCAGAGAGATACATTATGAAACACACTTCAAGCACTGTTTGTGAGGTGATGGATTCTGAAGGAAATCTTTTCAAGGTAAACTACATGGAAGGAAACAAGTTTATTAATTTCAGTAATTTTTATCTTCTAAACATCTCTCAAAGTCAGCTTGTAGCCTTGTATCACTGAAAGTAACCTCGCCTGCTGGAAGGAACAGCTCCTGAATGAGGCCTCTGAAAGGTTCTTGAGGATGTGATTGTTTTCCTTTTTTTTGGCATTTTCCCCTTTTTATCAAGGTTGAAATAAAGCACGTGGTGTACAGTTTGCCTCATCTGTAAAGTTACCTTAATTAGTTGACTTGTCTTATAGCAAAAGATCATCTGTGCAATTGAGGATTAAAAATGGCATTTCAGAAGGTCCACAGAAACACTCTGATCTTCCTGATAAGGCAAATATTGCTGTAAAAAGGAATTATTCAGGCTCTAAAGTCACACTGATTGTGCTGTGATCCTTTCACACCTAAGAGATATTTTTGAGCTAGTTTAGTATTTAGTTTTGGGTTCAGAAAACATCATCTAAGTGTCTGTGACCTACATACTGTTTTCTAGTCAAAGGTTCTAATTCAAGTGTGACATATTTAGAGAATACTTTCTATTGCTGCAATTGTAATCAGTATGATTTTCCTACATTCCTGTGAAATGGCACTGAGGTTCCCCTGGATGTAGGCATTATTATACAGTTTTCAAGCTGGTTTCCTAGGCAGAAGAAACAGTGCCTATATAAATCTGTGCCATCTGCCAGTCTCTCTCTAACAGATTTTTAATTAATCAACAGAGGGGTAGAAATTTCAAAGATACCAAGCTCCTACAAAAGCAATGCAATTCAAAACAGCACAGAAGTTACCTGACATCAGCATCAGCACACCCTGGTCTTTCTCAGCTGATACTTAGGGAACAGAGAATGAAGACTGGGAGGCTCTGGGGCGCTTGAAGGTGTATTGTGGGAGCAGTGATCACAGGGAATATGGAGGGATGTATTAAGAAAGGTGAGATTAATGGTTGGTAGGAATGGCAACCACATACAGGTGTAGTAGGATTGGTTCTTCTCTGTCCTAGTCACACCTGATACTACAGGGAAACAGGTGTGAACTGGGTGTGTCAGATTCAGTTCATGGACCACCCTTGGGATCACTCCGGTTTCAGCTGTATCTTCCAAAGCACCTGGCCTTCAACTGACTATACTAAGAATTAGAGGCATTATTATATCTTGTGTGCATACCTTAATGGCACATAAGTTAATAATCACAAGGAGGAAATAGTGTGGAAATTCACTCAGTATTGTCATATGATTATCTTGGACTGTATTTCTCAAGTGAATAAATGCCTGAAAAGGGACCCCTCTATGATCTGTATCTAGAACTGTCTCTGTGTCTTCACATAGCAACATGTATATAGATGTGTTATATAGGTGTATGTATTTATACATACATATATACACCAGGTGTATAAATAGGTAGCTAGCTGGCTAAATAGATATAATGCGTATAATTTATATCTCTTCATGTCTATATAAATGCATGTGTATATATATATATATATATAGGGGTATATATTAGGGAATACATTCACCTATATGCATACACACACCTGTATGAATGTGCATATTTTTATATATACACACGTTTATATTTATATATACACCTATTTATGAGTATGTATGTACTATGTAACTATTATCTGACATACTAGCATATAGACATATATATATAATTATATATACATTTGTGTGTACCTGTCTATGTAGGTATATATATATAGATACATATATACCTCATAAAGGTTACATCAGAGCCTGTCTGAGTTACCTGGCTTGCCCAGCAAGTATTTGTGTGTGAAGTTGCCTGTTGATGCCTGCAGATATATAGGTTGAAGATGGAATGTCAGCATGGCTGGCCCCATTTGACAACCAACAGTCCCTGAGCGTTTATTAAATATCAGGTTGTGGTATTAGCATTTATCATACAGCATGTGTTTCTAGAAGTGTTTGTTATGCTTTTTTTCACTATCTCTTCAGTTTTCTTTGTCTTTTCCCTATGAGGGGAAAAAAAAAAAGGTATTTCAACCTGAAAGAAGTTTTCTCTGTCTCTTTCACTGGGCTAGATCATATTACAGTTCAGCAGCAAGTTATTGTTCTAAATGTATCAGGTAACTCAGTTTTATATAATTTCTATTGCAGGTCATGGCTGATGGCAGCACATCTGTGTCTGTTCGTAGCATTAGCTCTGATGACAAGAAAGACAGATGGTTCCCATCAGCACTCCCAGAATTTAACAAACCTATCAGTTATGATGAGCATGTACCCAGGTAAACTCCACTGGGTTCAGAGGTTTACACTTTCTTTCTTCACCACACTGTCTTTGTACAGGGTTTGTAAATTTGTGCTTCCCTTTTTCAGTACTCTGTATTTGCACATTTGATATCATCTTGGAGTTCCGTTTCCTTGTTTCATCACAGCACTTTTTCATTTTTGCCATCTAGAAAAGAATGAAATTTGAAAGCCATTGGATATGATTAGTGAGGTGGGTTGACCTCAGCCAGCTGCCAAATGCCCACCCAGCCACTCTCACTCCCCCTCCTCAAAAGTACAGGCAGAGAAAATAAAATGCAAAAGGTCATGTGTCAAGATAAAGACAGATCGTTTTCCTTTTGTTGTGACAGTCAATACAGACTCAGCTTGAGGAAAATTAATTTAATTTCTTGCCAATTAAAATAGAGTTGGATGGTGAGAAGCAAAAACTAGAACACCTTCCTCCATCCTCTGTTCTTCTCAGGCCCAGTATCACTCCCTCTTATCTGACCCCTCTACCTCTTCTAAACTGTGCAGAGAACTAGGGGGAATGCCAGTCCATAAAAGTTCCTCTCTACTGCTCCTTCTTCCTCACACTTTTAACCTGCTCCCGCATGAGTGCTTCCCATGAACTGCAGCCATTCAGGATAAACCTGCTCCACTGTTAGCTCTCCACAGTTCTTTCACTTTCCCATGAACTGCAGCCATTCAGGATAAACTCCACTGTTAAGCTCCACTGTTAGCTCTCCACAGTTCTTTCACAAAATACTCACCTGCACTGGTGTGGTCCTCACCTCAGACTGCAGGGGAATAACTGTTCCTCCACAGCCTCCTCCACAAGCTGTAGAAGGGATGTCTGCTCCAGCATCTGGAGCATCTCTTCCCTCTCCTTCTTCTCTGACCTTGGTGTCTGCAGAGCTGTTTCTCCCAGTTTCTCTCCTCACTCATCACTGCCTGTGTAGCATTTTGTCCTTTCTTAAATATGCTCCCAGAGGTGGCACCATCTTGTCTGAAGGGCTCAGCTGTGCCTACATCTGATGCAATCCCATGTGTGTGGCTTTGCTGTGTAGGTTCTTTGTCATCTATGTGGATGGTTCAGGAACTGAGCTCCTGCGGGGCAGTGATGTACATAAATACCTGGCTGAGGTCTCTAGTGATCCCACTGCTGCCATCTTGCAGGATCCTGTGCAAGAATGTCCAGGTAGGAAACATCCATTTCTTTTCTGACAAACTAATAGCAGCAATGATTAGAAAGGTGGAGCCAGGAGTTTCAAAACTCCTGTTGGACAGGAAATTTGAAAATGTTTTTCCTCATGTAGACAAGTGCCCTAACTTCTAGCAGTGAAGCAGGGGGAAGAAGGACCATGTGGGAAAACTCTGGGAAGCAAAGAATTAACTGAATGACACTGTAAAAAGATAAGTGAACAAACAGCTAGTGTATCTTTATCTGCTCTCAGACACCCAAACAAAAGCAATTAGCAAATGCATAGATTCTCTGGGTGTTTACCATCAAGAAACATTGAGTGTATGACAGTCTTCACTAATCATATACCTCTATTTATCAATTAAGACAGTGGTACTCTGATGTTAACCCTTAGACTGGCTGTTGGAAAGGATAAATATATGTTATTAAGAAGCTGGAAAAATAGGACTGAAGTAGGGGATGCCAGTAGTACAAAGCACCAAAGATCTGGTAGTAGCAGTACAAGAAGTTACACCCTAAAATGGGTAGTTGTCATTGTAAAGTTAGCTGGAGATACTGCTTCTATAAAATACACGGTGACATAACAGGTAAATACTGAGAAAATATATATTTAAAAAGACGGGAATGTGTGGTTCCTCTGGATATTGAGGGTTGATAAAGGGGATTTGCTCTAAGTCATAAGGTGCTAAGACATTCTTTGCAAATATTGATATCATAAGCACAGGGAACAGCTTTCCCACTTGTAACCCTATCAGGTTTTGGACAGTTTAAAATGCTGCTTCTATTTGTGATAATGACTAGTACCCTGTTGTATAAAGTGAAAGAAATTATTTTGCCATGGGAAAAGGAAAAGATGAAGGGCCCTGAGGGAGCTAGAAAGATAGCAAAAGGGGAAAGAAAGATCAGCAAGATGGACCCAGTGAGAATCCCAGTCAAGAAAACTTGCTAACAACCAGCAGGCATTAGTACTTGTAGCATGTCTGCTTTTCCAGACTTTACACTCCACCTTTCCCTATACTGGCTCAATTAGCCCTGACAACAAGGCTTCACAATTTTGCATGAATGTGACAAAATACCTCAGTGGCAATACCAATTTAAAAGCCCATCTAGGCAGATAATAGTAGAATAAGTAGATTTTTGGGATGGGTTGGAAAAAGTATTTTTAAGAACATTAAAATTAATGAGAACAATAAAAAGAGATAATAAATCATCTCTAGTGGAATCCATCCAGTGATCAGATAATGAAATGTAAAATACAGTGAAGAATGACACGTTCTGAATGTGTTAACCTACTTCTGAGATTAGTATTCAGTGAACATGGGTCAATGGTATGCTCTTCTTTGTTTGGGATACTCCACACACTATAGAGCTGAGCTTGTTACCCAAGACTCAAAGCAAGTAGCATATACAGTTTGTTGTGAAATACGGTCTGAGTAATACAAACTTGTCCAATTATCCTAAAATCACCTTAGTGATCTGGTATTATCTGTAGCCATGAATATCACGTTTTCACATAGATTTTTACTATTTGTTAACAAGGGGTTTTTTTATACTAAGGTAAGTATATTTTTCTGGAGGTCTGATACACTTGTCCATAATTTTTGGATTTGAACTGATTCTTAGCAATTGTATCTTTGAACCAGGTGTCTTAAGTATTACTATAATCCGCCCTTTGGCTGAAGACTCCCCCTGGGTCATGAAGAAAGAACCAGAGAGCATTGTTCCTCCAAATCTTCAATCAAGGACCCAGGACACATTTTCTTCTCTTGAGGTATAATTGTTTCAAAAGTGTCTTTTGCTGCTTAAGCAATAGATGCTTGTCTAAGGGTGGGGAAATGAAGCTCTAAACAATGTGACATCATTAAGTCCAGTTTATTAAGGCTTTTCAGATGAGACATACCTTGCTGATACATGCATTTAGTCAGTAATATTATAGCCTCTTGCTCTTTTTGCTTGTTCTTATCCATGTCCAGAGGAAGATCACGGGTCCCTCAACCAGAACATATAATTGGAGAGGTCTCTGCGTTGGATCCGCAGACCAGACGCGTTTGCCAGTACGGATGAGAAAATGTCCTAATAAACTGCAAATCCGTCAGCTCTTCCAGTATAAGTCACTCAATGATGAAGTAAGAGGAAAGCTGCAGCTTTACCTCAAGGTAGTACAATCACATTGATTCTTTCTTCCAGTAGGCAATAGAGAACAGACTAATTGGGTGACAGGAATTGGCAGTACATACCAGAGGGGGAAAAAAAATATCTACTACGTTGGAAGAACAATCAGCATTTCACACATAGACAGGTGCTGTAAGAAAAGTGTATTTCTGAAACAGCTCAATTGTTCCCATTCAGCTGTTGTGGAACCTACTTTTCTGTGCAAATATGTAGGATCCAATACACATAACAGAAAGTGCACTAACAGTTTTCTTCCTGTCAATATTGATATCTCTTGCTTTGCTTAAAGTTTAGTTTCCTTCACAAAACCTTAAAAACTTAAATCCATAAAGTTGTACAGGAATTTCTGACCCACCATATTCTACAGTTAACTTGGTGACCAGATCACTGGGACAAGTTCTAGACTTGGTTATGTGTCTGTTTTCATGAATCAGCACAGAACATTTCCAGGCTCAAGTCTGAGTTCTGTCACTCTGTCCATGTGTAGCAAATAGCTCTGTAGCCTTCTGACAAAGCATGTGCCCATCCCTCATGACTGACTGGTTCATAACCAGATGCAAGCTACACCTCACATGCAAATATTCTGAGTTGGAATTTGAAAGTTCTGCAGTTGATCCTTGTAAGCAACTTTGTGCTTCTCAGTGTCGGCATAAAACATTGTTGTATTTAATTCACATTGTGAAGATGTTGTTAGAAGAGATTTTAGAGTTAAAAACTCACTCTGACTTACCAATTAGAGAATAACAAAATACATGTGTTCTATAATTTACTCATTTAACATGTTTTGATGAAGGCGTTGAATTTGTTAACAACAGCTGAAATTTGTGAAGGTTGTAACGTGTTCTAGCCAGCTAGGTGGTTTATATTTTTATAAATTACATTTCAAAGAAGACATGCTTGCAACAGAAAAATATTTATAGTTGTTCAGCATGTTTAGAACATTCCAGTCTATCAGAATTAATTTCTTCCCTTTTACAGTCGACAGATATATTTAAATGATTCCTTAGTTTTCATGGTGTTCTTTCAAAGGTAACACTTCAGATTTCCATACCAAAATCCCAAATTAAGTCTCTCCATTAACAAGATCTGTTATTGGATTTTGAAGAAGGAAGAATGCTTTTTGTTACATTTAGAATGAATAATTGCAATTATTGGCACTGAAGAGTCATTTGTAATAAGTGTAATAATCTGCAGTGGAAATATCCTCATTGCTCATGTATCAATATTTAAATCATGGATTTTTCCAGAAAGAGGTATCTTAAATCATTAGCCAAATACTCACTTTGGCATAATTAAATCAAGATTTAAAGAAAAAAGTATTCTTCCTTTCTCCATCTCCTTTCAAGATTTAAGATGCGTGAAAGGAATGAAAAAGAACTGGAACCAGGAACTGACTGCTCCTGCAGACCGTGGCTGTTAATAAAGCTCAGTACTGCACGTAGCTTTCTAGCTAAGTGGTGTGTTAGGTCAGCCTTCTGTAAGGACCCTTTGTTTTTCTGTCCAACTGATCTTCTAAAGCATAAGGAGGTGTGGGAAAAGAAAAACATTCTTTTCTGTGCCACTTGGTGTGATTCTGGCAAAGTAAACTTCTGTCTAAAAATGAAGCATCAGACTTTTTCTGAACCTAATTTTTCAATTATGATGTTTGGTATTTTCTTTTCCCTAATAGGAGGTAAAAACATGAGGGAAATACAGATTGCAAACAATGTTCATTAGAACACCTTTTATTCATTAAGCTGATCTTAATACTATGATTTATTATTATTAGCAGCCATTTACTCAGCATGTTTCTTTATTCACTCTCAAACACTTGCACACTCACTTGTACTTGCCTGGCTGGTGCAACAGTTAGGAGGCCAATCGTGCCCACCTACTGAGAAGCAGGGAGTCACAGTGGCACACTAGGGCCATGGGTGTAGTTGTTGGTTGTGGTCCCAGTCACAAAGTTCATCATGGATGCTACCGTGTGCTAGTGGACTGGTGGAGATTCAGCAGAGTCTTGGTGTCCTTGGTGTATTAGTTCTTGCAGATTCAATAGTCTTGCTGGTCTTCAGAGCTGATTAGTCCTTGGTAGGCTTTCAACCTGCTGCCTTCTCAGCATGCATTCCTCTCTTTCACCTGCTGGTTTTAAAAAAAACTATTTATCTATGCAAACCTTTAGATATCTATATAAGCCATTCACACAAATTCACAGAAGGTACCCTTATGACATTGAGAAGAAGCATATATGTGCATTACCTCTACAAAATCTTTTCTCTGTGTATGTGCCCCATAAGTCTACCTCTGCAAAGAAAACATCTACAGCTTGTTATTTTTCATTGTTTCACCAGCAATATATCAACAACATTTTGAAGCTGGAAGATGAGCTGGAAGAGATGAATGTCAAAGAACCAAGAACAGAAGAGGAAAAGGATAATGCTGCAAGTCTCCGTGAACTGGCTATGGTGAGAAAAATACTAATGTGAATTACTTTTTCCAACAAAACCATTGTATTGCATTGGAAGTGTCAATCTTGAAACAAATTATTATCCATTAATAAAACAGCAAATGTTAGGATAACACAGTGCCAGCTCTCTTCTAATTTTATGATAAGGCAGAGCCACACTCAGCATTCAGCGGGGCTACTGAATGGCACTACCACTATTTTGGGGAAGGAATACTGGAAACAGGTAAAGAGATCAGCTGTACAGAATGGTACATTCCCAAACACACAGGCCAAAATTACTGAAATATGTATATCCCCCAACATTATAATGAGAATGTTTCCAGTCTATCGTCACTGCAGCTGAGAGACTTCTATTTCAACCACAGCTACCTCCATAATGAAAAGTTTTAACCCTGCTTTTGGGATAATCCAAAAACAGTCTGGAGGAATATTGCTGTTACTGCTGAGCTGCAGTTATATTTTTTGAAAATGTGCTCTCCTACTCTGCACAGATAATTAGAATATAAAAAAAAAAAGGAAGAAGAACTAACAGTCGGGAAACTGAGGTAAGTGGGAGATGAGTGTTAAAAAAAATGAGAAAAATTCAAGCAGCAAAAGTGGATGGGGTGAATTTGGATGAACAAGAGAGATGCCATTTACATCTTATTTAAAGTCATCAGTTTGCTGTATTTCAGTTATTTAAATTACTTGTTTCATACAGCTTCCTTTTGTTTGGTACCTCTCACAATGTGAATTCACATGATAGATTTTTAGTAGTTATTAAACACTGTTTTCATTTTTTACTGTCATTTAAGAAATATTTTTATTTCCATTTAGTTAACATATTAAATTGAGACATACTGAACTGAAAAATCTGGCATTTGAAAAATGAGATCTAGCCATGTTAGTTTTGATATTCACTATTAGGTGATCTATCTACCTTTTGAAAATGAGTGTGTTCTAGCAAACATCATCTTAGCATTACAATCTACCTTTTAAACCTTGTCTCAAAGGAAGTAGCTAGCAAAAATAGCCAGGAGTGAACTCACAACCTTTCTGGAAAAAGAAATATAGAGAAGTGATCTGTCAGTAACTGCATATGCCTCTATCCTCTAAGCAGACATTTATTTGCTTCTATGACATCCAGGAATCTCAAATGCTGCTCAGTTCCAGTAGACTTGTCTAGTGACTATTGATGGTTGTTCCAGCTGTTCTAGGTACAGATTTCACATTGAAAAAGTATCTTCTGAGCATTAGTCTCACTGTGGACCTGCTGTGACCCAGAAATTGGCGTCAAGAGTCTCCACTGTTTCTCAGCTCTGTTACCACCAAGCCTGCCTGGGCATGGGAACTCTGATTTCCAATTAACTGCTTCAGGGAAAGGATAAGAATAAAGGAAACAGTTTAGTTTAGAGTCTCTTACTCCTTAAACACTTCACTGTAAACCAACTGCAAGAGAGCTCCTCAGTAATGAAGCCTGCAAATTCCTGAATACATTTCCTGTTTGATTTGGTGTTGTGGCCATGAGTCTCAGATCTGTGTCAAGGCCTTTACAGAAGGATTTGAATTTGAACCGACATAGTTGGTTCAATAAACACCAACCCTAGGAAATACAAAGCCATCTGTGAAGTACATCATCAGGAAACAGACAAGCACCTGATTAGACCAGGGACATTGTCCTTCATTTTCTTTTTTCCCAGCTCATGTTTTCTGACACACTGGAACACCTCCATTCTTGCAGTCACGTTCTCAGGTAACAGGGTAACCCTTCTTTAGGATGGAGATCTCTGAACAGGAGACTGCTGCTGTGAGGTCTGTTTCTCACATCATCACAGGTTTTCCTTCTTCATTACAGACCTTACCTAACTGGGAGAAGTCAAGGGAGAATCTCAGTGATAAAGGTAATAAAAATTTGATTTCTATCTTTTAAAATTCTACAATATTGTAGTTTTAATTGTAGTATTATTTTTAAAAAGAAGTAACATGAAAGTGAATAAATCTAATTGCCCTGTGCCATCTTCTGTGTGATTTTCACAGGTGATTGGAAATAGCAAAATGTCTGGAGTTTTCTTAGGTATAAGAACTATGGCCGTACTTGGTTACTTTTATACAAGTGTTCATTTTTAGACAAGTTTTTCAGAGTAACTAGATAAATACTGGTTATTTATTACACTTGAAAATCTGCTCTTAAACAATCACGTGTCTTGGTTACATTAACCCTGCCTAAGGGAAAAGATGGAATAATGTATTAGCTTTCCCTTGTGTATTTCTGTTAAAGTTTTCTTAAGATACTTGTTAACATTAATAAATGTTTTCAATATGTACCAATAAAAATTAGGATAGTAGTTTCTTTTTAAAAATCCATAAACCTTTTCCACAGAAAAATTAATAGTATCCAACCGCATAGTGATGCCAGCCACTTTTAAAATGTTACCTTTCTGCCTTTTCTGCTTTGTTAAGAGTATTTCAGCTTGTTAAAAAAAACTACACATTGTACAGAGTAAATGGAAACTGCCAAACAAATGCTTAACAATTTTAGCATGGCATTATTAATGAAGATGATACTGTCAACAAAAAGCTCTTTAAAAGAGGGGAAAATAGAAAGAAGAATAGAAGTCTATTTTAAAGTTGACCAAAAAATCCCCATTTTGAAGTTTGTAGTTACTTATTTCCCAAAACACTAAGAGACACTGTCATAGTCAAAATCTCTCAAATACAATTCCTTAGTTTTGCCACAGCAATTTGTTTTCAAACAAGGAATTTCTTTGTACTCACAGTTTAGGTTCAAGGCATGAGCTGATCACACTTTACAGAAGATGTCAGAGGAAAGAGAATCTCTTTATTAAAGCCCCAGAGCTAGTCACAATCTTAAATATGGAAAGACTGGCTTTTCTCCTATTGAACTAGTAGTTCCTGCCATGACAATTGTTGATTATTTCTGCTTCACAACCACAATTTAGCACAACTTAAGTAAGCTGTAAGTACTAAACGTCCGCAGACAGAGACCTAGAATGTTGTTCCCCAGTCAGAAAGTGGCTGAATGTCAGTAACTTTTCCTACTCATGGGTATTTGCTTTGTATCGTGAAAGGACATAAAGATTTTTCAGGAAATACAGGGTGGGGGTAAGAACTTGATCTGGTTTTGGTGCTTTCTACATTTAACTGCATTAATTTCCTGTTTGTTAATGTTCTGAACTTGATTTTGGAATTAAGTTCTTTCAGTGTCTTCCCTCATAGTAATGAAGCAACCATCAAGTGACAGAAAGACACCTTAAAAAAATAATCCTTTCATTGTTTTTATTTGTAAGACTTAGTAGTGCTTTGCAGAAGATGCACATTCAGTAACTCTTCTACCTTGCAGCTCATGTAACTGAGCTGTATGAACAGGCAGTGCGTTCTCCTCGCCAATGGCGCACAGAGATGGCAATCACTATGCAAAGAAAGGACCAACAGCAGAGATTCAGGTAGGACAGACCAGTGAGAGCTGATGCAAATGTAAGTAACACCAAGGGTGGAACCAAACACACAGGCCAGGCAACGCATCTTACTGACTGTTCCTAAGGACTAGGGCCTAGATCTCTAGATACATATCACGACATTTTATTGGCTTTTCCTATGGTTCTTTAGTGCCTCTGTGCCTCTTCTTCTTATCTGAAAGATAATTTAAAGTTGGTTGCAGAAGGATTTTGAGGGTTTCTTTGGTTACATAATTAAAGTGCAGTATGAGCAAACAATTTTGTGCAAACCATAGAAGTTCAAGTCGGGATTCACCTGATGTGTTCATATAACTTACTCTCATAAAGAGTGTTTTCTTTTCAGGGTTATCTTGTAAATATTCTTGTGCCTGTAGAACATTATGCTCGTTTTCTCGTTTTCAATACTTTTTTCTTTCTACTTCATTCAGCCCAAAAAGAGTACCAGTGTCCAAGTGGAAGAAAAGACAAAAAGAGCACAGGTAATAATATTAGTAGAACAGTAATGTATGTATTTTATAAGCCAACTGAAGTCTCCTTTGGAAAGACTGTTCCTGATTTTGTTCCTGTAACAGAAATGCTCAATGGATGGTTTGAGTCTCTCTCATTTTTTTCAGAACCTGGCAGTGTTATTGTTAATTCCTGTTATTGAAAACAAGGCTGAAGCCAGAAGCCCTGGTTCTGTTTCCTGGTTCTGCCAGCAGCTTGGAAAATGAGTTGTATTCATATATTTTCAAAGTCTGATGCTTATTTAGGTTAAGATTTGCATATTCCATGCATCCCAGCTGCTTTTTCAAATTGAACCCCAGACACATGTCTGTCTGTCACATGCTAGTGCTTCATTCTCAGGGCAAACCTGTCCCAGCTCTCTCAGCCCCTCCTCGTATGAAAGATTCTCCCAGCCCTTGATCATCTTTGTGGTCCTTATGATTATCAGGGAGCTCAGAAACTGGCACAGTACTCCTCATGTTGCTTCACCAGTGCTGAGTAGAAGGGAAAGGTTCACCTCCCCAGACTTGCTGGCAACACTCCTCCTCATGCAGCCCATTATGCAGTTTTGGAGAACTCCCTGTACCTCAGTTTCCTGCTTGTAAAGTTTTTCCCCTGAGAGTTCTGAGGCAGGTGCTGTAAGCTTTGGACTAGAAGTGCTTGGACAGGAGGAAATCTGTGTGTGCATCTGCTTATGCATATAAACATAAACGTTTTTGTAACACTGAAACTTGTATTTAAAACTGACCTGCAATTTTAATTTGAATCACCTTCTCTTCCTCTCAGGTTTTTGAAAAATGTCCCTTTATCTCCCACTGAGGAACAGTGAAGCTGTTTAATGAGGTCATGAAAAAGAATCTTTATAGATCCTTTGAAACAGCATCTATTGCTTAAAGTGTACATTTCACAATCAGATTAATTTTAATGGGAATTTCTTCTCATGTATAAATCCAAAGACACTGGATTTCAGCCTGCAGATATGGTAGTTCACAAAAGCATTTGGAAAAAACCCAGGAGTAAAAACTCCAAGCCATTATTAATTGAGAGAATATTAGGATAACATTATTTTTTGGAAAGTCACTTTATGGACTCTTTTTCCATGGAGATACACGGAATCCTAGAATCGTCCAGGTTGGAAAAGACCTTCAAGATCATCAAGTCCAACCATCCACCCTACAAGCCCTAACCACTAAACCATCTTACAGAACACCATGTCCACCTCTTTATGTAACACCTCCAGGGACGGTGCCTCCACCACCTCCCTGGGCAGCCTGTTCCAATGCCTCACCATGCTTTCTGTGAGGAAATTTTTTATAATATTCAGCCTGAACTTCCCCTGGTGCAACTTGACCCCATTTCCTCTTGTCCTATCCCTAGTCACCAGGGAGAAGAGGCCAACACCTTCCTCCCTGCAACCCCCTGTCAGCTAGATGTAGAGAGCAATGAGATCTGCCCTCAGCCTCCTCTTCTCCAGGCTGAACAGCCCCAGCTCCCTCAACCTCTCCTCACAAGACCTGTTCTCCAGACCCCTAATCAACCTAGTTGCCCTTCTCTGCATCTGCTCCACCACCTTGATGTCCTTCCTATACTGCAGTGCCCAAAACTGCACACAGTGCTCAAGGTGCAGCCTCACCAAGGCTGAGTAGAGGGGCAGGATCAACTCCCTGGTCCTGCTGGTCACACTATTCCTGATGCAGTCCAGCATGCCATCAGCCTTCTTGCCCACCTGGGCACACTGCTGGCTCATATTCAGCTGGCTGTCAGTCAACACCCCCAGGTTCCTCTCTGCTGGGCAGCTCTCCAGCCACTCCTCCCCAAGCCTGTAGCACTGCTGCAGGTTGTTGTGGCCAAAGTGCAGGACCCAACGTTTGGCTTGACTGAGACTCATAAAGTTGTCCTTGGCCTATCAGACAAGCCTGTCTAGATCCCTCTGCAGAGGCTCTCTGTCCTCAAGCAGACCGACACTCCCAGCCAGCTTACTGTCCATCTGCCAACTTACTGAGGGTGCACTCTGTACTTTCATCTAAGTCATGACTAAAGATGTCAGATGGGATTAACCAGGAAAAAAAAAAAAAGTTACTTGCCTTTTTATCCCTTCCATTCCTCAGTGTTTTAACCATAATACGGAAAAAAGAGGATCAACTCGGTTATAATGCTTTTTTCTTTCTTTTCCTTACCAACAATGTTAAAACTTACTTAGGAAAGAACTTGAGGAGGGAAAGGAGTACATAATGGCAATAAGAAACAAAACATTTCCTCCGTATTTTGAATCAGAAATCGGCAAAGAGTTTCTCCAAAAACAGGTAACATAGCTGAAAACTCGATTAATTTGTGTTAGGCCAGCTAGTTTCTGTCATAGTCCCACAAAGACAGTTGTGAGTTTACTTCTCAGCCTCAGTTTATCTCAAGAAACCATTTCTGGGGACAGTGGTGGCAGAAATTAATACTGGGAATTTCATTTTCTTGTCAGAGGAAACATGTATTGGAATAGATGACGTTTATTGAGGGCAAACTCTGTAGGTTCCTTACAGAAACTCTGGAGAGAGTGTGATTGAGAGCAGAAGCTGAACCTCAGGTCTCTTCACTTACCCCTCAGAAACCTCTCTCCTCTAACTAGAAGGGGAATTAGTAGGTCTGATCACCAACCTTCCTGGGTTAAAGACAGCCTTAGGAACTTTCCTGTTGTCATCTCCCCTGATAAATGCTGTAAGTGCACAAAAATACTCAAAACATACTTTGAAAACTGAGATATAGTTATGCTTATCTTATTTGTAGTTACCACTTTTGTTCTGCCTTTTTTTTTCCCAAGTTTTGTTGTTTGTTGTTGGTTTTTTTTGTAGTTGGGGGGAGAGTGATGCCTGCTGGAGTTTTTTTAAGTGTTTGGGAAACCTAAAGTCTCTTTCTTTGCTCTAGATTGCTGATGCGAAAGCACAGGCTGAGGAGCTTAAAAAAAAAGAGAGTGAAAAATTGCCTCTTGACGCAATAAAAAAACCCAGCAGAGGTAAGTTGAGCTCCACTGTCTGGTAACATTTTAGTGTCTTCTTCATTATTTTATCTAGTTGATTTGTTCATATCATTAAGATTATGTTATCTGACTCACATGTATTCCCAGACATTTTAACACATGAACTGTTTGAACCACCATGGCTGTATGTATTCTGATAAACTAAACATACCCAGCAGCATTCCCTGACACTGAGATCCAAAAGTATGGAGGAGGCTGTGTAAATTCAGTCTCCTAAAACAAGATGGCCTTTTCTCTGGCCAAAATTTTGTACCCCAGAGTTGTCTTAGGGGAGACTGCTAAGTGGTATATTTAATAGCAAGCCAGCGTTCCAACAGTTTAACAGTGTAGATTTTCACATTCCAGTATCTGGGAATGTTCCTGTTCAATCACAGACTCACAGAATGTTAGGGGTTGGAAGTGACCTCCAAAGATCATTGAGTCCAACCTCCCTGCCAGATCAGGACAAAAAAACACTAGGGCAGATCACTCAGAAGGGCATCCAGACAGGTCTTGAAAGTCTCCAGAGAAGCAGAATCCACTACCCCTCTGGGGAGCCTGTTCCAGTGCTCTGTAACCTCACAGAAAAAAATTCTTCCCCACGTTGAGGTGGAATTTCCTGTGCTTCGGTTTGAATCCATTGCCGCTCATCCTGTCACAGAGCACAAGTGAGAAGAGGTTGTCCTTACCTCTTGATGCTCAGCCCTCGTGTATTTATAGACATTAGTTAGTTCCCCAGTCAGTCTTCTCCTCTCTAGACTGAAAAGCCCCAGATCTCTCAGCCTTTCCTCATAAGGCAGGTGTTCCAGACCCTTCATCATCCGCATAGCCTCCATTGGACTCTCTCAAGTAGATCCCTGTCCCTCATGAACTGGGGAGCCCAAAACTGGACACAGTACTTCAAGTGAGGTCTCACCAGGGCTGAGTAGAGTCGTCTATGAGACTTGTACATTTAGTGTATTAAAGGAGCCTTTGTAGATATCACTGAATGTGGAAGCACCATAGGCCTTGGATGCAAAGGTGAAAAATTGTGCTATGAATGCTGCAAAATGCTCAAGAAACACTTAAATGGAATAAACAATAGTTAGGGGTGGATGAGCAAGAACTGAGGAGGTCAAATTTAGAAAAAGACTAGAATAAGTGCAGGAAAAAAATCTGGGAGATAGGATTTGGAAACTCAGCAGTAAGAGGGGAGCTTGGGGAATGAGGAAAAAGCAATAAAAAAATAGGAAACATAGAAGGCCAAAGGTAGTTTGAAGGATAGAGGAAGAAAGCAGTGATTGGTTGACAGGGAGCAATGGAAGAGTGAACCATCATCTTAGGTTTGAGCTTCAAAGCACTGAGAGGAATTCTCCCATCCTGTTTAAACAACAGCTCTGACTAATTACTGAAATAACATAGATTGAGTTATACACAACAAAGAAGCATATCAGGAAGGCTGCCCACCACAGGGCTTTACCAGACCCCCACTCACTCCCCTGTTTCCTCAGTTTGCAATGACCATGTTGCAGACACCAGAAGACCTGTGTTGGGCTGCCTGTCAGCCCTTCATGCCTTATTGCTCCATTAGCTAGAGAACAAGAAATGGCTAATCACAAAATAAGCATTTTTGATCCCTGTTGCTGAGGGAAGCAAAATGTCCCGTGCGGAATTTACGCAGCCTCTCATGCTTGTGCAGACAGCTTTCCAATTTTGTCTAAATTAAAGTGCCGAAGACTTTCTGATTATTTTTTTTATTGTGTGTAGCAGAATGGTGATGGTCATGAAAAAAAAATAAAAAATAGGCCAATTCTTCTATCCTTGAGCTTTCTTAGAAAATATAAGTCTTTTCTGAACAAGAACATCAGGATTAGGCTGAGTATGAAGCTTCATTTTTCATGCTTTTGGAAATCTTTGCTTTCCAGGTGCAAACAAGGCTTCAAGATCACAAGAAACACCCTCTAAACGTAAAGGTCAGAGTCCGCTGGCGAAAGCTGCAGGAAAGCGAAGAAAAGATAGAGAGAAATCACCATCATCCCTTCAGGGGAAAAAAACAAAGTCCTTATCAAGTAAAAAGGTAAAAGAACATATGCTGTGTTCATAATAGTTCCTCTAAGTCTGGACCTGCTGTGACCCAGAAATTGGCGTCAAAGAGTCTCCACTGTTTCTCAGCTCTGTTACCACCAAGCCTGCCTGGGCATGGGAACTCTGATTTCCAATTAACTGCTTCAGGGAAAGGATGAGAATTAAGGAAACAGTTTAGTTTAGAGTCTCTTACTCCTTAAACACTTCACTGTAAACCAACTGCAAGAGAGCTCCTCAGTAATGAAGCCTGCAAATTCCTGAATACATTTCCTGTTTGATTTGGTGTTGTGGCCATGAGTCTCAGATCTGGTTCAAATCCTTTACAGAAGGATTTGAATTTGAACCGGCATAGTTGGTTCAATAAACACCAACCCTAGGAAATACAAAGCCATCTGTGAAGTACATCATCAGGAAAGAAACAAGCACCTGATTAGACCAGGGACATTGTCCTTCATTTTCTTTTTTCCCAGCTCATGTTTTCTGACACACTGGAACACATCTATTCTTGCAGTCACGTTCTCAGGTAACAAGGTAACCCTTCTTTAGGATGGAGATCTCTGAACAGGAGACTGCTGCTGTGAGGTCTGTTTCTCACATCATCACAGGTTTTTCTTCTTCATTGCAGACCTCCCCTAAGTTGGAGAAGTCAAGGGAGAATCTCAGTGATAAAGTAATAAAATTTTTATTTCTATATTTTTAAATTCTACAATATTGTAGTTTTAATATGCTGTAGTATCATTTTAAAAAAAGAAGTAACATGGAAGTGAAAGAATCTACGTGCTATGTACCTTCTTCTGTGTGATTTTCACAGGTGATTGGAAATGGTTAGCAAAATGTCTAGAGTTTTTGTAGGAATGAGGTTTTTTCAGTGTCTTCCCTCATAGTAATAAAGAATCTGTTAGGTTTTCATTAAGCGACAGAAAGACACATTAAAAATATATCCTTTCATGGTTTGTATTCATAACACTTAGTAGTGCTTTGCAGAAGATGCACATTCAGTAATAATTTTACCTTGCAGCTCAGGAAGCTGAGCTGTGTGAAGAGGCAGTGCCTTCTCCTGGCCCGTGTCCCACAGAGATAACAGTGACAACAGAAGGAGAGGACCAACAGCAGAGATTCAGGTAGGACAGACCAGTGAGAGCTGATGCAAATGTAAGTAACACCAAGGGTGGAACCAAACACACAGGCCAGGCAACGCATCTTACTGACTGTTCCTAAGGACTAGGGCCTAGATCTCTAGATACATATCACGACATTTTATTGGCTTTTCCTATGGTTCTTTAGTCCCTCTGTGCCTCTCCTTCTTATCTGAAAGATAATTTAAAGTTGGTTGCAGAAGGATTTTGAGGGTTTCTTTGGTTAAATAATTAAAGTGCAGTATGAGCAAACAATTTTGTGCAAACCATAGAAGTTCAAGTCGGGATTCACCTGATGTGTTCATATAACTTACTCTCATAAAGAGTGTTTTCTTTTCAGGGTTATCTTGTAAATATTCTTGTGCCTGTAGAACATTATGCTCGTTTTCTCGTTTTCACTACTTTTTTCTTTCTTCTTCATTCAGCCCTGAAGGAGTAACATCGGAGACTGAGTGTGAGAGTGGACTAGAAGAGAACAGGTAATAGTATTTGTAGAACAGTAATGTATGTATTTTATAAGCCAACTGAAGTCTCCTTTGGAAAGACTGTTCCTGATTTTGTTCCTGTAACAGAAATGCTCAATGGATGGTTTGAGTCTCTCTCATTTTTTTCAGAACCTGGCAGTGTTATTGTTAACTCCTGTTATTGAAAACAAGGCTGAAGCCAGAAGCCCTGGTTCTGTTTCCTGGTTCTGCCAGCAGCCTGGAAAATGAGTTGTATTCATATATTTTCAAAGTCTGATGCTTATTTAGGTTAAGATTTGCATATTCCATGCATCCCAGCTGCTTTTTCAAATTGAACCCCAGACACATGTCTGTCTGTCACATGCTAGTGCTTCATTCTCAGGGCAAACCTGTCCCAGCTCTCTCAGCCCCTCCTCGTATGAAAGATTCTCCCAGCCCTTGATCATCTTTGTGGTCCTTATGATTATCAGGGAGCTCAGAAACTGGCACAGTACTCCTCATGTTGCTTCACCAGTGCTGAGTAGAAGGGAAAGGTTCACCTCCCCAGACTTGCTGGCAACACTCCTCCTCATGCAGCCCATTATGCAGTTTTGGAGAACTCCCTGTACCTCAGTTTCCTGCTTGTAAAGTTTTTCCCCTGAGAGTTCTGAGGCAGGTGCTGTAAGCTTTGGACTAGAAGTGCTTGGACAGGAGGAAATCTGTGTGTGCATCTGCTTATGCATATAAACATAAACGTTTTTGTAACACTGAAACTTGTACTTAAAACTGACCTGCAATTTTAATTTGAATCACCTTCTCTTCCTCTCAGGTTTTTAAAAAATGTCCCTTTATCTCCCACTGAGGAACAGTGAAGCTGTTTAATGAGGTCATGAAAAAGGATCTTTATAGATGCTTTGAAGCAACATCTATTGCTTAAAGTGTACATTTCACAATCAGATTAATTTTAATGGGAATTTCTTCTCATGTGTAAATCCAAAGACACTGGATTTAAGCCTGCAGATATGGTAGTTCACAAAAGCATTTGGAAAAACCCCAGGAGTAATCTCCAAGCCATTATTAATTGAGAGACTAATAGGATAACATTGTTTTTTGGAAAGTCACTTTACAGACTCTTTTTCTGTGGAGGGACATAATTATATTGCTTTATTATAGAATTTTTTAGTACCACACCAAAACTGCTCATTTTAGCATTGAGCACTAAAGCTATTATCATTTTCAGTTCTAGAGGAAAGGGCTTGTGAATCTGACAGAATTATCAGATTCCTCAGTGGAATCAAAGCATGAGAGTTTAAACTTAAAGAATTAAAAATAGGCAATTAATTTATGTTGAAATATAAAACCTGATACATGAACTAGGATTATCATAGATAAAGTTATCTGTAACCTAGTTGTTCACAATGGGATTAAAATAATTGTATTGACAGCTGTTTAGGTCATTCATGGTGTCTTAGGTTAGACAGAATAACTTGAAGTGGTGATGAAATAATGTTGTTATCACACACTTGCTTTTCTTCCTTCTTTTTGGGGAGGGCTAAATAGCGATTGAAAAGTAAGTTCTCTTACATACTTCTTCTTAATTGTTTTTTAACTGCCTTGCATGAGATTAAAAAAAACTTCTGTAATTTCAGATGTGTATTTTAATACTGTTTTGCATACTATTCAAGGAATTACTTTAAATATATCTATCAGATTAACCAGCACCCAAGAACATCATGTGCAATTCTGTCAAGTGTTAGAACTCTCAATATGGTTAAGAGTGGTGACTTTATAGCTGGTTTTAGTCACTGCAAGCCAGTGAAAGTGCACTTGTGTAAAACTGAACTAAATCAAGCTGAAAAGATAACTGGTCCTGACTGTGGTGAATTTTACCTTCAGAAGTTTGAACAGCTTTTTCTGTATCATCAGAGCCATAGAGTTTTTCTGTCATGTAATAGGGAAATTAGACTAATTTTGTATTATAAATTATAGCTATGCATGTGAAATACTAATTCTCAGATTTAAATGTTCATTGGAAGTTTGGAAAGATACTGGTGGCAGCCTGAGACATGTTCCACAAGATGTAGAGAACTGGAGCATTTTGAGGAGGAGCAATTCCCAGCAGCCAATCCACAGTCCATATGCATGCTGATCAGCCTGATCAGCATTGATCATATCCTCCAGATCTGAGGAGGATGTTGTCAGTTCCTGCCAGACCAGCCTGTTCTTGATCTATCACTGAGAAAATTTACAATTACAGGAATATAATTGGATGGGATTAACCAGGAAAAAAAAAAAAATCCACTTGCCTTTTTATCCCTTCCATTCCTCAGTGTTTTAACCATAATACGGAAAAAAGAGGATCAACTCGGTTATAATGCTTTTTTCTTTCTTTTCCTTACCAACAATGTTAAAACTTACTTAGGAAAGAACTTGAGGGAGGAAAGAAGTACTTAATGGCAACAAAAGACGACATATATCCTTCATATTTTCAATCAGCAATTGGCAAAAAAATGATCCCACAAAAGGTAACGTGGCTGAAAACTCAATGAATTTGTGTTAGGTCAGCTAGTTTCTGTCATAGTCCCACAAAGATAGTTGTGGGTTTACTTCTCAGCCTCAGTTTATCTCAAGAAACCATTTCTGGGGACAGTGGTGGCAGAAATTAATACTGGGAATTTCATTTTCTTGTCAGAGGAAACATGTATTGGAATAGATGACGTTTATTGAGGGCAAACTCTGTAGGTTCCTTACAGAAACTCTGGAGAGAGTGTGATTGAAAGCAGAAGCTGAACCTCAGGTCTTTTAACTTCTCCAAGTTTTGATGGGTATTTTTTGTAGCTGGGGGGAGGGTGATGCCTGATGGGGTTTTTTTAAGTGTTTGGGAAACCTAAAGTCTCTTTCTTTCTTTGCTCTAGTTTTCTTATGTGAAAGCACAGCATGTGGGACTTCCTCCAGTTCAGAAACAGGAGAGTGAAAATTTTCCTCTTGAGATGATTGAAAAACCCAGCAGAGGTAAATTGAACTCTACAGCCTGGTAACATTTTAGTATCGTCTTCACTGTTTTATCCAGTTGATACATTTCATATTGCAGCTGAATTTAAGTTTATTTATTATTATTTAGTACTTGTGAGATTGAGTTATACATAACAGAGAAGCATATCAGGAAAGCTGGTCTTTTTCAGACCCCCACTCACTCCCCTGTTTCCTCAGTTTGCAATGACTATGTTGCAGACACCAGAAGACCTGTGTTGGGCTGCCTGTCAGCCCTTCATGCCTTATTGCTCCATTAGCTAGAGAACAAGAAATGGCTAATCACAAAATAAGCATTTTTGATCCCTGTTGCTGAGGGAAGCAAAATGTCCCATGCGGAATTCCCATAGCCTCTCATGCTTGTGCAGACAGCTTTCCAATTTTGTCTAAATTAAAGTGCCAAAGACTTTCTGATTATTTTATTTATTATGCGTGTGAGAACAGTGATGGTCATCAAAAACACTTGTCACATTATTTTCCTGTTAACTTCTCGATGTCTCAACACCATGACAGATTCCTCACCTTCACCTGACCTTCTGCTTGAGGCACATTCAGAACAAACTGAGGGTTCCAGTGCCAAAACAGGTATGGTTGCCTTCAAGAATGTAGTTTGGAGCAGGTTAACATCTATCTTTTTACACCTTTTGACAAAAAAATATTTACAATAGAAATTTAAATCCACTTGTATCTGATCAGCTTTCTGAATACATCTGGATGCAAGACTGGCAGAAAGGGAGAGAGGCATAAAACTAATGGGAGAGATTCTTTGCTTCACCCTAGGGAGGAAAACACCATCCAGCTGTGGTAGCTGTCTTCTCACCTCACTTACTCTGTTTTCCATCACTTGCACTGGTGTTTATGTCTTCACTGCAAGTTTTCACTGAGATGCTGCCAACTAATTAGTTCTAATAATTATAGTTCAACTTTATTTATTTGTTAAATATTAATTCCTTGCAACTATTAAGGAGGTTTCCTACTGCCCTTCTTGACCTCTTAAATAAACATTAGACCAATTCTCCTATCCTTGTGGTTTCATAGAAAATAAAAGTCTTTTCTGAACAAGAACATCAGGATTAGACTGAGTATGATGCTTCATTTTCTGTGCTTTTGGAAATCTTTGCTTTCCAGATGTAAACAAGGCTTCAAGATCACAGGAAACACCCTTTAAACGTGAAGTTCAGAGTCTGCTGGTGAATGTTGCAGGACAGCCAAGAAGAGAGAAAGTGAAATTACCATCCTCCCTTCAGTGGACAAAACCAAACTCCATACCAAATAAAAAGGTAAAAGAACATATGTTGTGTTCATAACAGTATCCTCTAGGTCACCTCTTTTGTGTGAAATACTCATTCTGAAACAATACCATATGGTATTTTGAATCTTTCTACTGAAACAATAGCAGTTGCAATTAATGTGTAAGTTTACTGGCAATTCTAAAAGTATTGTTCCTCTCAACTGCCAGGACAAACTCATTACCCACATGAAAGCTCTGATTTCCAGAAGAACAGGGCTTCCCCCATTCCTCCTGAGATATGTAAATGGCTTGAAATGTCTGAAAACTCAAAACCAGTAGAAATTTGCAGGTAATATTAAAAGCATCTCTTCAGTTTTTACTCAAATTAGGTTGTATTTTTGTAATTCTTCAGGATGAGTGGACAGAGGTCAAATATAGGTTAAGTAATCTGAACCCAACTTGGTGGCCACCAGCTTTCTCCGTTGTCTAATATTTTAATTCTGTTTGCAAAGGTAGAAGATACTGTTGCAGGAAAGGTCAACACATCTTCTCTTGCAACAAGAAAACAGGATCTTAGCAGTTTCCATCTCATTCCACCCAGTGTGACACTTGGAGTGCTAAAGGAAGGCTGCACCTATGCAGCCACTGTGATCCTGAAAAATGCTGGTGTGAATTTCTCAAGGTCAGTTTGAATTTTTAGTACCATGGTTTTTAAGTATCCAATTATGCATTGCTTGTTAATTGTCGATCTCTTTGGATCTGATCAACATGAGATAAAAAAACCCTCGTGATCATTCCACCAAATAGGCACTTTAGAAATCTGTTCAAGACCAGCTGCTTCCATCAGAATGGATGGCAGAGATTTTTTTATTTTTTTTTAATTGGCCTAGTTAGATGTGGCCTCAAAGACATTTTTTTCCTTTCATGCACATTTAAGCATGATGGTGCTTGCATGATAGCAGATCACACACCAATATCCTAGACTCCAAGACATGCATGTTACTTCTTGCTCTGTAGACAATCAAGGAAATTGCCACCATTATTCTGATAAATCTAGCTTCTCTTTTAAGCCTTTTACTTGATGCTTGCAGAGGAGAGCTAAGTGCCTAACTGCTGAATGACAGCAGAACATGCTGAGGGCAGGGACAGAGCCAATGGTGGGCAATTCTGAGCCATGTCTGCCTCATGCTGAAGCCAAAACATTTCTGTGGCAGTCTGTAGTTAACTATGTGCCTTCTGAACAGTCCATACCATAGCCTGAACTTGGTAGGGCATCCTGACAAAAATCGAGTCCGGTTTGTCCTAACAGCCAGCTCTCCAAAGAAGCACAGGAATTTTGGCAGCCAGTTTTTAATTCGGCCAGAGCTTTCCAAAAGATGGAGTTATATCCTAGAAATGCCTCTTCTACTGCCTTGCCTTTGACAGCTTCTGGTGCAAGTGCATGCTGGTAACTCTTCTTCAGGTGGAAATGAAAATCACAGGGTGAACTTCAGAGCTTTGCAAAAGCAGAGGTCACATCTGCACTAATCGTATTCAGAGATCTTAGCAGTGGAAGTTGCATGCACAAAAGGACTGCACAGATGTGAAACCATCAGTGAGAAATAGGGAAGTGAAACTACTGCCTTAGTGGGTACTGGGAAATTATTTACACAAAATTTATACCAGCATCATGCCTCCTGCAACAGAATCGTGTCAAAGGACATGGAATAAAGTTCAGGGCTCCTGGGTGCATGACCTGCAGGTATTTGCCAAGAAGATGTAATTTCTACTTCAGCTTCCTTTGTGTATGGAGGCTTAGAGTGCTGCTATTTCACATTCTGTTGTAAGGACCAGGCAGTGCAACGAACTCTTTGGGGATGTACTTTGGCCTGTTGATCTGCTTCTTTGGGGTTTTTTTTGTTAGAAACCTGAGTCTTGGCAAGAAGCCCAGGAATATCCCTGTAGCCTAAGTTGTACATATTGTGACAGGAAGGGTAAGCTAGCAAATTCTGCTGCTGTTTGCACAAGCAGAGGAAGAGCAAACACCCTGCTTCCCAGCAGTGACCTTCTGCCTGCCTGAAAGTTTCTGGCAAACTGATTCTTCTCTTTCTCACAGGTTTCGGGTGAAGCAACCGCCTTCGCACACTGGACTGAGAGTGACATATGCACCAGGACCTGTAGGTTACACAGAAGATACTTTGGTTTTTGCTAGTCTCAGGTGGCATTCAGGCCATCTAGGGTTCCTCTTGCACCAGCTGGCTGGGAATAGAGCCAGCAGGGTACATGATGTGTTTAAAGTTATTTGAAGTGCTGCTGCCTCGTGTTGTCCTGCTGCTGCCTTCAACCAAGCACCCTGTGCACTCTGAGTCTCAGTCTGTACCAGAATGCAGAGGGATAAACACCTTAAGTTCAGTGGAAAGCAGCAGGTCAAGCACTGAGTTTAAAGAGAGCTTTTTTGATGCAAACAGGACACTCTACCATCATCTGTTTTCCCATGGTTTAGGGTGCTTGTTATAGCTGCTCTGTCTTATGCCTAGTCTGTATCTTCTGTCCCAATACCTTCAAGAATTTAACATAGGGTGGTGAGACACTGGAACGAGTT
Organism: Chaetura pelagica; assembly: GCF_000747805.2. Taxonomy (NCBI): domain Eukaryota; kingdom Metazoa; phylum Chordata; class Aves; order Apodiformes; family Apodidae; genus Chaetura; species Chaetura pelagica. The sequence continues at coordinate 7,203,558 of NW_009952564.1, forward strand.
TCCCAGGGAGGTTGTGGCTGCCCCATCCCTGGAATTGTTCAAGGCCAGGTTGGATGGGGCCCTGAGCAACCTGATCTAGTGGGAGTTGTACCTGCCCACGCAGGGGGGTTGGAACTAGATGATCTTTAAGGTCCCTTCCAACACAAAGCATTCCATGATTCTATGCATTCTTGCCTCAGTCATTTCTTCTGCTCGCAGCTACTCTCCACCTTAAGTCTTTTACCTAGCAAAGTACCACAGCACATGAAATTGTCCCATTAAGTAGGAAGCCTCTTTGCTTCCTGCTTGTGTTCAGTCTCTTCACCTGAGCATTGTACCTGAATAAATATTGTGCCAACCAGTATCCCCACAGCATCCCAGCAGTACCAGGCAATATCCTGGCCAATGCTTTTACGGGCATGGAATCAAGAAGCAATTACTGGTGCAGTGAGGTGGTGCCAGAATGGGAGTTAAACTTCCTAGTCCAGGGCCCCAGCCACAATTCAATAACTAAAATGGCTGGAATAATTTCCATTCTCTTTGCCCCTCCACACATCCCTTTTGTATCTCCTTTTTCTCCCTACCTCTGTGTTCTTTTTAGAATAGTATTTGGGTTGGAAGGGACTTAGAGCATTCATCTAACCCCAACGGCCTGACAACTTCAGAGGAGACCAAGTTAAAGTACATTATTAAGGGCATTGTCCAAATGCCTCTTAAATACCAATAGGCTTGAGGCTTTGGTCACCTCTTTCTATTATCTCCCAGCTGTCCCAATTCCCCTGGAACCTAAAAGGAAATTTAAAGGGGAAAAAATGCAAACACCTGGCACTTTCCAACTGCAATCTGGAGAGATGCTATTTTGTGCAGACCTTTCTAGTGAGACAGAGACTGGGTAACTGGCAAGCACAATCATAGAATCACAGAATAGTTTGGGTTGGAAGGGGCCTTAAATCATCTAGTTCCAACCCCCCTGCATGGGCAGGGACACCTCCCACTAGACCAGGTTGCTCAGAGCCCCGTCCAATCTGGCCTTGAACACCTCCAAGGAGGGGGCAGCCACAACCTCCCTGGGAAACCCTGTGCCAGTGTCTCACCACTACTAAGTCTTCCATTTCATAAGGTAATGCAGAACAAGAACCAGCTCCAGGGGCTGCTGGAGGGGACTATGAAACATGCACCTTACCTGTGAGTAATCCTCTGTCTCTCCTAGGTGGCAGCAGGCTTGCAGGTTGAACTGGAGATAGAGATTTTTGCCATGATAATTGGAAGCCACGATGCCCCTGGCCTTAAAGAAATTTCCCATGATATTGAAATAGTAACAGAAACAGAGACTCTTCTCCTGCCTGTGAGAGCAAATATCCTTTGTTGTCTTACTTTCCACACACACCCTCTACCATCAACCCTGGGGACCATCCACCTGTCAGGAGCCTTGAGCAGTTTCCAAGTGCAGGCTGCTGAGGTAGCAAGTTTTGCTGTCCTTTTCAGAAACATACAAAGGGGTGTTTTCAAAAGCACAACAGAAGAAAGGGTGAAAGTTTGTTTGTCTTTTAATCAAATTTACACTTAAAAGCCTGGGAGGTCTTCTGGATACCTCTAAAGAAATGGCAAGGCAAGGTGCTTCCAAACACACTAGAAACTCCACTCCTGGTAAGGGGCAGCCTTACCAAAAAAAAGAGAACTTCAGGGTCCTCTGAGACAGTACAAAGTACTAGCCAACAGCAAATCCATCAAGGCTTTAAACACTTTAGAAGTGACATTCAAACTCCCCAAATTCACTTCATAGTGACCCAATTAAGTCTTTAATGCCCATTATAACACGTTTCCCAGGGAGGTTGTGGCTGCCCTCTCTCTGGCAGTGTTCAAGGCCAGGTTGGATGGGGCTCTGAGCAACCTGGTCTAGTGGGACATGTCCCCGTCCATGCCAGGGGGTTGGAACTAGATGATCTTTAAGGTCTCTTCCAACCCAAACCGTTCCATGATTCTATGATTATTGTGAAGCTGAGCTAGACTGAACTGGAGGCGTAACAGCAAAACCAACTCCTGCTCTGTTGCCACTCACCAAGTCCTCAGTAACACACTTGCAAACCAGCCTCCAAGACATTTCCTTCCCCAGTATTTTACCTGGTCTTTTAAACTTTGAGTTGAGGGCAGTAGTACAGATTCCAGTTGTTTCACATCCTTACTTCCAGAATTCATCCCAGCCTCCACATGTATTATTTGAGTTAAATAAATGCACAGAAATTGTTAGATCCTTAACATGATGTTCCACCTGTGTTAACCACTGACGTGTACGAGTGCCGCCCACGAGGATACCCCCAGGGGGGGCTGGCAGCAACAATCCGGGTAGTTCCTCCAAGCCCCAGGGTTCTATTACCCCGAAAGCTTTCTAATTAATGTAAGTACTGAGTGCAGTGATACCAGCCATAAATCAAATCACAGTTGTTTTACCTCAGCTTCTGATCCATGTCATGAGCAAGCCCCACGCAACTGACAGCACAGCTGTCACACACGCCACACACACATGACAACCCAAGACAAGAAAAGGGAAGCACTAGGTGACATTAACCAAAGGACTCACTGCAAGAGATTTACAGACCACTACAGCTGCTGAGCTCAGTGGAGGCACTCACAGCAGAGCCTCCCAAGTCCTTCACTTAACTGTCTCCACATTAAACAAGTCACCAAGCCTTCTGGCAGCAGGAGGCTGGATTTATTGCAGTTAAGCCCTAATAAATCAGCCTCTATTTAACACTCTTCACTTTCTAAAACCAAGTCTTCCTG
>NW_009952564.1:7206680-7231125 GCF_000747805.2 Chaetura pelagica
CTGACCCTTTGACACTGACAGCAAATCTAATAAGAGACAGAAGTCTTACAGAAAGACAGGGCAACCTGAACATGACAGGTCCAAGCACACACAACCCTCTGCAGACATCATTTCATACAGCACATTTCTGTAACCTCACAGAATCAAACTATATGGAGTCTTCCCTGCCAACAAGAAAGCCTTACTGGGAATTCCTCCTCAAAGCACCAGCCAACACATTTAACATGAGGCTGTTTCACCCACATGAACTCAGGTGCTCTCCATACAACTGATAGTGACAGTTAATAAACAGGAACCCTATGGATGTTTCTTCTCAGCTCAAGAGTCCCCATTTTCCTCATATGTGTAACATGGACATCATTCTTTTTCTTTCAACTTTAACATCTGTAAATCTGCCACGTTATCTAACAAGCCAGTAAAAAAATCCCACCTGTATCTCATTTCCTTTCCTCTGGAGAAAAAGAGAAGTGACTACATCAGTCAGTTCTCAAAAGAAACAGCAGAGAGACACACATCTCTGACTGCTGCATCTGCTCTAGGACTGCCCAGAGTTCATTAAACATAGTTTTTTGTTTCCTGTTTAAATATCTTCTTACCTTTTCCAGTGTGGAATTTTACCCCCCAGAGTACCATGCAATCATAGTCTAGAAGAACAGCGAATGTAATGCCTTCCAGCTTAGGAGCTTGCAACCTGGAGCTCATCAGTGAAGGCAATTTAGCCAAACTTAGTGTTGAAATGGAGGAGTAATCGCCCACTCACTTCACAGTTCAGTGAGACACCCCCAGTCCCAACAGGAATTCTGATGAGTGTCATCTCCCATTAAAAGCTCCAAGTGGAGAGAAATTAACTACATAGTTAACTCCCACTGGACTAATCCAGCAAATCAGTCACTGTCACTAACGCCAAATCTCTTTTTCTGTTCCAAGTCTTTTGAATTGATTGATAATTCCTTCTGAAGGTGGCTCCAGCTACCCCAAGCTACCCAAGCAGCTCTGCCAAATGCCTCTTCCAACGTTCCTCCTCACAAAAGCTTCTGGACTCAAAACCATCTACATCTCAAACATGTCAAGGAACTCTGGACTGGTGGTTTCAGGGTCACAAAACATGAAATGCTGACACTCCTAGGTTAAGTCCTGTGCTTGGTTAAAAAGTCTCATTCAACCATTCAGAAAAGAAATAGCCAAGTCTTTGCAGAGGCACTGTGACAACTTTTTAAGTTCCCATCACCCTTCCAGGTGCTTATCACCACAGCCAATTATTTCCTCTATTGAAACGTAGAAACTTTCCTGCCTTGTTAGAACTGATCACAAATTTAACCCATTTCCTAGCAAAAGCAAAAAAAAATCAGATCAAGCATCTCCTCAGCAAACTTAGTCATATCTTGTTTATATTTTTTTCTAGTTATTTCTTATTTGTATTTAAAACATTTCACAAATATTATCTTAATGTACTCAATATACTGCACAGGAAGCTGCCCATGTAAGCCTTCAGTATTCCTAAGTAGACTGCCCATCCTGAACTTGTGGTCAGGATTTTTATGCCTCTCCATTTGTAAAATAAAAGCAAACTCTTAATCTAGTTGGAGCCCACACAAGAACCCTTTCTCATGTTGTTCCCTTCCAACAGCCTGAGTAGAGTCCATTTCTACTGAAGCCAGTCCCTAGCAATCACAGTGCTCACACAACACTTGCAAAAAAATCTGGATGTAATTACTGGGTTTGCTTCAACAACTGTACAAAAGTAGAGCTGGGGTTTAGTTTGTTGGCTTTTTTCTTTCATGTTTTCTCTCCTCTTTCACTACAGGTCAGTGTCCTAAAAGAATAACATGAAGATCAGCAATCCTGAAATACCCAAATTTCAGTCCAATATTATGGAAACATCCCAATGTAGGCTTTGTCATTTATTAAATAAGATTAATGTGAATATTTTTGTCTGTCCCCTATTAATGGGAAAAGTGGTCCAAAAGTTGCACAGCCTTCTGACGTGGCTGTCTGGAATGCAAGCAGTGGAAAGATAATTGTATTCCAACCCCAGTGTTTGATACTTTGCTGAATGGTTCCCAATAGGTTTTGGTTTTTAAAGGGGTTAGGTTTCTAGAACCTGTGCTGTGGCACCTAAAATATTTTAAGTACTGAGCATGCAGCAGATTTCACTGAAACCCACTGTGATTCTTCAAGAAAAAGCTGCTTATCTGCTCTATTCTTCCAAGTTTCTGTTTGCTTTCACATAGGCCTTACTTCCTGTGTGTTCACCTACATTTCATGAGCTGCAGACACCAGGTAGGGATTATGAGTACACAAAGTTACACTGGAGGGAGAGGGATCAGAGGGATTCTGCTTATATCCTCTTGTGCAGAGGACATCTCATCATAGTGGACAACTGAGCCACTCAGAGATGGCCTTCCCAACACACACTTTGTTCCTACTTACACAGTAGTGACTAAAAGAACCTGTGAGACATAATGTTTATGTATCCAAGGGCAGTTCTGTTTTGTTTTTATCAGTTCATTTCCAGTGAGGTGCTTTCCTGTGCTTCAGGCTTTTTCCAGCATGTGACATGCTGAGAGATGGGGAATTTTCCTGATACATGCAGATGACTTGTTCTCTCAACACTTGAGAGTGCCTGAGAATTCCAGTGTGAAATATGAACTCTCCCATCCACACTATTAAGCGGGACTAATATTCTAACAATACACATTTTAAGTTGGCACTGTATTTGCACGTGCTTTCCTGCTCAGGTTTGTAAATCTGGGGAATTTCACCTAAGGAAAGGGCAAGCTGAAGTATGCAAGGATACAGGAATTCTCGTCAGTGAATTGCTGGGACAGGACAGACCTCTTCCTTTTAATGCACACACTGAGCTCCCTCAGTAGCCATCCGAGTGCTGCACTGGTGTTTTCCACTCACCCGCCAGACATGACTATTTGTCCATCAGCTCTTTTGAGTTAGATTTGACCCATGAACCAAGGCTGAAAGCCAGCTCAGGAAGGTGCTGAAGCAGATACCCACCTGTGGACATTGTTTAAGCCCTACCCACAGATGAGTAAAACACTTTCTGACCACCTGAGTCAGACACGTAAGTCCAACAGTTGGCAAAGTACCCAGAAGCAGCCCCCACCCCATCCACCACAGCTGTGATTACTGGTAAAAGAGAACCATGTACTAAAAACTAGTAAGAGCAGCAGAGACTTGCTCACTTTGTCCTGCCCTGCTGTGAAAACAAATCATTTTATCTGACACAGGACAAGTACAACTTCGCAACAATTCAGTGCAATTTCTGAAAACTGGAGCGAACACAATGCAAACCACTCACATTTCTCATGCTCTGTCTACCAGCTCCATGGAATAGCAAAACCCTGGGTGGCAGACCTTTCATTTGCTCCCACAGATTTTATTCTCAGGAAAAAAATCCTTTGAGTACTGACACACAGGGCAGGGCAGTTGAGGCTTTACTAGAAAATTATCAGGGCAAAACTCCATGCACAAAGTTGTCCCACAAAGCATACATAAAGATGCCTTCAATAGAGCGCAGCCATGTTTCTCCCTGTCCTACTTAAAAGTGAGTTCCTGTAAATCAAGGTCTCACACTGGAAGAAGTCATACAGCTTTGCCCAGCGGCTCTAAGCTCTGCCACAAACCACCAGCAGGTGTCAAAATTGGGTAAAATCTTGCCAGCTGCCTTCCCTGGGTAGGGGCATCGTCCTGTGAGCAGTCAATGTGCTGGATTCACTCTGTTCAGTTAAAACACTGACAGAATGAGCTGACCTCTTCTGCAAGAGAAATGGACTCCATTTCTAACAGGCATTCTGCATGTCCCTTTGACACCACCTCAGAAACAGTTCAAATGCATACATATGCAGCAGATTACAGACTACAGACAGTTCACCTCAGAGACAACTGCTCTGAGTTGGGATTATATGCTGGGTTATACCACATGGAGACAGACTTTGTCCCAGTCACTGGACATCACAGATGTTCAGCCACAAGAATGCTTCCATGGCCAGCACTGAGGTTACATGACCCCATCCAGGTGCTCTGGGTCTTGGGTAGCAAATGCTAGTGCATTGCAAGAATCATTTTCTCCTTCTCCTTCTTCTTCCTCTTCCTCTTCTTCTCCTCAAAACGGTCAGTAGCATCAGCAAAAAATGTCACCTCATCCTTGGCCTCAATCTCCCTCTTCAGGTACTGGAGCCCTGCCATGTTGAATCCCAGCACATCCTGTGGAGACAGACCAGCACCACACTGTTGGGCACATCTCAAGCTTGTTAGGGGACAGAAGGTCCTGAACTGCCCACCTCCACTAAGACATAATGAAAGCAAGACAATCCAGAGATTTAAATAAAGCAACATTATTTAAATGTAAACTTCATCTAAGCAGGTGAACAGTCAGTCCTGCACTCTGTTCTTCACAGTTCTCTCTCAAGAGCAGCTGTGATTCACTGTATTTTCTGAAAGACAAGTTACTGGTAGGCACCTGAAGTTGCCCAGTTTGCATTATTTGAGAGACTAGTAGCCACAGAAAAGCCCAAGAGAAACAGAGAGTTACTCACCTCCTACATGTTTAGAAACTAGCGAGACAAACCCCAAATACATTCATGAAAGAAGACCAAGGGTAAGCAAGGGAGGGAGTTTGAGCACAGGCTCATCACTGGGTAGTCTCACATCAGGAAGAGCATAAGGAAAAGGTAGCCTGTTTGCACAGGAGGAAGGTGAGTTGGGCTCAGACTGCCAAACAACTTTCTCCATGGACACCACAGACAACATGCATTCCCAGAGATTGGCCCATCCTGTTATTGCAGAAAAGGGGAGGCTGCAACACTCACCCGTGTCTCACTGACTCTGGAGATGGTGGTTTTCTTCAGATTCTCTATCACTGTCACCAGCATGTGGTTGCTTGTGATCTGCCCAAAGTGTATCCTGGGAACAAAGCAGGCAGTGATGCATTGCAGCATTGTTCTTAGCAACATCAGAAAGCCCCTCTCCTGAGCCTCTCTATGTTCTGGGCATAAGATTTTTCTTAAATTAGGCTTTCCCAGACCAGTCTCATATAAGAGACATGGTCAGATTTATCTGGACAAGTTATTGCCTGAAGTTTTGCTTTAAAATACAGTAGTTTAAGGAGCAGGTCTCTCTGGAGTACCCTCGAAGGGCATGGCATCTACAATGACACTGTGCCAGCCAACAGTGCCACTTCAGCCTTGATGCAGGCTCTTTCATCCCACTAAGGTTTGAGGACCAGGACCAACAACTCCATCTAGGAATGTCAGCAATGTGTGTGTCTCATCAATCCATTCCCACACACCATTTGCTGCAGTCTGCAATGATTCCTTATCTCCTGCAGAGACCACATCTTTATTCCCAAGAGCTTCAGAGCCAGAGACATATGAGAAGGCCCAAATTTTCCCCACACTCTTATGCTACATGCCTTCTAGGCAAGCTACATCATTTTTGCAGCTCCAGGAAACAGGATGCATTCCCCAGCAATGTGCTGCCCCAAAGCATGGACACAGCACAGGAGCAAGCTGCACCTCTCTGTCCACCTAACTGGCACAAAGTGAGTTAATGAGGTGCACCAGCACAAGGGGCCCAGAGGAACCAGCAGCCCCACTGCTGACCAGAGCCCTGCTGGGCCTTCCTTGGGCCCAGGCTCTGGCCAACAAGAGCAGCTGAACTAAGCCTGGCAGATATGTCTGGGCAGATAGAAGACTCACTTGAGCAAGAAGAGAAGAGCTCGACACAGGAGTTCAACATCTGAACCCAGCTGAATATATTCATTGAAGAGTCTGAGCAGGTCAGGGACATAGGAGAAGGGCAGCACCAGGAGAGACTCTTCCAGCTCACTGAGGAGAAAGCAGAGGGATGGCAGCATTAGTCTCGGCCACTGCACTGCTACAGATGAGCATATAGCAAGTACTTCCACATAGGTAGGTTCTGGGACAAAAGCTGATAAACACCCCTCACTGCTGGTCTCTGAGTGTCCACAAAGCACAGTGCCTCAGCACAGACTACAGCCCAGGCCAGCAGACATCTTCTGGCACAGGGAGCAGGCACACAAACTTCCCTCCTCAGCATCTCCAAGCTGCTCTTCATATACATGTGCACATACAAACCCAGGTTTCACCCAGCACTCCCCATGGAAGGAACAATTTTCATTCCCCAAAACCATGCATACACGAAGAGACTTCCAGGAACAGCAACTCCCATACCCAGCACAAAAAAAACTGTTCCAGGACCCCAGACATTCCTGGGCCCACAAAAATCCAGCTCCCAGTCACAAAACTGTTCAGCAATAAGGCTCTTGAGACTCACCTTGACTTGACCTTCTTGAAAACTTCTAACACATATGCAGAAGGCTGTAACAGAGGAAAGACACCAGCTTTTCATATCAATAAACATTCCAGGACAAAAACACATGCCTCAAGATCCATTTCACCCAGTTAAAAACATGCAGTCATGTCTTGCCAGATGGACAGATCAAGCAGAGTATAACAAAAGGGGAAATTCAGCTTCAATCAGCTGTCACTCTGAGAAGTTCTCCCTCCCCAAAACACAAACACAGCCTTCCCAGGATACTCTAAGCTGGTGAAGAATATTGTGAAACCAGCTACATCATCTCATATTGCATGCAATGAATCTTGTACAACCTGGATAAAAAGCTTGGTGAAACAGAGAAATTATACATATAAAACTTTACACAAATTCATCTCCCAAAGACTTAATTCCTCCTCCTCCTGTTTAGCTGCTGAAAGTGTTTGACTGTGTTTGGCAGAGCTGGGAAATGCCAAAGAGAATTGCCTTACTACTAAGTCCCAGGATTTCATTCATTTCTGTTCAGCCTATTCAAGTTATCATTAAAGATACTATACTCATGGAGGAAGGGACAGACGGGCTCTTGTAAGGTAACTACAGGTGGTTAGAAGGAAGACAAAAGTCTGCTTCATCTGGTATTGATACACTAGCCAGCAAAGGAGAGAATAAAAAAACAAGGATCTTCCTAAGGGTAATTAAAAGGCAAGCTAGGAGTATACATCAGAATAAACCAGGAAAACTCAAAATAATCAGAGCAGTGGACTTTTTTTAAATCAATGAAATCCATGTGTGTGCATTTTGTATAATCAAAAATTCTCAGAGTGCAGTAAAAACTGTTGTGCACTAGTGGGTAAAGTCACCAGCTCTAGCTTGAAACTCCTGGACATTTAACTACCATACAGAATTTTCTTGATGTAAATTCTTTAGGAACAGAAACAGAATCACTAACTGCTGACATAAACCTGGGCAGCAACAAGCCTTGCTCTAGCTGCCCTGCTGTGGTTACAGCTGCACAGGCAGTCATTTGAGGGTCAGGAAGCCTTCATGTACTTTCAGCTCCTGCTTCTTGAGTCAAGGCAACATAGGTAGAGACTCTCTGTTCCACAAGTGGAGTCTCCAAAGAAAGAGGGTAAGCCTGTCAGTGCATGAAAGATCTTTGTTCAGGGTCTGACATACTGACTGCTCACTGTGGTCAGTTCATCACATAACAGGACAGGTCTCAACTTGCAGCTGTGTTACCTAGAGCCCTGGCACTTGAACTAGCACAGTCTTCCAAGACTTTTAAACAGGTTCAAAGCCCCTCTTTTTACCCTGGGATTCAATCAAACATCACCCATGTCTAAAGAAATTGTTAGGTACAAGACTTCATTTACCCCTGCTCCATCTATTCAACCTGCAGTTAACTATGCCTGTATTCACAGAGGAAGGGAGAGAACAGCTCTGGCTAAGTGTTTACTGATGTCACGTGGTGGAAGAGGCAGTGACATGGGTTATTAATGACACATCCCAGTGGATGCTCAGCTATTCTGTGTAAGACAGCACAGCTTCTCTGGACATCTTCTCTACAGCACAGCAATTGCACCCTCCTGGAAGCAGGAGGTGTGCTCTCAGGCACAGAAAAGGTTTGAACTAGCTTTCCCATATTTTGGAGACTACCACACTGGCTAATGATAAAGTACATGATATGGTCATGGCTGCCATGAGTGTTGTTTAACTCTGATGGGGTTAAACTTCCGTAACATACATGCAAAATATTAAAAAACAAAAACCACACACCACAAGAAATAACACACCACCACAAACCCACAAACCGTGTTCACTTTGCACAAGCCTTTACACAAGACTTTGTTGTCTCTGGCTTAATTGCTGATCCTGAGTCAAACCGTGACACGGAAGTGCTCGGTTTACATTTCAAGTTGTACCAAGCAGTCTTTGTCCTCCACAGCAACCCCAAGATCCAGTTCAGCTAGCCCAGCAACCAGCCCCACTCCAGTTGAGAATGGCCCACTGCTGTGGCCTGGGCATTCCACTTACTGTGATATTTCCATAGGCACGGAGGATGGGATTGACTGGAAAGGGAACCTGGAGACACAGAATGGGCTAGAATGAGGGAGGGGTGTGTGTGTACAAACACGTATTCCCAGAGAACACGTGAACCCACAGTAGAAGAGACCTTTTATCAAGTTGTCTACCTGCAATTCCCACACCTCCACCCTCCCCAGAACATCACTGAGGGCTCCATTTGCAGCCACTAGACAAGCTCACTCTCATATATGATGTATGAACTTTCTTCCACTCCTTAACTGTCACTTTTCCCACTTACATCACAGCCCCTTATTTAGCAAGGAGTGTTGAGGTGAAGGCAAAGAATAGGCTTTGGGTTGAGTTTGCAGCAGCATGTTCTCCAAGGGACAAAACTTTCACACTAAAGTACATGATATGGTCATGGCTGCCATGAGTGTTGTTTAACTCTGATGGGGTTAAACTTCCGTAACATACATGCAAAATATTAAAAAACAAAAACCACACACCACAAGAAATAACACACCACCACAAACCCACAAACCGTGTTCACTTTGCACAAGCCTTTACACAAGACTTTGTTGTCTCTGGCTTAATTGCTGATCCTGAGTCAAACCGTGACACGGAAGTGCTCGGTTTACATTTCAAGTTGTACCAAGCAGTCTTTGTCCTCCACAGCAACCCCAAGATCCAGTTCAGCTAGCCCAGCAACCAGCCCCACTCCAGTTAAGAATGGCCCACTGCTGTGGCCTGGGCATTCCACTTACTGTGATATTTCCATAGGCACGGAGGATGGGATTGACTGGAAAGGGAACCTGGAGACACAGAATGGGCTAGAATGAGGGAGGGGTGTGTGTGTACAAACACGTATTCCCAGAGAACACGTGAACCCACAGTAGAAGAGACCTTTTATCAAGTTGTCTACCTGCAATTCCCACACCTCCACCCTCCCCAGAACATCACTGAGGGCTCCATTTGCAGCCACTAGACAAGCTCACTCTCATATATGATGTATGAACTTTCTTCCACTCCTTAACTGTCACTTTTCCCACTTACATCACAGCCCCTTATTTAGCAAGGAGTGTTGAGGTGAAGGCAAAGAATAGGCTTTGGGTTGAGTTTGCAGCAGCATGTTCTCCAAGGGACAAAACTTTCACACTACCATGGCTTTAAACATAAAGATCATTGGAAAGAACACACCACTAACCATGGCCCAGGGCATGGTGCCATGTTGTTCTGCAAAAGAGAACCATTTTAGGGTCAGGAAGCCTTCCAGCTTCTTTGCTATGTCCAGCTGATCTGATTTTATCTGCATGCTGAGCCTTTCCACAGCACTGAAAGAACACACACCCCCAGACCTTGGGATTTGTACATTCCTCAGTTTTTTACCTCTTTTCCTGCAGCTTTGCATATAGCCTTGTGCTCTGTTAGTTTTGCCATCTCTTCTCTATACAGCTCTATCGCTTCCATGATCCGCTCAGCCTGTGCAGCACAAGAATGGCACATCAGTGACACCAGACAAGCCAAAGCAAAGCTCAAGTCCAGCTGGACAAAACAGAGGGAAGAAGCAGAGGGCGTGACAGGGAGCATCATAGGACATCTTGCTGAGAAGGATAACCTCTGCTCCAGGCCTCACCACTACTCCAAATGCATCGTTCATGTCCTAAAGATGTCAAACACAACCCACGTTCCCCCCACTGCCCCAGGTGCTCTCTGCTGCAACTTCAGCTGTTGCCTTGACATGGAACTCCACACACAGCAAGCAGTACCCCTTCAAGGCACAAGCCAGGGTCGGGCCATTTTGACTATTCAGGTTAAGGATTTCCTCTGTATTTACAAGAGTACCAGACTGATGAAATCTGCAGCCATGGAATTATCCACGCCACACCTTCCTAGTACACCTCCCATGTCAGGCACTGCAACACACTCCCACCTTCAACAGATGCCCACAGGACTGGGCAGAACTTCAGGGAGAGGCTTGATATCTAAAGAACACATCAGCTGCAGTCTGAATATCTACAAGAAGCTCACACCCCATTCTCTGGATATCTAGGGAGGAGATAATTCCTGGTAGGTGACTCTCCAGAGTCAGACCCGTCCCTGTTGACCATGAAGTCGACAGACAGCTCTGCAGGAGAGGCAATTCTGTCCTTACAGGACAGCACAGGTTACTCCTCTTCAAACTGATGCTCTGGCCCTGTGGCAGACCCCCTACCTGGGAGACTGATAAGGCCCAAAGCAGTGCTGAGGGAGCCACACAATCTTACCGCTTTGATGGTTTCAATGGTCTTCTTTCCCGCCAGCCCCGTCTCTCCTTGTGTCTCTCCAGCCACCTACAAAATACAGAGTCTGCAGCTCTCTCCTTCCACAGCCAACACATGTAGACACGCCCTGTGTCCTACCACAATCTATGCTAAGAAAACCTGGAGATTTATCTGGGGGAATACAGGATTTCCCAAGTGCACAGCTCTTCCTCAGGAAGAGAGGCACCATGTAAACACCAGGATACAGGAAGCAAATAAACACAGCTCTTGTTCTGCCAACAGTGTCAAAATGATCAGCAACACAACCCAAGCATTTGATCAAGAGGCATCAAGCTTCCCCACCCACCCTGCACTACATGGACCTGGAAGCAGCTGTCAGAAGGCAGCCCAGCCTTACTGCAGAGCTCCTGGGGTCCCAAACTGGGGAGATAGGAAGGGGAACAGCACAGCAAAGTTTTGGTGTCCACAACTACTGAGCAGCAGTTTGGCCAACTCCACACACTCTCCTGAAGTTCTCTGTAGGAAGTATCACAGCCAACTGCATCCTGGGGCAACCACAGCTTCAGCAGCACAATGTCCCCTGCACCTCCGCAAAGTAAGAAAACTAGGAGCCCCCTCTGACACTTCTTCCATGCCTCTTACAGAAACAGGTATTATATTCCTATACAGTCAGAGTGACACTGACACACACAGATGTTGAAGCTTACCACAGGCTGCTCTTCCTTCGCCACACTCTCTTCATATTCAGCTTCTCGTTGCTAGAGTGAGTAAGAACACATGACATAAACACAGGTAAGCAGGCAGCAAGCAAGGGTACAAGTCCCTTCCAGGCTGGCTAAGCAAGGCAGCCTGCAGCTTCATGCAGCCCATTGCAGAAGCTCAGACAGCCTGGATATTATCTTTCCTTGGAGCTGCTCATGTATCAAGACAAATCTCTGAGAAGTCTGATACAGCTTCAGGGTTATTCTGCAGTGACCAAGGGGTTGGACTAGAGACCTCAAGAGTTTCCTTCCTATTGAAGACTTTTGAGCCTGTGAGTCCTCAAAATACATGCTCAAATGGAGTAGAAGGGGCTTCTTCCAGCATCCCTGAGCTCTGGGGCCTGTTACTGAGATAGAATGGACCTCTCACAGTTGGAGAAGGGAAAACCAAGACAAACTGCATTTAACAGGAGCAGTGGTCTCCATCACCACACAACAGTCACCTACTGAACTGCCTCCAAAGCAATTGAAAGGAGCACAGAATAAGAGAAGGTCAAAGACTGTAGCCAACAGACCTGTAGTAAAACACAGTTAATGAGGAAAGTTAGGAAAATAAGAGAGAAGCAAAGCAGAAGGCAAGTTAGCCAGATGTCTGCAATGCAGTACAGACAGGCAAGCACCTGCAACATCTGTGATGCTGCCTCCAGACAGCTGAGGGCAACAGTCCCATTATGCAAAAAGCTGCCAGTCAACCCTGGGCACCTCAGCACCAGCCTGCAGTTAGTAATGAGCAAGTCTACCAAGTGTGCAGCCAGACTACTCCACAGGAAAAAATTAGGAATCTGCCTGCTGGAGAGAAAAGAGGTCTGGAAGTTGTCTTTGGCAGGAAGGATGAGACTCACCATCTCTCTCTCCTCTTCCAAAACAAGTGGCTCCCTTGTCCTTTCCCAGAGGCGCAAGGACTTGTCATGGGATGCCGACACCACGTAGTCTCCATTGGGACTGAGTGCCAAGCACCACACCTCCTGGTGATGCCCCTGCATGGCAGACAGAACAGATAAGTCAAGAACACCACCCAGCTCCCAGCCCATGAGGGATGTGCTGCCCATCCAGGGAAAATGCTTCCTTTCAACAGTCTCCAAAAACTTCCTACCTCCAGTGTCTGGATATGCTCAAATTTATCTGCATCCCACTGCTTAATCTTGCTGTCCTTCCCAGCTGTGAAGAAGAGATGGGATTTCGCCACAAACTGCAGATACATCACACTGGAAGGCAAAAAGGCTCAAGTTTACCCACTTGGGGAACACTGCAGACCTTCCCCCCCTCTATGCTGGGGGAAGGGTTATTGCTGGACCACAACCCCTTGGAGATAAAACAGCCCACAGCACAGAGATGCTGTAGGATTTGACTGACCTGTCATCATGGGCAAAGAGAGAGCGGTGGCAATCCCCAAAATCTAAGCCCCAGATTTTCACATTCCTGTCAGCAGAGCCAGTTGCAATTAGAGTCCCATCCTACAGAACAACAAAGAGAGAGGGTGTGGGTAGCTGACTGGCAGCCCCATGAGGAATTGCTCCTGAAGCAGGGAATAAGCAGTGCTGAGAAGGCAGATACCTGGCTCCTCAAACAAGCCCTCCTGATTACTCCACCTTCTCTGACCAGGGTGGTGGTACAGGCACAGCCTCCCTGGCTCTTTTCTGAATCCCTGCAGGCTTTTAAAGACCTTAGTTACATCTTGACATCTCTGGCTTCCGATGAGTGTCATTACAAGGACACCCCAGAGAAAGATGCAACCCAAAAATGAACAGGCATCAAGAGACTGCTCCACCTCATCATCCACTAACAAAGATTTCAGGGTCCTCTCACACACAGTTAGTAACTTTAGCAGAGAGCAGGCTGCACCTCTCCAGATGAAGAGAATTCACCACAGAATTTTGATTTCCACTTGCTCTCAAAATGCTTTGGTCAGTTCTGTCATGACCACTACTCTGTGACCCCTCCCAGTGAGCACAGGATAAGGAGGGGCTTTGCTGTGTTAGATCAAGAAACTGCTAAGTCAGGAGCAAGGGGACAATAAGAAAGCATTATTCTAGAGCCCTTGCTGTCAGCCAAGGTTCTTGCAGTCACCCATATCACCACAGTCCCATCTAACACACAGCCCTAATGATACTTACATAAGAGATGTCCATACACAGCACTGGCAGCTTGTGTCCATACAGAGAGAGGAAAAACTGAAGTAGAAGAAAAGTGTCTCAGTTAGACATTCTTGGTAGAGATGTGCAAAAAACTCAAGCTGCAGGCTAGTTCTGCTCTGCCTCAGGAGCTTTGTCTTTCTAGCACTGCGTCACTTTCACTCTTGCCCTGAACACTGTCAGCAGCAGGGCCATGATGGCAGAACTGAGAAGAGGATGCAAGGTCCCAAGAAAGCTGAGATAACTGTGGTGCTAACCACCCACTGCCTATGGAGTTTACTTCTGTTTCTCTTCACATGTCTGTCTTGTGTCCCCAACATTCATGATGTCAACTCACAACACCACCACACACTGCTTGCTCACCAAGAAGACCCTCCTCCCCAGGCTTTGCCTCTGCTATTACCTATTTCATGCCCATGACCCTTACAGTGCCTCACAACTCTGGAGTGCCACTGTGCCTGCAGGGTTTCCCACAGAACCATAGAACGGTTTGGGTTGGAAGGGACCGAAAGATCACCTAGTTCCCTGCATGGGCAGGGACACCTCCCACTAGACCAGGCTGCTCAGAGCCCTACCCAACCTGGCCTTGAACACCTCCAGGTAGGGGGCACCCCACAGCTTCCCAAGGCAACCTCTGCCAGTGTCTCACCACCCTCACAGTGAAGAATTTCCTCATAATGTCTAATCTAAATCTACCTTCTTCCAGTTTAAACCCATTCCCCCTTCTCCTCTTGCTTCCTACATTGTAAAAGGTCCCTCCCCAGCTTTCCTGTAGGTCCCTTCAGGTACTGCAAGGTCGCTATAATTTATAGTGAACCTTGCTACCTGCAGGTTCACAACACTTTGCAGATGAAAAGTGGATGCTCTCCCCAGTGCGGGCCAGCCACGGTTCTGTCAGGTTTGCTAGCCAACAGGCAGCTGAAATGGAACACGTGGTCTCTCTTTGCTTCCTACTAATGATCTTTCAGGCTACAGTTACATCACTCCTTGCACAGCCTCACAGCCCATTTGTTCATGGCACCTTGAGCGTGTCAATATAGAAGATCTTCACGGTGCAGTCCAGCAAGGAGACAGCCAGCAGTTTCTGGTTGGGGCTGTACCGCACACAGAGCACATCCTCATCCAGCTGCAGAACACGCACGTGTTTCATGGACAGCCTGGCAGCAAGAAGAGGGAAAAAAACCCAGTTGTTATCCCAAACAAAGTTGGAAAGAGGTATTCATACAGTTCCCACATGTGTGCTGGGAAAGCAAGTTAATTCTAGTATGCAGCGTATCATTTCTCATCCTGACTGGAACAAGACAGGGCTGCAAACAAGCACGGCACCCCAGGCTGATAACCTTCACTGCTAAATTTACTGCTTAATGATCCGGGGGCACATCCTGTGATTAGCAGCTAAACGGACACACAAACAAGGATGTGGCAAGTTTCCTTCCCCAGCTAAGCTCAGACCTTCACAAAGCAGCAAAGAGCTCACATGCTTCTCCACGTGTCCCATGCACATATCATAGGCACTTCTTACAGTGCACAGCAAAGGCCAGAGGCCATCAATGACAATGGATACTGCAGCTGAACATAGTCTAGAAAGGTTTCATTTCTCACCTTTTCTGAACACTGCTCTCATCCTTCACCAGCTCAAACTCCCAGAACTTGACACATTTATCAGCACCTCCTGTCACAAAGCCACGCTGCAGGGGAAAACAAAATATGTATTGTGAAATCAGTTTTGCAGTAACCCAAGAGAAATTCTACAGCAAGGAACTGTCAGCACATCAGGAGGTTTTTGAAGTGTCCCACGTTCCTATGGTATTAATGATTAAGTGGACAACACCAAGAGAACTTGCTCTGGTTGGAGCATGCATTACCCATTGCCTGAGCAACGACAACAATTTCAAAAGCTCTGGCAGGTAAGTCTAAGACAAAGCCTGAAATGTAAATCAAGACATAGGCTGAAACTTTGGGACCAGAAGCAGTCATGTCAGGTGTAGGCAATTACATGCTTGTGTTCTGTGGGCAAGGTGATCCTCTCACTGTTACTGGATCACACATACCTCACCACCACCCCACAAGCACAGCCTTCTGAAGGAAGAACAGTTCAATGTTACCCTTGTGCATTAAGAGCTGGGGTAAAATTTGTCCCACATGTTTCAAATCTCAAGAAGGTTATTATGACTTTAATTCCACTAAAAACTACTCTGGTTTCTAGTGCAACAAGACCATGTACGAAAAATAAGAAAGGCATCCACATCAAACAGAAGAAAGTAGAAATCAACAGAAACCTGAACTGCAGTAATGGAGAAAAAAACTGATACAAGGAGTAAAAGAGACAAACAGATTTCTACAGCCTGGATGGTTAGGTCAAATAGAGTGAGAGTGTGCATGTAAAATGGGAACACCAAAAAAAATATTATCTTTTCAATAAGGAAGTATGAGAACTATTAAACAACAATGCTCAGTAAGCACAGGTTCAGTAAACCTTTCTCATCTGTTGTGCTCAGCGGAATGCCACGTGCCATAATCAAGCAAGACAGTGATGAAAAACTGCTCCAGAAAAGGCTGCCAAAAAGCAGCTACCTATGTCAAACACTTGTATATCAATGGTTCAGATGCCTCAAATCCAACACTTTTACAGAACAGAATGAGGTACTCTCTGAATTGTCAATATCCATTCTCTGCAACTTCAGAAATACTTGGGGAGATCCAGGAAGAGACAAATATAACACCATAACTCAGACAGAGCAAGCAAACAGGCCTAGTAACTGTGAGCATAGTCAACAGAAGTAACAGGTAACTACTTTTCCATTAAACAAAGTAAACAGAATACAGAGAAAAGAGCACATGGAATATTATTTCAATGGGGATTATCCTTTTCCTTAGGATGAAAGCTGCAGTTTATAACAGTAACAGTGTTGCTCGTGCAAGGCATACCTCTTGGTGTTATGTCACATTTTCATTACAAAACTAGGATAATACAGTGCAATAGAGGACATCCTTCATGGATTAAAGACCAGCTAAGAGGTTTCAAAGCTTAATTTTAAATAAAAAATACCTAATACCTTAATACTACACTGCTTACAGACTTTCTGAAATTAGTAGAAAAATAACCGATTAAATATACCTAAAGATGTCAGAGCTACTCCATCTACCTGAAAAAAGAGTGTTATATGTTAGGAAGCAAGGATCTAAGCCCCACATATATGCCTTCTGCAAAGCTGTGTCCCGAAATGGGCTTTGAGGGACACAGTAGCTTATTGTCTGAATGTAATGCAGAGCTACCACCAAAAGAGCTACTTAAGTCCTTGGATGGATTAAAAAAACACAACTGCATTTGCCACTGGCGTAAATCCTATCACAGTGCACCCAGATTCTGGGATCATCAGCAAAAAAGAACCCCACAAAACAAACAAACAAACAAAACCCCCTACGGTAACTTAAAAAGTAGCACAAGAACAATTAAGACCCTGGAAAATGTATCCTGCAGGGACAGATGTTCAGCATAAGGACCACAAAATAGACAGGGAGGGCGATCTGGTCACTCAAGAGTGGTTCAACACAGAGAAAAAACATCACTATGTTAATAAGATCTTAAACCAAGCAGAAAAGCAGCAAATATAACAAGGAGGACAATCTGCCACTGCAGCTGGTTATGACAGTCTGAAGCTCTCCACAGCTGGAACACATCCACAAGGTGTATACTGCCACACACACGGCTCCACCACAGAAGTCTGAGTGTTTCCAATCATGCAGAAGCCAGATGAGGTGTTGAGGATGGCTCCACTCAGCCCAAAGACTCATTGCCACGTGCCACACAACTAGAGAGCTTGTTCATCGAGCTGTGTGTGTATCCACAGTCAAAGTTTTTAAGACACTACCAGCTGCATCCTCCACCTCCCAGATGAGGAGTTCCCATGCCCCCATCAACAGTGCAACCATAGCACTACAGGAAGAAGCTACAAGAAAAGACATGCAACAGGCAATGCTTAAAAGTGTGACTGAGTTACCTGGTCTGGTGAAAGAGCAATGGACCACACTGCCCCCTCATGAGCATTAACTGTCTCCATCATACTCCCAGAAGCCAGGTCATACAGATGCAGCTTCCCTGTCTGTGGAGAGAGACACACCACAGAGGACAAATCAGCCCCTCCACCTTCATGATACATAACTCTAGTAGAAGAGCACCCCTGCCACCCATCTCCTGAACAGCCAGCTTCATTAGACGGCTGTTACATACAGATGGGCCAAACTCCTATTCTCCATCAGGGACTTCCCACTGCTCTCCCCAGCTGTCCAGCTGAAGCCACAGGAGCTACATAAAGAGTTTGGGAATAGAGCAGAACCTGACTGTCAGGTGTTTTTACACCTAAACCAAGCGCTCCAGATGAGGACACACACTGCATTTTCTGTAAGGCTGCCTTAGTGATATTTTTCAAACATCTCCAGAGCTGGGCAGTCTGGAGTGCAGAAGGGACAGCACTTACCTTGGTGCCCACAATGACCTGCCGATCTCCCGGGACAAAGAGGGAGCACAGCGCGTACTCGCAGTCCATCGTCCGGATGCACTGCAAGGTCGATCTGTGGGGAAAGGCAGAGCCCTAAACCTCTCATCACACACAAAATCTGGCCCACTGAGTGAGACGTGTGCCACAACAGCCTCTGGCCACAGCAGTCTTTTCAGCTGGGGCCAGAAGATACACCAACACCATCCTCTGACCCAAATCCTATCCAGCATTATTGCTAAGAACATTTTTCATAAAAACATCCAGTTATGTGGTTCACTGTCCTGATTTATTGTTGTTTCGAGCAAGGACAAAGCTCCTGTTCTCCAACAGCAATTCCTGTCGTTCAGGACAGGAGTATAAGATAGCAAACTTAAAGGAAACAGAGCTTGAAATCAACACTGCTCAGGAAACACTGGGACAACACTCCAGATCAAAACAGCAGCCTACTCAGTCTACTACTGGATCCTTCAGATAAGATGACAAGAAAAGCACGTTCCCTAAAGAACACACTGTAGCTAGTTTAAGGTAACAGTACCTCTTATTAAAGCAGAAAAACAAACTACAAAATACAGTCTATACTAGACTACTATGTACGCATTTTGTGTTTACAGATTTGTCTTTCCATACCTGTCACTAAACTTCACCTCAGTGCTGCTTTACAGCCTCAAACTCCATGAGTTTATTATGCAGTTTTATCTCTATAGCTGCTTAGTTTCCCTAAGAAGGAAGTAAGTCAGACAGCTTTCTATTCACTTCCTTTACTTCATTCACTATTTTAAATTTCTCCAATATCCTCTCCTTCTTATCACTGCCTCTCTGACCTGCCTGAGTTCTGGAAGACTGACACACCTAGGACAGAGGAGACTGACACAAATGGACTGTGTACCTGTTCCAAATCTTTACAGACTCTGCAGCTGCTGAGAGAATGGCAATATTGTCAGAGCTAAAAGCCAACGTCCTGACATCACTGCGGTGGCCTCCAATGGTTATCTTGGATGCACGGACAGCCTGTGGGACTTGTGCTGACAGGTTCAGGTTGTATGTCTCAATTACGTTGTTCTGGAGCAGCAGTAGGATCTTCAGCTCTCCTTTTGGAGAGACAATCAAGTCAAATGACCTGTTTGATAAGACAAAATCACAGCTGTACACAGGGGCAGTAAGACAAATTGTAGAGGGGATCAAAAGCCACTGAGAAAGAGGAATACAGACAGAGGCATGCCCCAGGCAAGCACAACTAAGCCACAGAGGTGTGCACAGAGGACCACTTGTGGAAGAGGTGTGAATGGACTGGAGATCATGATAGGCTTCTCCCCAGCTCGAAGCTGAACAGACGTCAAAGGGGAAACTCCTTCCATCTCTCTCTGTATTGAGCTGTGGAGAGCTCTCCCCAAGGTTGCTGCATAACCACAGCTGACTGTCTACAACAGGCTTTTCCACTCACTTGATTTTAGAAGAAGCTTTGATATTAGTGACCCGCTGAATCTGCTCCTGCAGGCTCAGCTCCACACTCCTTTCAGGCTCCTCTTCAGAGTTTTGTCTAGAAATGTCAGATAATGGAGAAGAGTCAAATAACCCAGCTGACCCAAAAAAAAACCTAACACCCAGACATTAACATAAGGAAAACACTCAGCCTGCTGAAAATAACCCTCTTCCTATCCAACAGTGCTAACTGTATTTAAGAACAGGGCAAGACAATGGAGTTCATGCTGGTATGCACACTAGTGAAGAGACAGACTAAAAAAGGCAACCTCCTCCGTGCATGAGTTTCTACTCTGGAAAGTAGATCTCTCCCTAAGGACTGCTGAGAGGCTTGTGTTAAGTCCCAGGATACCCAGAGAGACACTTAACACAAAGTAAACTTTATTAAAGTTCTCACTTGTATCTCTGCCTGATGTAAAACAGTAGATGAGGTATCAGAGTCACTCTGACTTCTCAGGTGAAAAACCCATTCCTCACATCCTATCAAGGATTTTATTTGACGCAGAAAGAGCATAAATATGAAAGTCAGATACAGGTGAGCAGCTCTGAAAAACCTGTTTTATGTTTATTCCTTTGCACAGATTACCTTTTTTTGCAGGGGGAAGACTCAGAAAGAAAGGTATTACCTTAGTCTATGGAAGCAGAGAAGTGTTGTATAGACAAGCACCAAGAATGCACAAAAGCAGTGTCCACAAAATAAAGCAGTTAACATAGACAAAATGACCAGTAGCTTGGAATTCAACCAGTGTCATGCTGCTGAAGGGGTTTTCTAACACATCTCTAGACAAAGACAGCATCTCAACACATCCAAGACTGCTTACTTGCTTTTTTTCTTTGCTTTCTTCATTTTCTTTTCCAGTTTCTTTTGGATTTCTTCTTCAGAAAGGACAGAGAACACCTCCAGAACAGCATCTGTCCCCTAGAGACAGAGCAAATAAAGTCAAGGGCATGCAAAGTCCTGGCTGGCCCTTCCAGAAATAACCCAAGGTCTCAAACAGCCTCCTCTACAGCTCAATAGCAGAGGCTCCATTACTTACATGGCAGGCCAAAATCTTGCCTGTTCTGTCTGTGGCAAGAGTAACTACTCGGTCTCTCCCCTCCCGCATGATGGATCCAACTTTGCTGCACTTAATGAGGCGCTACAGGGAAAGAAGGAGAAGAATTTTGGTCTGAAAGGTCCAGAAATCTTCTCAAGTAAACTCAGAAGCCTACTGGCAAGGCAAGTCCAGAGAAGAAAGGGTAATAAACGTATAGGGCCTCGGCAGAAGAGCTAGCAAGAGCAATCTAGGGACAAAACAGGCATTTGTGCGAGCTACAGGTTTACCTCCTTATATATTGTTGCATCTTAGCTGAAAATAATAACTGACTGTCTCAGTGGAAGAATAACTTAACTTTATTGCAAACTACAGACATTTAAGAGACAGAGCTGAATGTTTATGTTACAAAGGTAATACAGCTCAGTTTCTCTGTCCGAAGAGGTAGAAAAGGTGAGAACTCTTAAATGGTGGCTGAAGGGAAAGAAATCCTCTGGAGAGAAAATTGGAAAATTATTTAACAAGTTATCAGTTATCTCCCATAGTTACAAGCAGTCTGAAAACTGAGGAGGACCCCAGAGAGTTCCACTAGAAAGACAGATTCAGTGAAGACTCCACCAGCAGAACAAGTGGGAACGGCCTCCTGCAATTGAACCTCAACCACATTCTGTCACAGTGCAACTCTGACCGCTCTGCTTCTGCTACTGCAAAGATGAGCATCAGCACTGAACTCAGTAGTTACCAACCAGGCAGTAACTATTTTATTGCCATGTTGTTTGATGAAAGGGCTTTGTGCACTGGCAAATTTTAAACATTTGTTAGTCCTTCCCAAACAGAAGGCAAAGAAAAAGCTTCCAGTGGAGCATAACATGTTTTGGAATACATACTTCTGCTGATGTTTCACAGGTAGATGAGGCAGCAGCTGCTGCTGAGAAAGAAGTTATGAGCCAAGACAAGAATTATCACATTTTCCCTAGCAGGCTAAATATGACACTCAAGGTATAAACCAAATACAAAGCAGCAGTGTGTGAGACACTAAAATTACAGCTGGCTCTGCCAGCAGCACCAGGCAAATGGGGTTACATACACCATCACACAGACAACACGGAAAACTGAGCTTACTTCCTCAGGATGTTCATCCAGCTCTAGAGTCTCCATGTCTTCAGTGTTTTCTTCTGCTCCAGGTGAAGACCCTTTGCTTTTCTTGGTTTCTGGCTCATCAGGGTCTATTACCTGTTCATAGACAAACAAACCTGTAAAGAATACTTTAAGCCACAAGAGCTAAGGTATGCTGGTTTCTGTCTCGCACTTCACTTTCCTGGAGGAGCAAGTGGTTAGCAAAACACTGCAAAAACGCGGCTTACAGCATGCCTATAGGCCTCACACACTCCATGTCTTCCCCTGCTTATCATCCACCCACAAGACTGTCTTCTCTACATGGAAGCCAGAAGGCAGAAAGATCTGACACACTCTGGAAATGTTGTTCTGGAAGTGCTCACAGCTTCACTAGAAAGCTCAAAACGCAGAAAACAGTAAAGTCCATCCCAAGAGCAGCTTCTGGCATCCTCAGACAGCAAAGACGTTGCTTTGGACCCATTTCCCAGAACATCCATCAGATTTAACAAGCAGCCTGTCAAGCCTGTGAGGGTTTACAGAGGGAATATCTTACCTCCTGGATGTAAGTGATATCCCACACTCTCAGCTCGCTGTCACCACTCCCAGTGATCAGACGCCTTTCCTCAGATAGCAAAGCCATCCCCCAAACCTGTCCAGAGGCACAATGTGAGGAATTGGCTTACGGCTCCTTGGACTATCATAACAATAGCAAAGCATCTTTAATTAATTTATGCAAAAGGCAAGCAAGAAAAGCCTGGATCTAGCCAGGACCTCCTCTGGGGACATCTGCATTGGAACTGCCACCTACTGAACACTGATACTCTTGGAAAGTTTGGAAGTTTCTCATTTGCTCATCCCTAAAACCTAGAGACAAGCAGAATGCATCAAAGTGCCAGTTTACAGCTCTGAAGAACAGGGAGAGCAGACTGAGCCATGACACGTAATCTGAAGTCCCTCCACCCAACAGCTCCCCACACATCATCTTACCTCAGTACGGTGTCCAACTAGAGTTTTGAAGCAGTGCTGGGTGTCCAAGTCCCACCATTTCACCAATGTGTCTTTGCCACTGGAAGAAGAAGTAAAACTCAGGACCCAAAGAGAGACTGCCAGAGTTCATGTGCTTAGAAAAGTGGTAGAAGTACAAATAAAAAATCTAAAACATGCCACAACACATCACAGTACTGCAAAAAATTATCTAGCAAGTAATTGAAAACTGCTTCCTTCTCTGGATCCAGCTGCCAGCCCCAGTGTCACACAGCCTCCATTCCCACTTATTTAGCATGAGAAGTGTCTTCTTTGCTCAGGGTGAGAACAATAAGCATGAAGTGCTGAGCAATTATGAAGCTAACTCTAATCTCCCCCTCCACACTCTCCACCTGTGCTGTGCCTGTGCTCTGACCACACTACAAGAAAAGCAGATGCCTTCACTTTAAGCAGTGTTTTGGAGCTGTTCTTCCTAACAGAGAATTACAGCCGTTTCAAAAAGCCTCCAAACAACCAGAACTCCTTGAAAACACATTTCTGGCTATATTATGCTGCCCGAATATTACAAGAGCACCCAAGAAAAGTAAAAACTTGAACATTTCTACAGATTCTTTTGGTACACCCTATAACAATTAATACTTCCTTTATTTTTGGTAACTTTGTTAGAGCCTATTTTCCTGAGTAAGTTTCAACAAAATCAAAATACAAAACTTGTTTCACTACTAAGCCATGTCAGGACAAAAAAAACCCCAATCTGATTACAAGTGATATTTATTTTTAATCCACCTCTTTGTTACATAGGATTGAAAGGTTGTAAATTGGACATTTGAAAATACCACAAAGGTTCTGTACACAAAGGACTGCAGCTGGCTGCTTAGGCAAAAAGAAACATCTAATATAAGGAAGCAGAACTTTGCATCACCAGAAAAACAGAGTAACATCTCTACTTATTAATAAAAAAAAATAATAGAGAGGAATTCTTTGCCTCAATTTAGCTACTGAGAGAATTAAGAAGCATTTCTAAAGCTGACCTGCAAAGACTTGAAACTGCATTAAGAAATAGGCGTCCTCTATCAAACAAATAAAATACTTTTTCAATTTGAAAGAAAAAAAGAAGCACAAGAAACTTGTTCTAATTTTACAGTTAACTGGTTTGCATGCACTTTTCTATTAAGCTATTAGATGGCACATTAATAAATAAAAAACTATTGACTGATGTTTGGGCAAGAGTATCTTCCCTCAGCTGCTTATTACTAAAGGGTTACAATCAATTAGCAGCTCATGTTGAATAATTAAAAAACTTTTAAAAAATTCTATCATCTTTTAATTAATTCCTATAATTACAGCTTACTATGTGAATTACACATACAGAAGGTAAATCTACTAGGTTCTTCAAGAAAAACAGCAAAAGTCAGACACATATTGAACATATTATCACTATTCCTTGTTACAATAATTCTAAATTGCTATATGTACCAGCAAGGTCAACCATTTTCCAAACACTATTTTTCAGGACAGCCATTTCAGTTCTGTTTACCACATCCGGAGTGAGGCACTTAAGAAATAGGTGGATGTCACATAATCATATTCTAAGATGCTCGTGAGTATGAGATACCACGAATTGAAAAGGAAAAATACAAATCACCATAGCCCCTAGGATGTCTACATTGCAAGTAAAACTGTGGCTGCTTTCATGATTGACCACCACACCTAGCCTGGCTCACCTGGTGACCAACAGGTTCTTTTCCTTCAAGAAAAGGACTTGAGTGACAGCATCCTTGTGCCCTCTCAGCCGGTACAAACCACTCTCATTGATGACATCCCACACAATGACATCAGTATCCT
>NW_009952564.1:7231849-7232709 GCF_000747805.2 Chaetura pelagica
TTGTCTCTGCAAAATATCTACCTCTGCTATGAGATTTAAAAGGTTATGTGAAAGCACGAGTTCTCACTCTGAATTTGAATGTTAGGAATGAGTAAAGCAGGCGATATTCCTTCCCCTGAGGTGCAGACCCCCAGATGCACCTCTGCCCTGCCTTTTGCTCTTCCTGACCTCACAAGCTTCCTCACCTTTAACAGCTCTATGCCTGCCCCTGCAGCCCCTGCTGCTCTCCCAGCCCTGGGCTCCCCAACTCCACCACTGTCTTGCATCCCTAACTCCTCTCACTGACGTCCCCTGGTGTGGGGAACAGTCCCTCTTTTTCCCCTCTATAGAAGACTAAACAACAAATGCCTTTCAAGTCAGCAAGACAGGAGTGATGCCTTTTCACTGATTCACTCAAGGACAGAATGAGCAGGCCTCTTGCACTACCAGATAAGTGCAGAGCGAAGAAGCAGCACAAGGGTCATAATAAGAAGCAGAGAAATAGACAATAGGTTAAAAACTGCCTCTAACAGAATATGTACCTGGCCAATGGTGATTGGCTAATTCAGACCGTGGTGCTTTCTGGAACAATGGTCTCTGATCCATAAAAAAGAGAGTAGGATCTGCTCTCTGTGGGTCTCTGCTCGCTCTCTCTGCCTGCCTGGGACAAGACCCCACTGCAGCACCTGAATCTGCGTGAGTGCCACTCCGCTGCGAGGAGAAGCAAAGAGGGGGGCACCGTCTGTGCCCGCTCCCAGGGACCCTGCCTGCCCAGCCTGGACCGAACCGGACCGGATAAGCCTGCCCAGCCTGCATCTCCTGCAAAGCCACAGGACCAGAGCCCTGCCAGCAGCAGGAAGGGGTCGCCCCGGTTACTGGGA
>NW_009952564.1:7233106-7235071 GCF_000747805.2 Chaetura pelagica
CGCTGCCTCTTTGAACCCCACTCGCCACCTTTGGCCACAGGAAGAAGCCACATAACCCACTTCAAATACCAAATGTTCTCAGGCAGGTCAGCCTTCCCCATGGGGCATCTCATGAAAGGGCTGTTGTCCAGATGTGCATCCCTCACCTTTGAGCCAGACACCAGCCGGCCACCCAGATGGTCATACTGCAGGGCTGTGACTGCACTCTTGTGTCCATTGAAAGTGATGGTTGCTTCTCCACTGAGGAGGCTGAAGACACGGATTGATCCATCCTCATACCCAACAGCCAAGTGCAACCCGTCTGGAGAGGGGCAGAGGAAACTCACCTCCTGCTTGAGACCCTTAAGGATAAGAACCTGCAAGTTTTAGGAGATAAAATACATGTAATGTTGGAAAAGACCTCTTAAGATCATTAAGTCCAACCATC
Source organism: Chaetura pelagica (assembly GCF_000747805.2). Taxonomy (NCBI): domain Eukaryota; kingdom Metazoa; phylum Chordata; class Aves; order Apodiformes; family Apodidae; genus Chaetura; species Chaetura pelagica. Next base: position 7,233,534 of record NW_009952564.1, read on the forward strand.
AACCCAACACCATCATGTCCTGAGGGCAACATCCACATGTTTTTTTAACATCCTCACGGGTGGTGACTCCTCCACTTCCCTGGTGTAAGAGTCAATCAGAGGAGCCGTATTGTCTCAACAATGTCATCAGTAACTACTGTACACTCCTCAGAAGACTTGTTCTCCAGACCCTTCAGCAGTTCCATTGCCCTTCATGCTTCCTGCCACAAGATGCTGAAATCACTGTAAATGCTACTGATCGCTACACATTGAACGCATAGAGAACTGGGGTTGCTCAGCCTGGAGAAAAGGAGACTGAGGGGAGACCTTGTCACTCCCTAAAACTACCTGAAAGGAGGGTGTAACAAGGGGGGTGTTGGTCTCTTCTCCCAGGTAAAAAGTGACAGGACCAAGGGAAATGGCCTTGAGTCATGCCAGGGGAGGTTTAGACTGGATATTAGGAAAAATTCCTTTACCAAAAGGTTGTCAAGCACTTCAGGAAGTTGTGGAGTCAGCATTCCTGGAGAGATGTGAAAGGCACACAGATATGGTGCTTAGGGACACGCTTTAGTGGTGGACTTGGTAACGTGCTAGGTTAACAGGGGAACTGGGTGAACTTAAACACCTTTTCCAACTTAAATTATTATTCTGTGCAGCAAAGTCCTCACAGCTACAGCTCACAAACTCCCTCCAGGACGCTCACGGCCAAACCACAAAGTGCAACACCCCAGAGCTTTCACCCCGCACTGCTGCTGCTGCTGGGCAGGTAAACAGGGAACAGCCCTGCCACCTTGGTGGGACGGATTCCTCTCACCCAGCTGAGGTAGCAAAGACAAACCTGAAGGGATCCCCAGGAAGACCCAGCCAGGGCCCACTCAGAGCTGCTGACCTGCACCAACCTGAGGGGGCTGTGAGAAACGTTTGTCGTGCCAATTAACAGGCCCACACAGATCCTTCAACGAAGTACAGTTTATTTACATTCTTGCAAACAAGAAGGCACACCCATTGTAAGGTAACTGTTTATAGTCCCTATTCCCGAGGCAAAGTTCCCTCCCGTTTCCCCTGGCTGGGTACGCCAGGGCTTACAGCCCATCTTAGATGCTTCTAATTATCGTTTCCCACCCCTGTTTACACACTCCATTCTAGCAGTTTACTTTTTACCTTTTAAGGTAAAATTTTTACCTTTCTTGCCCCCTGGGCTGTCTTCCCAATTAACAAACCTACTGGTGTCATCCTGCCCTGAGCAGCAAGGCAGAAGTGGCTTTGTTGGGTCTGATCTTGGGCCATCAATCCTCCCCCATGTTTGGATCCCCAGATGGAGCCCAATTCACTCCCTCAGTTTCTTGGGCCATAAAACCACTCCTGGTGTCCTTAGAATGTGCAGGTATCTCACTTACCTCAAACAAACTATATATTTAAGCCACTCCTGGTGTCAGATATCTCACTTATCTCAAACAAGCGATGTATCTAAACCACTCCTGGTGTCAGATATCTCACTTACCTCAAACAAACTATATATTTCTAACACTAGGATATATATATATATATATAAACCAAAT
>NW_009952564.1:7236097-7258292 GCF_000747805.2 Chaetura pelagica
CCCCCTCTCGTGCCCCTCCCCGCCTTTACGTTGCCTCTCTCTCGCGGCTTTTTGTGGCAAAGTTCTGATGTAGGTGCCCTTGTGGCTCCCTTGCTCCTGGTGCCGGCCCTGGTTACACACCTCCCCCCCTCGGTTTGACTTTGGGGTGTTTGGTTCGTTCGGGTGGTGGTAGTTTGTTGTTTTCCTGATGGAGATATTCTATCATTCGTGTTTCAGGGTTACCATCCGGGATGGGTGGATGCTATCTTTTTGAAATTATCCATTATGAGCCCGTGCAGAAGGTTAAACAGGAGGTGTGCGTGTGGCAGCCTGAAGTTACTTGGGCGAGTGCGTTTGTGTGAGCTGAATTCACTAGTGTGGTTTAGTGGTTTCAGTGAAGATGCTGCCTCCTGAGCATTGAAACGAGTTTGTTGTGCCTTCATCTGGCAACCAGTATCATCTCAGCCCTCAGGGAGAGGAAAAAAAGGCAGATGGCCACGTTCAGTCTGTGATTTCATTGACCAGTGTTGAGATGTGTTACAACTTTGCTCTTTCTTGCAAAACCTTTTTGGATGAAGGAATTTCGTGCCTAAGTGCAGGGCTGTAAGAATTAACCAATGTGAGGCTGACTTGCAGTGCTTCAAAATTCACTGAACTGCAAGGGTGGGGGAGTATGTTTTCATTGCCTTGTTTGTAAGGTTGGTTTTTTTTGGCATTTAGGGTTTTTGGTCATTCCGGAGGGTATGATATTTTGGTCCTTTTTTTAAAGTACAAACCAGAAATAGATCAATATCTCTGACAGGACAGACATGTACATACCCTGCTACCAAACTGCTTTTTGTTTAGAAAAATAAATGATAAATTTCAGAAAGGCTCAGGTCCTTTCTACGCTTGGAAACTTGTGTCCAGCATTTTCAACAGGCAGGATCACGAGTCAGTTGGACCAATTTAATAAAGATGATGTTTTCACCTCATGCTGTTGGAAAAGGCTTGTCTTTGCAGGTATCCTACCAGTACTTGCATTGCCTTTTTTTTGCAGACAAATAGCAAAACTAGTAAGAAAGAGAAAGTGGTTGAGTTGGAAATGGGCTTTTCTGTTTTCTTCTCGCTGTAATTGCATTGCAGCTTTGTGATAGGTCTAGCTCCACAGGAGTTACTCCCAGTGAACTGTTTGTGACCAGGTTTGTTTTCTTCCTTTAAAGCACCTAGAAGACTCCAGTGAGAATTGGAGTGTGACAAGTTGGCAGAGGAAAGGAGTTGTCGTTTCCATTCCATGGATCCCTTGGGTGCTCCTTCCCAATTTGTGGATATTGACAGTCTGCTAGGCTGGAGTGATGCCTATGAGGCTAAGCAGCTGGACCCTCACCAAAATCCTGTTGAAAAAGCTCAAGTTGCTGTTAGATCACCTTTTCCATACAGAAAAGACATAAATGCAAAAGTAGTCTTATGGTAAGTTCCATGTGGTTTTGGGGTGTTTGCCATCGCTTCTCCATTTGCTGGTAGATCAAATTGCCTCATATTTCAATTGCTGCTGTAAAGTCTTCAGGCCCTCCTTTCTTGTATGAAACATTACAGGTCTGACAAGAGAATACTTTTTTTGTTCACTGTAAACCTGCAAGCCTTGTAATTTGCTGCACTATGGGTTATAAATGGCATGTTCATAGGCATTCCTTGACGCAGCAGACTAGAACTGTACCTCCCGCTGTTGTACTCTATACTTCATACCAAAACACAGTTGGGCACTTCAGTGTAAATCTTTAAACTTTAAAAAATATACTTACTGTTTACTAGTTTGCTTGCTTGCTTTCTTTGCTGGTATAATTCTGCTTTCACTTTTCAGATTTAGATCAGTATTTCAGTATTCCTTTTATGTGGTTCTTGTGGCTTGCATTGGGCTCTTCTTTTTCTCTTTTTTTCCTTCCCCTACCTTTCTCCATTCTGTGTTCTGTCTCTGTGGTTTTTTTACCAAAATCATTTATTAAAAAGTGCAGTGTGCTGTGATGAACTTACTTCACCAGTTTTGCTGTTTGTTTTTTTTTTTGTAACTTGGATACTCAGATCTGCCTTTTAGATGAGTTTGTTAATTCTTTGTTAACCAATATGGAGAAGCATTTCTCTGGGACACAGATTGAGGGATCAGCCTGAACCTCTTTCTGGTTAATACATGCAGGAAATGGGACTGTTCATGGATTTCCTGAACCCGATTAACTAAAGAAAGAGAGAAGTAAAAGGTTACACATCTCTTATGACTTGGGCTTGGGTGTAATAAGTGTGTGCGATTTCAACTGTAACTTGAATCTCTCGCTGTGCCTGAGAATCTTTATTTCCCTTCCTCTGCTCTTTGATCCCAAAATCTCTAACGGCTGCTGCTGTGACAAAAAGCAGGTCAGAGTTCTGCTGCTCCATTGTCTCTTGTGCATCTCTGCCTTGTTTATCTTCTGCATGTCTGATCCTTTAACGGCAGAATGAATGTGATCAAATTGTGGGTTCACAATTCTGTTACAAGAGCAATGACACTTGACTAGCTGCCGTGTCACTCGAGATCCTCGGTGGTCTGAGGAAGAGCAGTAGCAGCAAGGTGCCCTGGGTAGTCTGTATAGAATCATAGAATCATAGAATCTTAGGGGCTGGAAGGGACCTCGAGAGATCATCTAGTCCAGCCCCCCTGCCAGAGCAGGGTCACCTAGAGTACATCACACAGGAACTCATCCAGGTGGGTTTTGAATGTCTCCAGTGAGGGAGACTCCACAACCTCCCTGGGCAGTCTGTTCCAGTGCTCTGTCACTCTCACAGTAAAAAAAATTTTTCGGATATTCACCTTGAACTTCCTGTGCTCCAATTTACACCCATTACCCCTTGTCCTATCACTGGTCATCACCGAGAAAAGCCTAACTCCGTCCCCCTGACACTCACCCCTTACATATTTGTAAACATTGATGAGGTCACCCCTCAGTCTCCTTTTCTCCAAGCTAAAGAGACCCAGCTCCCTCAGCCTTTCCTCATAAGGGAGATGTTCCACTCCCTTAATCATCTTCGTAGCTCTGCGCTGGACTCTTCCAAGCAGTTCCCTGTCCTTTTTGAACTGAGGGGCCCAGGTGGAAAAAACTACATTGAAAACATCTTTGACATTTGAAAGTAATATACCACAAGAACTATGTATTATCTCTTGGAGATAAAGAGACTTTTTTTTGGTGATTTTTTTGGTGGTTTGGTTTGGGTTTTTTGGAACATACTATACTCCTTCAGCTTAACATGCTGCTGTGCCTGTTGTGCTGGCTACGTACAACTACAGCACTGCCTTTTCTAAGTCCATCAGTTTTTAAGGAAATGACAGGTAGCATGTAGTCTTTCTTTATCAGCTAGAGGCAAAGGATGGTTTTGCATGATGAGCATGTCAGGATACGCTATGCTATATGGGCACTGGAATAATGTTAATGCTTTTTCTATAACTTGGCATTTCCTTGCTTGTCAACACTTATTTGAGAATGCGCTGCTTAATACAACACTTAGCCTGCAATAAACTGTTCTGTTGTTTCCTCAGGAAAGGAGATGTAGCATTACTGAACTGCACAGCCATAGTAAATACCAGTAATGAGTCTCTCACTGATAAGAATCCAGTATCTGAAAGTATATTCATGCATGCTGGGCCTGACCTGAGGGACGAACTCCAGAAGCTCAAAGGTAAGTGGCTAGAGACATGTTTATCTTGTTGAAATCCAGTGTCCTTGCATAGTACAAAGCATCAGGATTTGGATATAAACTAGAATCAAGGTATTGCTTTTTTTTGCCTTTTTTCCCCCAATGTCTGGTGTTCATGTGAAATAAATTGAAAAAAAACATGCCAATCCAAGTCACTTCTCTTTTTGACATTCAGGTTTCAGATCACTGAAAATCTGTGGCAGATACTTAAGTTGCTGAGCCCTAACTTTGTAATACAGTAATTCCCATTGTCATCTGATGCCACTTAGAGTAGTTATCTTGTCAGAGTTAGCTAATCCGAGTCTTTAATCAAGGGACTGATCTTTTATATCTTCAGATCTTTCTCCTGTCATGTTCAGTGTGTGTAGAGTGGAAGACAGGAACTCAGGTTCACCATTGCACAAATTAAGTGTGTACTAATACACACTGCATGTATCCCCTTTCAGGCTATTAGTGTATATCCACGGTCTTTCAGGAAGCTGTGGCAATAATAGATGGAATGATAAAACATTGCATGTCTGAGGAAAGTCTTAATGACTAAAATTGTTCAGTTCATTTGCCTGTTCTGCATAACAAATTACTTTCTAATAAAGACCATCCCTTACAGAAGACTATCCTGGAAACAGATGAAGTTTGCCTTACCTAGGTTCTTTATTAACAGAGTTTATGGCTGATAATGAGATTTACAAATACTCAGCTTTATTCCCAGCGCCTGTTAAATCAAGTTTTTCTTCATTTTGTATGTGAGGAACAAAGAGTTTATAGTTATCCAAGGTCATACAAAAGTCTAATACAATTTTCAGTTTAAAAATCACATTTCTAGTAACTATGGTACTGAGCTGAATTTTGAGACCAAACTAATTCCTGATTAATAATGCTCACTCTTGGGTAACAGCTCCAATTCCGTATCACATAGTAACAAAATGGATAGGGGAGCCATAATATTGCTAATACAAACTCTCAGCAACTTAAACTACAATAGGCATCCTCTGTTTTTATAAAATCATGTTTTGCTGATTCAGCTTGGTTTTTTGTGAGTAACATAGAAGTAAAACAGGAAGAAGAATAACTGTTCCATAGGAATTGAGAAAGTCAGTGTGCATCCTTTGGGTGGAAACAGCTGTTAAAGCAGATGTTGCAGAATAATTAGGATGCTTGTATGAATGCCAGAACTCTTCTGAAATAAACTTAGGTTTCTTGTGTGCACTGTGAGGTGAGAAGAGAGGGACACCATTTCAAGGAGTCCTTAAAATTTGAGATTTATCAGCTCTGTAGGGAATTCTTTCTAAAAGTTCAACGGAGCTTCTTGTATTCCTTGTTACCATGCTGAGTTATATGTAGTTTTGCATCCTCTACCTCTGGGAGGACACTGATGGTCTTCTCTCTGTAATGCATGCTGCAGGTTCATGACTCCTATATGTGACAGTTTCCTTCACATCTTGTGATGAGAGCTTTTCAGAAATCAGTTCTGTGACAATCTACTGGCACACTGCAAGGAGGAGGAAGGAGAGACTGGATTACAGCTTTAGCTTTTGTACACCCACAATGTGTTTGTCATGGAAGGGAACTTAATTAAGAAATAAGTTTATGACTCTTTTGTCCCATCTGCCTACTTTTTGTGCTCTTTCCTATTTACTTTTTTTCGTAAGGAAATGTTCTTGGGCGGAAGAAGTGAAAGTGTATGGTCCTTGCTCTAAAGCTGTATAATGGATGCAGTGGTGATTTTCAGTTAGTTCTCTCCTGCTGTATTCCTACTGCTTGGTATATATTCATATTTCATAGACTCCAAGGAAAAAAAAAACACATTCTCCTAAAGCATGTGATGTGCTGACCTTTCAAAGGTTTCTGCTTTCTTAAAGGCTCAGCTAATTTGTGCGTTCCTGGGAACAGGGTGTAGTTTTGATTCAACCAGAAATCTGCAGCCAAAGAAAGGTGCAGGCTTGCAAATGAAGTGCTATTGACGTGTGTTTGTCTATCAACACGTACTTGTTGCGGTCTAATAAAGACCTTCTGTAATAGCACTGCATAGTAGTCTTCCAGCTTCAGTGAGACTTTTTCTCCTCTGCACGCTTAGATGGAGGATTCAGACTTTCCATTTTAAGCTTGGAGAGAAATCTGTTATACTGTTTGAAATCTCACTGGGGACATCTTGACTTCTTTCCCAGTTTTGACGCAGACCTTGACTTCATGCAGCTGACTCTACTAGCTCACCTCACTGTGTATCTTCAAATAAGAATACTGCTGCTTATTTTAGTTTTATACATTTTGAAGAGATCTCCAGGCAGAAAGCTTTGGGAAGTACTAAGTGTCATGTAAGTGTAGGTAGAGATTACCGATGCCACGTCTGGTTATCTGAATTTATTAGTTTCCCCACTGATTCACAACTACACCTCTGTCAAGCCTGCTTCATTTTTTTTCACAAGACAGTTTTTTCTACAGGCCTTTGCTCGTTCTTTTGCAGTTGTGTGACTTGGACCATGAAAAAAGAATAGTAGCTTGGTATCTAATACATTAAGCGTTTCAGTTTTAGCTTGCACTTTTTCCATATTGTGCTTATTTAATTGGACTTCTGAGTTGAGGTGTCTCAGAGGATATGCAGTAGTTGAGAGGAGCAGGCTTACTTTTAGTATGCTGTTACATTCTCTCTGATTAACCCAGAAGAAACAAGGAGAAGGTCTGCGGAAGCTCATGATAAAATTTATTAGATGGAGAAGTTTACAAGATGTTGGCTTGAAGGCCATGTGTCGTTGCTATTAAAGAGACATGCTGAAAGTTTTGAGTATGAGACATTCTCTACCTGGAATGTCTCTTGCCATAGAATATGCTTTCATGGATGCTGATAGCCTGCCTGAGCACCACGTGGAACAGAGTGGAGAGAGAGTGGTGAATGTTCCTATTCAGAGGGCAGTTTCATGGTTGACTTAAGCCAGTCTCCTGCAGTGCTGCTGCCAGAAGGGTGGTCGCAGCCTCTTGTTCACATCTCATTTCTTCTCATGGGCACTAGCAACCCATAAGATCAGGTTGAAAGCTAATCCAATGAAAATACTAGTTTTCAGCCAGATCAGAAAGCTGTAGTGCAGCTGTACAAGCAGAAGGGAAAGGGTGGAAAATGCCTGTCTTGAGGGCAGGAAAAGAGGAAAACCAGAAATACTTCTTCAGCTGTCCAGAACTGGAGCAGTCTAGGTTTTGATGAAGAAGGGGAGAATGAGCAGACTTTTCTTCCAGGTGCTAAAGGAAAAACAGACTTCAAACACAGGAGCTGTTCCTGGATTTTTAATTCTCAAAAATGTATTGAGAAACTGAAGGGAACAGAGGGGTGTATGGATGTCATTGGGGGTTTTGACAAACTCATTTATAATGCAAAAAAACTACAGGTATTACGTATGAGTAACTGGCAGGGCACAGCAAAAGAAAAGTCAAAACCAAAAAGAGGTAAACATGTCAACTATGCTAGCATGCAGTCAGTGATCCTAGAGTATGTAGCTGGAAGGTGCTGGGAGTGGTACAATTAAACGTGTTGTTTGAGCCTCTGTGCATTCAGACCAGACATCTAATCTGTCAGGAAAGCCATGATCTCCATGAGAGTCATACTCCTGCCTTCTGGACATGAAGAAACTTGCAAAACAAAGAAGGCTTCCTTGTTCTGGGAGCGTGGATGAAACAAATGCTTGATCTGTTCATTTTTAATAGCTTTGCCAAGAGCTGGTGGCTTTGATTAAGCAGACTTGTAGTCCTTATATCCAAAAAGCAATGTCCTCAAATCAAGTTGTTAAATTCGGAAGGCCCTTTTATTGCTGGCTGTGTAGCATATTTGTGCATCAGTTCTCTGCACATTGTTAAATCATTTCTCCCTTTGGCTCTGCACATCGCCTAGTTAACACTGCAATTAAGACAGCATTTTCTGCAGTTTCTGGTTTGTTCTTATACATGTAGTTTTAATTGGGAGGTATAAGCACAGCTCTTGGCTCTTCAACTTGGCAATGTGCATTTGCAGCCTAGAAAGCCAACCGTGTCCTGGGCTGCATCAGAAGAACCATGGCCAGCAGGTCAAGCGAGCTGATTCTCCCCCTCTACTCCACTCTTGTGAGACGCCTCCTGGAGTACTGTGTCTAATTCTTGAGCTCCCAGCATAAGGAGGACATGGAGTTGTTGGAACAAGTCCAGAGGAGGGCCACAGGGATGATTGGAGGGTCACAGAGATGATCAGAGGGTCACAAAGGTCATCAGATGGCTGAAGCACCGCTCCTGTGAAGACAGGCAGAGAGAGTTGGGGTTCTTTGGCTTACAGAGTAGGCTCCAGGGAGTCCTTATAGTGGCCTTCCAGTACCTGAAGGGGCCTACAGGAAAGCTGAGAAGGGACTTTTTACAAGGGCTTTTAGCAAGATGACAAGGGGTAATGGACTAAAACTGGAAGAGGAGAGATTTAGGTTAGATATTAGGAGGAAATTCTTCACTGTGAGGGTGTTGAACAACCAGGGAAGTTGTGGATGGCCCACCCCTAAAAGTGTTCAAGGCCAGGTTGGATGGGACTCTGAGCAGCCTGATCTAGTTGAAGCTGTTTGCCAGTGTGGATCGGTTGGATCTAGATGATCTTCAAGGTCCCTTCCAACCCAAACCATTCCATAAGTCTATGATACTAAGCAGCTGTTACGAGACAGAATGCTATCCTTAATATTTGATGTCTAAACCAGAGACTTCTCTACATGGAGTCGTCTGACTCTTCAGTCAAGCACTTGAATTCTTCTCAATTTCTTTTCATGACATTGCCGTTTATCCTTGTGTTTATCTTTTTCAGGGTGCAGGACAGGAGAGGCTAAGCTGACCAAAGGATTTAATTTGGCTGCCCGGTTCATCATCCACACAGTGGGACCCAAGTACAAAAGCCGGTACCGTACGGCAGCTGAGAGTTCTCTCTACAGCTGCTACCGCAACGTTCTGCAGCTTGCCAAGTGAGCACACAGCTTAGGGGAGGGTGTCTGCCCTTAGTGGTCAGGGCAAGCCAAAATTGCTCTCAGTTGCTCCCTCCCCACCCTCCCAGGGAAGGATAAAAGGGGAAGGAAGGCAAGGCTGTAAGTTTAAAACTAGAGCAGGTTTAATAGAACAGGGAAGGGATAGTAACACCTGGGGTAATAATGAACAATATACAAATATGTTCAAAACCTGATTTCAGTGGTCACTGATGTAAGTGTCCAAAAGGCCCCTGTGGCTGAGCCGACTTGGAAAAACAGTCCAGGGCTTTTCCAAGCAACCACTGGAGTCAGATCCTGCAGCACATGGCAAGCTGAAGACAGAGTGCAAGGCTCTCCTACATATCTGCTGGACAAGCAAAGTGAGGCAGGAAGGAAGGAAGGACACACTTTTCCCCTCTCGTGGGTTTTAGAGAGTATGGCTGGAAATGGGAAGGAATACTGACCCCTTTCTGTACTGCCAGCTGGATCCCTCAGTGTTCTAAACAATGCCATCTCTCTAGGTCCTTGTATTAATACCATAAAACTAGCCTGTGCTGCCTCAAGTCGTAACAGGGGGCTTGTATTCCCTGGCACGTAGTTCTAGATACTTGGGCCTGCACAGAGGCCAAATGGCTGTGAATATATTCTCACGTGCACTGGATTCAGTTAAGGACATGGGAACATTAGTGTCTCCATTGTATACTTCATACCTTTTCTTATCTGGGCTGTGGTGTAGATAAAATATGCAGAGAGATCCAAGCTGGTTGAAGTCCTAAAACAGCATAGCTAGAGCTGTGCAGCATTGAGTGACTTTGAGGAGAGGCAGCATTGATAACTGCACTGGGCTCTGTGCTGCAAAAAGCTTTAAATGAACTTGCTCAAGCAGCAACTTCACACATCTCTGCAGCCACTTGGACATATCCATGGGCAGATCTGACTCCTGTGTCAGCTTATATATGCAGCCTCTCTGCCTTCATACAACAGCCACCTACAATTCTGAGTCAGGGTGCAAGGTTATTTCTAAATCAATAGTTGCTGAAGATGGGTTTGTAGTTTTTCTTCTTTGATCTGTGGTATTTTCTGCTTCCTCTTAGCTAACACGTTTTTTGATCTTTCTGCTTTCTATTTTTGTGTTCTTTCCTGTGTTCTGTTCTTCTCTTGATATGGCTGTTGTAATAGTTGCAGTCACAAAAAAACACCTGAACAAGAGGCCATAAATATACTTAACATTAGGGCTAAGAAGCAAATTCTTCCAAGTCTGGACTGTGTGTTACAGTGCAATAGGAACTGTTTCATCATCAAGATGACAGCTAAGGTTTCTAGTGCTTGCCAGTTTTGTTCTGCCTCAGAAGTAACAAGCAAAGTCAGGTCTGGATTGAAATATGTTAAAAACAATTTAAAATTCTAATAATTCTACTTACTGAATTCTGAGTGCCTTTCAGTCAATCTGTTCTCTAGAGTAACTTTTAACACTTGTGAAATTGTCTGCCAGCTCTGAGCTTGCTCAAACTACTCTGGTGAGTGTTGGCAACACCTCTGCTTTCCTCTTCTCTGGCTCTCTGCTGGAAGCATCTTACTGATCCTAAAGTATGTATCACTCCATGCCAATGATTGTTTAATCATATCTGGGATTGGTAGTAAGCTACCTTGATCTGCCTCCTCTATCAAAACAATGATAGGTCAGATGGAGATGCCATAGAGAGCACTTTTTTTTCCTCTCTTTTCACTCACTGTTAATCCTATACAGGAAGGAAAGTATTGTGGAAAGGATTGCAGGGAGCTTCAGGGAATGAATCCTTCAGCTGGATATGAGAAATTGCAGGAACAACATAGTTGAGGTAGAAGGACAAATCTGAGAAGAAACACAAGGAAAAAGTGTGGAATCTTTAATGGTTCCCTTCTTCTCTGCTTAATGAGTATGCATCTTGCCAGGAAAGAGTCATGCACAAACCTGAAAGGATTGCTGCTGTGTAAAGTAGTGTTACCTACTGTACTGACAGACATTTGTTCTCATCTTCTATTAATTTTTTTCTTTTTGGATTTCAGGGAACAAGCAATGTGCTCTGTAGGATTTTGTGTCATTAACTCTATGAAAAGATGCTACCCCTTGGAGGATGCAACCCACATAGCACTGCGTAAGTGTTGGAAAGCAACATAAACTGGGTGGCAGTATTCAGCAGTTCTCTTCCCTCTGACAGACTAGCATTGATACGGGGAAACTTTTTTAGAGGGCTGTAGTTTGTAAGAGGCTGTAAAAAGGCCTTCCATGGTTGCTTAGGAAATGGAAGATAAAAACAAATGATCCTGTCTCTTTTGAGAGGTTATCACTAAAGATCCATGGGATTCGGTGCTGGAACTTGCAGTCTTCAATATATTAATTGATAACCTGGAAGAGTTTGCTGGTAATAGAAAATAACAGAAAATGGTTCAGAACATTTAAGATTGAGGCCTTTTTTGTTGAATAGCTGCAGATGGACGTCAAGCAACAGTGAATTTCACCTACCATTTTAATGTCATCACCATATCGAAATGTAAAGTTATGTTCTTCACCTACTGACCCACCCCTATATACTTCTGCCTTCACATGCAAAATGATGGGCTAATTCAAGGGAGCAAGATCTTGAGATTATAATAGTTCAGTGAAAACAGCAGGTCACTGGAGTTTAAAGCAACCTGAATAAAGCACAACAAAATTAAGAAAGTTATGTTATACATCTGTATTTTGTCCACCCTTCAAAAAGAGTATGGTGGAACTAGAAGAAGTTGAGAAGGTCCGCAAGAATAGGGAAGGGCAAGAAAGACCTAAATAAGCTGAAGTAATTTTCAGGCTGGAATACACTGAACTTGAAGGGAGTGTGATAGATGTCTGCAAACTCATGAGTGGCATGTAAATGGTGAAATCAGCTGTTCACTGTCTTCTAAAATAAGAACCTTCAAACAATGCTAGGGTTAATCTGGTTCAGAACAAACAGTAGGAAATGGTTCTTATGCTCACACTATTTGTTTTATGGAACTTTCTACCAAAAAGCATTGTAGGTGCTAAAAGTTTTCAAACGTATTTGGGTTCAAGTGGAAACTATATTGAAGAAAAAAATGAAGGTTACTAAAATCAGAAAATTTTCTAGGCTGACAATGCTTAAAGAATAGCAATCAGAGAATAATACTATGTACTTGCCTGGTTCCTACTTTTCCCTTTTCTCTTTTTAATTTCTATTGGCCTGCTCCTATCTGCTTTCCACCGCCACCACCCAGTCCCTGGACCTTCCTGCGTGGTACGTCTGCCCAATAGCAAAGTTGTTGCAGATGGAAGGAGCGGGTTTTCCTCTTGCTGTGCAAGCTGACTGGAGAATCCTTTCTTACCTTATCCTCTGTTTAGCAGAAGTGCTGACCCTGGAGAAACAGATTTGTCCATTGCTTTCTCTGCTGTCTGCCTGTAGAGTGAGACATCTGAAAATATCTGCTCACATAGGTTCAGAACACTGTTTGCTGTGGAACAGCACAACTGCATTTGTCCTGTAAAGTGGTGTTGCAGCTCAACCCAATTATACATAAATTTCTGTACAGGAAGTATTTGAAAATAGCTCTTCTTATTTTTTTTCCCTCTGCTGTTTCTTGAAGAACTCATGCTAAAGTATTCTCTGTAGACTTACTTCCTGTATTTCTCTCTTCTGTTCTCTCTAGAGAGCTATATGCTACTTGATAAAATACTGCTAGACCAACCTATTTGTTTGGACACTTTCTCTCTTGGCAGTCTGACAGAAAAGCACTTGAAAATCTTGACATGTCAAGATTATTGCAGATCAAGGACCTCATCTGTACAAAGATGTGTTTGACTGAGAGCTTGGTTACAAACCATTTTTCCCCCCTCTGCTGGAAGTGCTTAGGAACTTGACTGTGTCTCTGGATTATGCTCAAGCTTTGGGAGAGTCCAAAAAAAAACTATAGGGGAAATAAATTCTCTCACAATTTGCAAATAAAATTTTTATGTGCCTTGTTTGCATAGCTAAGCTCAGAGATCTTGTGTGGCTGACTCTGTCTTGCACCAGCTTCTGCTGTGGCTTGTATATCATCTTGCTTTCCTGATAACTTAGGGCTCTGTGACTTGTTCTAGAAAGATCTGGTTTTGACAGTTTCCTGAGGACTCTGTAAAGGAAGGATTTGGTTTGATTTTTGCAAAGCCATAGAATCGCATTCCACAGACTGAGGAATACCTAGTCAGCTAAAAGCAGAGAGATACTTTTTTCTCTTTGTATCCATTTCTAAAGTGTGAAGCAGGAGAGAGTGGAGATGGAAATTCCAATATGGCAAACAACCCATTTGGTATGTTGAACTACGACTTAATCCACATTTGCTTGCAGCCTATGGAGCTGTTTTGTATGAAGAGGGAGATGTGTCTCTATTCTGCACTCTGACTTCCTCACTTGTAATTGTGTGTGTAAATTTCTTCTCCTGTTTACCTAATTACGTATCATCTCTTTGCTTGCAGGTACAGTTAGAAGGTTCTTGGAGATTCATGGAGAGACTCTGGAGAAGGTGGTATTTGCAGTTTCCGAGCTTGAAGAGGTATCTCCTTGCTCTTCATTCCACCAAAATTGATGGACATTTGATCTTCTTTGCAGCAGTATTAACTCTCTCAAACTGCATTGGAGAGCTGAATTCAGATTTCCCCTTCAGATTACATAAACTTTTGTTTCTACAGCATTCTTTTGCCCCCTTTTAGAACAGCATCTTTCCCAGTACTTTCTTTGCAGTCACTGTGGAGGTATTGATTCTTTTCATCTCTGCTTCCATGGTTCTGAGGCATGAGCAGGAGCTGCTACTAGATGTTATAGCATGCAGTTGTGCTGGATGGCATCTGCCAGCCAAAAGTGAAATCCCTCATGCCGGATTCCCTCCTTAAGCAACACTGCTTCTCCTGTGCTTTCTAAAGGCCAGTTTAGCACCTACAAACACCTTAAACATTGCTTGCTGGCTTGTTGAAACAGCAAGCTTATCATTAAATGATCTCTGTTCAGATAGATGCTAGCAGTCTGAACATCAGCTTTTCTTGCTGGGCAAAAAACCCACTGTGTTGAGGTTCTATGGCATCTGGAGGAGGAAAATACCTAACTTATTGGGGGTTCTAAAACTGCTGATCAGTTGGAGAGAACACATGAAGTATGACAACATTTAGTAAAGATTTTTCACTGTTTTCCTCCAGGTAGGGAGAGTTTCTCTTGGCTGGTTATTGCTTTTTCTTTTTTCCCAGTCAGATGGCTGGATGATCTATAATACAAGTAGCCTTTGCTGAATTCTGTCATCCATGCATATTGTAACTTCATTACAAAGCTTAAGTGTCTGGGATCTAGCTGAGTTTATGCAGGTTGAAGCAGAGTCCTCTCAAGGTCATTTGCCTGTAAGGCCAAAAAAAAAAAAAAAGGTAGCCTTGATTGAGGTTATCTGCCTTTATTGTCAGGTAGCAGCCCAAAATAAGCCATTGGGGAAAGTGATACTCTGCCTCCAGGCCTTTGAGAAGGTCCCTGCTACAAGGGCAGGTGTTACTCAACCAAAGAGCAAGGATGTATGATAGACCTTCAAGCATTTTTTCTTATTTGTAGGCCACTTACCAGAAGTTGCTGCCTCTGTATTTTCCAAGATCGTTGGAAGAAGAGATACAGTCCCTGCCTTACCTCCCTGCAGATATTGGCAATGCAGAAGGGGAGCCTGTAGTACCAGAGCGACAGATCAGGATTACTGAAAAGCCTGGTGTTCCAGATGGTGAGTTCTTCACTGAACTTTCAAATAACTACCTCTTGGTCAATGGAGAAACTGAAGAGGCAGGTTTTCTACCCTACCTCTCCTAAGGCAGGTTTTAATCAAGATAGTTGTCAGGCTGCCTTGTTGGCTTCATGTGCTCCACAGTGCTAACTTCTGCTTTCTGCCTCATGGTGAAGTGATGTGGTTAGAGGATGTGGTAGAGCTGTTGTTCTGTCTTTTTCTTTCGTGGTGGAGAGCTGAGATAGTTAATTCCTTTTCAAATTTGCTCCAAAGGTGATTAGGAACTTTGCAGATTTTTTCAGAATCTTCTGCAGCCACTAACTTAAAAAAGACATTATTGTTAATGATCTACACTGATATATTAGCAAAGTGTTACTTGTGTATTAGCTAATGGTAGCGCAAATGCTGAGAATCTGTTGATACAGCATGTGTATCAAAATAGTAAATGCTCAATGAAAACTAGGAGCAATTCCCTAAAAGACAGAGGAATTAGATCAACCCAGAAATTGCTGTTTTGGAAATGGCTGTCAAAGCTCCGTGAAAAAAGTCTGTGAACAGGTTGCCTTGGTGTTGGGGTTGAGGATGTGACATGTAGGACATAAATGGACATAGCTGGCTCATTCTGCCTTATTTATTAAATAAGGCTGGGAAAGTTTAATACTTCTTCAGGCAAAGCATTAAACCATCAAAAGGAGATAAATTGTAATGGGTTTCATAGGTTTTCTGCTTCTGCATGGCTAGTTGGGCTAAGGCTGAAAATGTGAAGAGGCTACAGACAACTTGTGTTTTCCTGTTTGCAGTTTGACATCTGAGATACCTACTCCTGCTGATCAGATTCTGATATTTTTTTCTGTCTTGACTGCTGGTTAGAGTGGTAATTGCAGCTGTGGTTCATCAGTGTAAGGCTTTCAACCATGAGCTAAGAATTTGTGAAATTACTCATTTAGCATGTGTAGGAGCCAATGGGTACAATGGAATCTGGCACTTCTGTCCCATTGCTATTGTAGCCTGTCACACTAAAACTGGGAAACTCCGTTCCCATCCAGATTGGCCAGAGAAACAATGCTAGAAGGCTTATCAACATTCCTTGATGATACCGAGTTCGGTGGAGCATTCTGGTATTATCACCAGCAAGCAAACCTGTGCTCTTGTACTTCATCACACAGTCACGTTGTAAAAAATACTATAAAACTATTCAATCTCAGGTTGCCACCAGCTCTACAGTACCTGTTCAAGTAGTGTTAATGATGTAAGAAGATAGGCCTTTCTACAGTCCAGCTTCTACATTGAATAAAGCTGCTGTATCTGTCCTTCAGCACACTTACTTTTTTTTCCCCTATGACAAATGACAGGTGTAAAGCCCAAGTCTCTCTTCAAATCTTATCTTCCAAGAGTGTTAGCCATTATCCCTTTGGGACAAGCTGATGACTGGGACCTGCCCAGGTAGTTACCAGGCAAACCAACATTTTTAAGGGAGTCCATAGTTATTAATGGCAGAGTCTGTGGCTCTGGTGAGGTATCAGAAGCACATCCTGGTATATTGTGAGGTTTTATTTTAATTTGTAACATGATGCCTGGGTTGGCTCGCTGATATTTAGCAGCATTGCTGTCTTGCATGCAGCTCAAACATTTTACACTGCCTTTGTTCCTCCTGCAGATGCTTCAGATGAAGAGGGCCTGGAGGCAGATTTGGCTTTCATTGGCTCCCATGCTTTTGCCCGCATGGAGGGAGATGTCGATAAACAGAGACGCCTCATCCTTCAGGGACAGTTGTCAGAGGCAGCACTGCAAAAACAGCACCAGAGGAAGTGAGAATTTCCTTGTCTGTGTTAAGGTTTTGGGTTAGTTAGCTGTTTAGAGGACCAAGCCTTTGTGGTAATTTTGTTATCTGTAAAGCCTAATCTACTGGTCAGAAAATACAGATAAAGTCTGGTGTTACCCTGGATCACTATGGTAGCCTCTTTGGTCCGAAGGGAGGAGGGAAGGAGCAATAGGAGGCTAAGGGAAGCTAACGAACACTAGCATGCCCAGTGCATCCAACCAGCTGTCTTGCCGCTTTGCCACGAGATGTCACTGTTTGGTCACCGCAGTTTGTAGTGAGGTCACCTGCTTTCAGTACTGCCCACTTGCTCCTGCGGTTCCGGGCAGACAGGGAAACAGGTTTCCTCCACCTTTCAAACCAGAAAGGTAAATAAGTGAATGCTGAGGCTTTTTTTCCTTTACCCATCCCCCATTAACCCTAATGTGCACGATCACTTTCTTAGAAGCTGGTTCTGTGCTGGAGTCCTCTTGTGGTACAATGTTTGGCTTGTTTTGTCAGATGAGGCACTAAGTTCACTGTTCAAAGGAAAAAAAACCAAACAAAACAAACCAGATGTGGCTCTGGTTCCTGCGTAGTTGTGTTCAACTTACAGACCTTTTAAAGAATTTTTTTCTTTTTTTTTTTTTCCCCTCCTTTTCAAACACGGACACTGAAGTGCCCAAAGGCCATGCCACTGTAGTTACTAGTTTGTGCATATTCATTGGCCCTGTGAAAATCACTAGGTATGTAACTGACACTTGGATGTCTTTTTGGTTCTAGGGTTTTTTTGTCTGACACTTCTTTCTTTAACACCTTCATAGTTGCTCCACAGGTCAGAAAACTACAACAGTAGAGAGCAGGCTTGCTCAAAAAGAGCTTGTTTTGTCCTTCCTTTATGCCTCTTCAAGTTTTTCATGCTAATCCAAAGGGGAATCAGATCTGACCAGATATTTTTAACTTTCTAGCTACAACCGCTGGCTGTGTCAGGCAAGAGCTGAAGACCTTTCTGATATTGCTTCTCTGAAAGCCTTGTACCAGACAGGTAAGTTCAGGGTACCAATGACTGGTGCATATTGTCTTAAAGCAAAAGTGCAAAATAAAAATACAATACTTACTTTGGACTTGAGTACACAATACATTGTGTTGTTAAGCTAGAAGCCTGGCATAGAACTGGGCAGCATCTCTGCAGTAAAGCAGTAATTCTCTTTTGGGTTTGAAAGACTGTATCAGATTCCAAAGCTGCTCTGCTTTAACAATCTGAATATACATGCATATCCTGAATTTCCTGTAGCTTTAGGTGTAAATCAGCATTGTTAGATTCAGCCAGTGCTTTGTATGAGATAATCCAGACCAAAAGATGAACTATCTCGCCTCTCATGACAAAGAAATGAAGGTTACTTTCAGATAATTAGTGCAGAAAATAAGGAGTTACCAAAGCAACTTTTAATACAGCTTTCCTGAATAAACAAGCTTGCTTTATTTCTCTCAGGTTAGGTATGTGTTGCTCTCCTCTATCTGTTTCCTAATACTCATGGCTGAGGAAGTCCTGTGGGCAGCACATCTTGCAACTTTGAGTTGAGTGGATGAGGAGATGAGGGAGAGATTCAACAACCTGATGGAGAGTTGAGTGGAAGAAAATAGCTGTGAGGTCCTTGCAGCCTGGGAAGCAGAGATGGGAAACCTGTACTCTTCACTTTTACCCTTTAGGTAGCTTCATACTGGGATGTTAAGACCTGCCATAGTCCCAGGGGTTTATGTTTGCTTTGCACCATGACAGGAAGAAACAGGCAGGTAGTCAGGCTCTCAAAAGCATGGCTGTGTTTCTGCACGGAAAGTCTGTTCAGCACTTTGGCTGCTATTTTTGGTCTCCTGAAAAATCAACATATTTACCTTGATCTTTGTGCAAATATCAAGGCTGTGTGATATCATCTACTCAGTAGCTGCAGTTTTTAATTCTCTTGTTTGCCTTAGACAAGGCTCTGTGGGCTGCAGGTGACCCATGAGGCATCTCTGGGAATCGTGGCAGGCAGTACATTTCAGAGCTTGTTTTCTGGGAAGAAGTTTGCTTTGGTGAAAGAATGGGAAGTTAAGGGTTTCTCTTTTTAATAAAAATTGTATTATTACTATAGATTTAGATAAATGTGGAGTATACAGGAAAGAAAATTGTAGTCCTTAAAACTTAAGCTTCTGGGATGTGATGTGCCCTTCTCTTTTGAACTAGAATATCTACTGGTATAGGAGAACAGGAACTCTAGTGTATTTTTTCTGTTGTTACATTGGAAACCAGAGGCACTGCAAAAATTCTGAGCTGTGACTGTTTCTCCGTAGTTTGAAAGGGGTCTTGAAAGGAATTCCAAAACCAGGCATGACTTGAGAAGTTTTGAGGCGCATATATAGATATTTTTTCTTTTACAGGTGTGGATAACTGTGGTCGCACAGTGATGGTGGTAGTTGGAAGGAATATCCCTGTAACTTTAATAGACATGGAAAAGGTAAGACTTTGTAAAACTAGAATTGTGTGCACTAAATACAAATATTTAGGATGTGAAAGGGGTAATTCAGTTTTAATACTAAAAACGTTACCTGTAAAAGACTTAAAATAGTTTAAATAGAAATTAATTTTGTTGGCAGATAAAAACTTAGTCCCTTATAAAACTGTGTGTGTGTGTTAAGATGAGATTTCTTGAGGAGGAACTGGACTATTTTTAGAGAAACAGGCCTAACATGAACTTCTTTTTCTTCTTAAGAAGAAAGACTTGGCCTGTTTCTATAACTGGCAAGACATTAAGAGTGAAATGTAACAAGTCAAATTAGATTTTCATGAAAACAGCAAGGATTTATCTCCATCTGTGAGGTCAGCTAGGCAAAAGAGACACCTAAATGATTAACAGTGAAGTTGAAGACTTGGAATGTTTGCCTAGCTCAAGCACGCCACACAGCTTCATGATTCCTGATGTATGAATGAATTAAAAGAAGTATATTAAAACGTAATGCAACTGTAAAAGAGTTCTTTGCAAATATAAATTTCATTTCTTTCTGTCTCAGGCTCTTCTGTATTTTATCCATGTCATGGATCATATTGCAGTGAAGGAATATGTCCTGGTGTACTTCCATACCCTCACAAATTATTACAATCAACTAGATTCTAATTTCTTGAAGAAACTCTATGATGTTGTTGATGCCAAGTGAGTGTCAATAGAAAAACCCCTTCTATGCAAATATTATGTAATTCCCTGCATCTGGTTTCCCATTTATTTGTGAGAGAGTTTTGCTGGGACAAAAACCTCAATAAATAATGAAGGCAAGAGGAAGGAAGATAAGTTTCCATCTACCAAACCAGGAAGTTCTGTGCTCTGCAGTCTCCCTTCTGGAGCTGTTAGAGACGCATGCTGGGTGTGTTTCCTGTCTCTATCCAGAGGTGGAGCATCTGGAGCCTGGCATCCTTAAAAGTATGTTGCTAGTTTTGAGGGAAGAAGCTTGGCTAACATTGACAGTCATAATTTATCCACATAAAAGTCTGCAGGCTATTTTGTCTTGATATGAAAAATAATAATTCTGGGTTTTTTCCCTTTTACATGTACTTTTCCATTATCTGCCCTTATAGTAGATCTAAATGTAAAGCTGCATCACAGGCACATAAGCAAAATTATCTGTGTTTTGACTGTTCAGGTATGTATGTGACCTTAATTAGAAGATGCTTTTAAAGCATTTTTTCTTTCTCTAAACCAGGTACAAGAGGAACTTGAAGGCACTGTATTTTGTCCACCCAACATTTCGTTCAAAGGTGAGATATATAGTACAAAATAAAATCATGGTTTGGGTTTGTGTGTGATAGCATGTGAGAACATAGTATCAGGAGTACGAAGGTATGCAGAAGACTTCCAAAATTGGGCAGTATCTTCTGGATCCCTGGTCAGAACTTGAAATTCATCCCCATCTTTGATCTATGTGTCATCTTCCAACCTTAGAGATGAGCTGAACCTTGTGTTCTTAACAGAGAGAGGTGGAAGGTTTGGATCTCACTTCTTCCAAAGAGAAACATTTTGTCCTTTTTCCTGCTGTCTGGTTTACAGGATGACAAACCGTGACCAAAACCTCTTAGAAGTCTTTTTTGTGTAGTTCATTTCCTAGATGTTTCACCTTTTCTCTACCCACAAGAGGTATTGTTTGTGTGCTGCCTATCACTTAAGAGCTGCCCTGGCCAGGGCAGAGGGCAGTGTGTCAAGCTGCCATGAGATCAGGCAAGATTACAGAGTGCAGAGTAGCAAAGAGAGATGGGAAGGATGCCTCTGTGACTCTCTGTTGAGAGTTCAAGAGTTGAAAAACTGAACTCATAAGGCAGTAAGTTATCCTCGACTATGATCTTCAGGTTACCCAGGGAAGCTGTGGCTGCCCCTTCCCTGGAAGCATTCAAGGCCAGGTTGGATGGGGCTCTGAGCAATCTGGTCTAGTGGGAGGTGTCCCTACCCATGACAGGAGGATTGGAACTAGATGATCTTTAAGGTGTGTTCCAACCCAAACCTTTCTGTGATTGTGGGATGTGTGTGGGGCAACAGAAGGAGGAGCTTGCTCCCTTCTATACTTTGTGCATGCTACACGTTGCAGCAGTATGAATACTTCAGATGAACTGTCAGCAGCAGCCCTTCCTAAAATTTTTCTTTGTCCTGTTAAAGCAATTAGAAATGTGATTCTCCTTGTTAACATCAGATTAACCTCTGTGTTTTTTCTCTTTTTTGCTGACATTGATCAAATTTGATAAAATAATATGCCTGCAAAAAACATCTGTACGTGTTCAGCAAGAATTTGTTAAATTTCCAGAAAGTCCTTTATTTTGTGTGCACAGTTGGGACAGCATGGAACTCAGATCTTCCCTGTTTTTATGTAGATGAGACTGAGTTTTCCCAACAGCAAACTTTCGGTTTCTATCAGGATGTTGATTATTCCCACACGGTACAGATCTGAGGTCTGAGTGATGGAATTCAGCTTTTGGCTCTGATACTCCTGAAAACATAGGAGCCAGCACAGAACATTACAAAGGGCACAAAGCTGAGTGGAAAAGTTGAAGCTAGGACATACTAGTGTTCCAGATACCCAGTGGCACTTTGTCTCCCTCTTCTCTTGCCATGCATTTCTATTTGAGAAGCATTTTTTTAATTGAAGCATGAGAACTCATATTCACTAGTCCATTGCCATGTTCTCTGTCCCTTTGGGAACTGCACTAGAACTTGGCAGATCTTGGGCAAACAGATAGTTGGGGAGAAGCAGGGAGGGTAAGAGCTCTCTAACTTGCTGGAAATTAAATTGGTTTGTATCCTACTTCTAGCAGCACAGCTGGAGGCAAAAAGAGGATGTATGTCCATGTCTTTTTTGCCAAGCCTTTTCTCTAACAGAAAGGCAAGTGGGATTGCTGCTGGCTGCTGCAGAGACAATCAGCTTCTGGAACGTGAAGGGGAATATACAGCAGAAAGTCATGATGGAAAAGGTGGCTGCTAAGAGGGAATGATTTTTCTCTCCCCTCCTTTTGGCTATTTCAGGGCTGTTGTCCCTGTGGAAGATTGCTAGCCCAGAAGCCTCTAATACCTTAACAAATGTTTGGCACATTCATCTTCCTGCTTGGAACAAGGACTTTCTTCCCTAGAAATAGTGGAAAATACACAAAGTCTCATGTAGGAGGAAGGCTTGTGCATTCATGCAGCTTCCCAAACCCATCACCCTTGTGCATTGATCTCATTCTGATATCTGATAGAAGTGGTCCATGTTACTGCAGTATTGAATCCAGGCACAGTGGATGTCTGAGAGTCATATTGCTTATTTCTGGGCTTTAAGAGGTCCAGAGGCTTTTAATTGTGCCTCTTGGATACTCATGTGCCCCTAGAAAACAAGCATAGTTCTGAAAGTGATTCACAATGCCAGTGATGACTCTTTGCTTGGTTTCTAGATGTGACACTTCTGAGGATAGTTGCCAGTCTAGAATACATGGTATTCAGTATGCAGGGAGGAGGGTTCAGCA
>NW_009952564.1:7258485-7269984 GCF_000747805.2 Chaetura pelagica
GTTATCCTAAAACACAGAGTAACAGAAGCAGACGTGTCACTGCAAAACCTATTTTTGTACACAAATCCTGCCTTTTTTCATGCTTCAGTGGCAGTCTTCTTGTGATCTTTGAAGAACCTGATCCTCTAAAAATACTCTTGAAGTGCTATCACAGGTTCCTTCATACCCTTGCTTGTAAATGTACTTCTGCTTGTTATTGCTCTAGTTGCTGATAAATAAATAATGGGATCTTTGGGGCTTTTTTGTGTGAAGTTTCTTGGCTCTCCTCTTCTGAGAGCTCCCTAAACATTTCCTCAAGGGTTTTATTGTGGTGTTACCTCCTTTCTGTTAACTTACTGCAGTCCAATTAAAGCTGTCAAACAGAATCATAAAATGGCTGAGGCAGGTAGGGACCTCTCTAGAGGTCCAGCCTGTCTGGTCAAGCAGGGTCAGTTAGAGCTGGTTGCCCAGGACCATATGAGTGGTCATTAATAGGAACATGTGTGACATGTAGAACAGTAACCTCTCGTTCTCACAAATGTTTTCTTTTCCTTCAGTCTGCCAGGAAAAGACTAGAAATAAAGAAAAAGTAACCTAGTGCTTAATTTTTAAGAAGGTGGGTTGAAAATAAAAAGCTTCTGAAGTCAATCTAAATAGGAGTATTTAATAACTTGTAGAAATATCAATAGTGTCTCACTGGCCTTTGTAAAACAAAAATTACTTGCCCTGTTTACATCCAAAAGAGACAGAGGTGGGTATACTTAAAGTAAAATCTTGTAGAGTAAGTTGATCAGGTTTATTCTTGTAGAATAAAATGATAACACTTTGATTAGAGATGTGGTAAAACAGAAGAACACACTCGCTTAGCCAAAGCAGAAAGGAGATTTCAGTAGGACCTTCAAACAGCTTGAAGTCTCTTTCTCTCCCTTGAACTGCCATTTCTGTGAAAACTTGAAGGCCAAGTGTTTAAAATGCTTCTGTCAGATACAGAGTCAGAGGTCATATCTGAGCTGGCTAAACTGGAAGTGAAAATGTGTCACTCTCCAGATGTTTTTTTGAAGACAAATAGCAGAATACCTGGCAGCTGGGGAGGAGTGAGTGTAGAGTCAGAAACACTAGCTCAAAAGCTCCCAAGACAGTGCTTACTAGCAGCCAGTGGTGTGTACTTCCTGACATTATTGTGTTATTGCCATGATATTAGTGTTTCAAGCTTAACTCAAGCCTGTTTCACTGTGGAGTATTATGTTGAACTTGAAGGTTTTGAAACAGCACCATCTTAATTTGGTTTTGCTGGGATTTATTTTCAGGTCTCGGCATGGTTTTTCACAACCTTTACAGTCTCAGGGTTAAAGGACAAAATCCACTATGTGGAAAGCCTTCAGCAGTTATTCACAGCCATACCCCCAGAACAGATTGATCTTCCTCCTTTTGTCCTTGAATACGATGCCAGGGTAAGTGATTGCATGTGGCAAGCTGTAGTTCTTGTGATTCTCCTGTTCTGCTCTGTGAGAGCTTTAAAAGGGCTGATTTTCACATCTGAAGAAAGGGAGGGTTCCAGGAGACTGTAGTTGTTCTTCTTTGAGTACCAATTTTCGTATGTTTCTTCTACATCAGTCGAAGTAGAGGGCTTGGCTGAGAAGCAGACTCCTTTCCCAATGAAGCAGTCTAAGGGCATAAAAGGCAGACTGCCTTTCTTCAGCCAGGAACTGTAACGTAACACTAAGAGCCTGTGGACAAGATAAAATCCATGCTCTGTACCTCTATGTTCCTTGTACTGACTGCAAGAAGAAATACGTGTTTCATTTTCCCTTTCCCATGTATCAACAGGCACAGAGAAAGGGGAGGGGGAGAAAAAGAGCAATTGGGAAAAATGGAGCTATAGAAGGGTTTGTGTTGGTCCCTCTTCCCTTCTCCATCCCAGGTCTCTAACCAAATGGTGGCATGAGTATGGCTTGCATTGGACAGATCCTTCCAAAGAGGATGTGCTGTAACTACACAGTAACAGTCAGAGTTGTGTGTCTTCATGGACAACTTTGGCTTAATGGCAAAAGTTTAACCTGCACTTTTTGCTTTAAATGGATACAAAACTGAGGCCTATTTTTTGCCTCATCACCAGCACAGTCCTCTCCCAAGTGAATTGTGGCAGTCACTGTACTTACAGAAGACTAAGCCAGCAGTACCTGCTTATTTCTGCCTCTGTGTCATCATCCATTGCACTAGGCTGTACTGGAGAAGACTTTTGCTCAACTGAACTGCTCATTCTGTTTTCATTGCAGGAAAATGGGCCTTACTATTCTTCTTATCCTCCATCCCCTGACTTGTGATCTGCAGTCCTGCTGTGCTGCTGGTTTCCCATGGATCCACTGACGTGATGCCTGCCAAAACCCGTGCATTTGCCCATGTACAGAATACAGAGAGAGGGTTTTCCTCCCCCGGCTCTGGTATTTTTTTACTGATGAGATATTTTCAAGCACTCAAGCAATCAGAGAACTTTATGCCACTGTGAACTGTACAACTATTTCAAATATATTTATCCAATGGAAAAAGTTGATTCAAAGATCACTAGGTGTATTTTATTTTGGGGTTTGTTTATAGAGTTTTTTTGTTATTGTTTTTTTGAAGGTGTTATATTTGTTTCCAAACAGATTTATTCTTTCTGGGATATCCATCAAAAGCACTTGATCCTGTTTTTTAACTATTACCATTTTCCAGCTCTGTTTGTAATACCCATTTCTGACTGGTCTGTACTAATATTGTGCAGTACCAGCCTGACACATTGCTCATCATATGGTCTGTGTGTTTTACATCTGATTACTTTCTTCCTGTTAGTGCTGATTACTTTGGTCTTGACCCAGCAAAAGTGTCTGGAACTGGGAATGCCATGTCTGCAGGCTGAACAAAGCACTACAGCCAAGCCAAGATTACTGCAAGACTTAGTACCATCAATGCTCGGTGAGCTGAGAGCCCTGACAAAGTCCCTGTTGGTTGGCCTTGGATGATGTGACATGTCAGGATGCCACTACCCTCCCAATAAGAATAAAATTGAAAAGCATTTGCCGTTTCTTTTCTCTAATTACAGTTGTTTATGTTCTCCTTTGACAGAAGCATTTGTAGGATGAATTAATGCCATCTGCCTGAAGGGTGTGTGCAGGGGAGGGGAAACAGTGACTTCAAACCCAACCTCTGGTGGCAGAGATGGTTTCTTAGATGTATCAGTGTCCCTTTTATTTCCCATTACATGAACACTGGTTTTTGACAGACACAATACATGTTAGAGAGCTCAGCCACGGGGTACTTGCAGAACTGGAGGTGAAAAGTTTTACCACATGTCAGTGGAAAACAAAAAGAGAAGGGAGAAGTCTCCTGTGTAAAACATAAATAAATACAGAAGAAGGGAATGCCTGATGGGAAGAATGTCACAGCAGTATTGAATATGAAAATCATGGTACAGTTTTCTTGTTTTCACTCCAGCTGCTTTCCTCCCCTGGCTTGTATCTGCTACTCCCTCTTTACCAAACCAGTTTTCCTTATTCTGCCACTTCTGTAATAACTGCCTTTTTAAGCATAAGCGAAAGTCATCGTGAGATATCTTAAAAGGTGGTTATTCACACCTATTGACATGGTTGGAAATAGGTAGCTTTTGTTAAAAGATACTGTAAATTGTTGGGATAAACAAGGAAAAAAAATCGTTCCTTGCTCATCCACTTGCATGTCACACTGTGTTTGCAGTCTGAGAGTTTGGGGTTTTTGTAAGTTAGGAGTGCAGTGAAAGATGGGACATACTGAGTTTCCCTTCTTTCCTACCTTGGCCTCCTGGCTCGAGGTCATGTTTATACTCCGCATATCCTCAGCACATTGGTATGTCAGTTACAGATTAAGATAATCACTTGGCTGGGATTTAACAGTGATGCTTATATAACGTGTAAAAAGCAAGTTGTTTGACTTTTTTAAGTGTCCCCCAGGGTCCTTGTGTGATTCTGTTATCAGATCCAAGGTGCTGCTGAAGGCTGGAAACTTTAGCACAATGGAAAACCACCTTGGTGTTAACCTTTGGGAGTGCAGCACCTTATGGTCAGTTCACATGTGATTCTTTCAGCACTTTCCTGGTGGTTTTTGAGAGAAGGAAATAGCAGCAGTCTGTACAGAGCCACCACGTGTCCCTGCCTCCTCTTTTCACCTAACTGTTTACAGCTGCCCTTGTCTAGTGACTTTTATAGCCAGCAATGAATTTTCCATGCTTCTTTAACAATTTGTATAGCTTTCCACCCCCAGTAACCATCTGCTGTTTTTCACACCCCTGGCATTTTCAGTGGGGCTCTTGCAGAACAGCCAGCATCCACGTAATAAGCAGATTAAAGGTGATTCAGAGCATATTATGAAAACTGAACTCTCAGCTTCACAGGTTTTAGATGGTTTATGTCCCTTTAGCTCACAGATGGCTCAGAGTCATAAAACCTAAATAGTTCTTCTTAGGACTCAGTCTGCACGTTTTTCAAACCCTAGTCCAGTCATTTTAAGAAATTACTTGGCTCAGTGAAGTGCAGATCTGCCTCCAGAGCATTTGCAAAGCAAAAAGGAGATCTTGGCATTTGCATCTTCTTGTGTATATTTTTCCCTTGAAAGACTTTGCTTTAATTTTTTAATTTTTTTAAACCAAGTCTTTCAAATCTCAGTGGCAAGTCAGATCTGTATTTTGCTGTAAAAATCCTGTATTTTCCAGTGAGTCTGGAGTTGTGGCAATTTACCAGTTTTTTACTTCTTTTTTTTTTTTTCTTAAATGGCTTCTAAATGTAACATGCCAGGGGAAAAAAACAAAACAAAACAAAACACCAAACCATTGAAAGTGTTTGGGATTTTCATTGCTATTAAAGTGTTTCATTTAAATATGCCAAAACCAGCTGAACTGCATTTAGATGAAGCTGAAATAAGCACTGGCGTGCCCTAGTGAAGGGTAGGGAAGATGCTTTCTTCCTGAGGAGGGCAGGGAGGCAGTCTGTGTGTTTCATAGCTCTGTGTGCATTTTAACACACCTACCCAGCGCAGTCACTGCAGAACTTCCAAGTTCTGATGAAGGTTTTATGGCCTTGCTTAAAGCTGTTTCACACCATCTGCAGGATCAATAGGGGACTCTCCACAAGAAAGCGTATTGGTGTGATTAAAAGGGTCATTATTAACTCCCTGTGTGATGCTGAAAGTAGAGTGACATAGCTGTCATTAAAACTCAGGTGCTTAGGCACCTGTTGTGAAAATAGCCTCTATCCACTTGCTGACACTGCTATTAGATGTCTTAAGAGCCAGGGTCTGTCAAGCTGATGCCTGTTCGTGGACAAGTGACTCAAAGCATGTTGGCTTACCCGTTGTCATTTGGCCAAGCCGGAATCTGAAGCAATTGTCAAGGCAGTGAAAGGTAAAGTACCTTGTGGCTGCTTCTCTTCCTCCCATTGTGTTTTGTGCTTGTTTCTTGACTGGATACTGTTGGGAATAGGAAAGGGCAAAAACTGGGCAAAGTAGGAATGTCAGCTTTCTACAGGCCATTGAGCAGTGCGAATTTACCACATACACTGGTGACAGCTATTATTTTCCTGTATTCTGCTTACAAGAACCTAGAATGAAAAAGCTGTTGCTTCTGCAGCAATAGCCTAAAACTTTGGGTTTTCTATCATATATGCCTCTGTTGCCTCAGCTTTGTGCCAAATTAGGCCTTCTCCCTCATCTGTCCCTGAGCACTTACGTGACTAATGCTGCAAAGGATTAGCATCCCACTGCTGAGACCAGACACTCTCCATATGAAATTAATTTAGATGGTTCTGCTATTCGAGAAGCTGATATCAGCCCTTCTCCTTTGTCAAACTGAAAAACAAGAGCAAAAGGAGTTGCCCCCTTTCTTTCGCCTCTCTGGGATGAATCTCCTGGTACATCTGTGACCAAGCAACTGAATGAATTGTCCCAATCGGAAACTTGTTTGCACCTCTAAGCATATTACATAAATTCCTGAATACGTTGATTCTGGCTGAATAGGAACTGATCCCAGTGACTTCGGTCAGCAAGTGCAGTCCTGGGAGAGTAAGGGAGGTGTTTCAGCTGCCTTTGGGGGAAAGGGTAAGAAGTAATCTAGCTGGAACAACTCAAAAATCCTCCAGTGCCAAGGAGGGCAAACACCAGTACCTAGCCTATACATCTAGCATGCTGGATTTTCTTCAGTGTCCAATGGGAAAGAATCAGTCCTCAGGTAGAAGGATATAGGGCTGAGTACACAGACCATCAATGTGTAGGCTCTGCACTAGGCTGCAGATGAGCTAAAGCAGCCCTGAGCCACACTGGAGCCATCCTGGGGCTGCAAGGTGCTGTTTGTCTCCAGAACTGAATGAATGATGTCTTCATGCCTCAGGGCTGGGAGGCAGAGCCCTCTTACTTAGCTCATTTGCTTAAAACTAAATCAGAGCTTGGAGGGACTGGGGGAGGGTGTTTACTCTCTGGTGCCAGAATCAACAGAGCACTTTCCTCCAGCAGAAGAGGGGAAAGGGCTGTGTTAAAGGAAAATGGGAAACATAGCCCCGATTTCTAAAAAGGGAAACAAGGAAGACCCAGGGGACTACAGAAAGGAGGTGATTCTTTCCCTCTGCTCTTGTGAGATACCACCTGGAGTACTGTGTCCAATTTTTGGGTCCCCATCACGAGAAGGGCATAGAAGATGATCAGAGGGCTGGAGCACCTCTCTATGAAGACAGGCTGAGAGAGTTGGGGCTGTTCAGCCTGGAGAAGAGAGGGCTCTGGGGAGACCTAGTAGCAGCCTTCATCTTCCTTGAAGAGGGCCTACTGGTGAGCTGAGGAGGGAGTATTTACAAGGGTGTGTAGTGATCAGATGAAGAGTAATTGTTTTAAACTGAAAGAGGGTAGACTTAGATTACCTATTAGGAAGAAATTTTTCACTGTAAGAGTGGTGAGACACTGGAACAGGTTGCCCAGGGAAGTTGTGGCTGCCCCCCCTCCCTGAAGCGTTCAAGACCAGGTTGGATGGGGCTCTGAGCAACCTGGTCTTGTGGGAGGTGTCCCTGCCTGTGAAGGGCATCAGAACTAGAAGATCTTACCCAAACCATTCTGTCATTCTTAGAAGGTTAAGGGCTGCAGAAATGAAAATGCTACAGCACCAGGCAGAATGGCCTCTGCCTCCTTTGAATACCAGGTGGATTTCTGATAAGCAGTCAACTACTTGGCACTACAGTCTCTCTAACATATTTTGAATGTCAAACCCATTCACAAGATGTATAACTGAAAAAATGCCAAGATTCCTAATGCAATTTAGACATAGCTATGGGGGAGGTGACTTTGCTTGGAAGGACATCATGTACAAAAACGAGGGGAAGGGGATTGTATCAGATGATCCACAGCAGCCCATCTGCCAGCACAGCATCTGTTTTTAATTGGCTAATCAGATCCTGTTTGAAGCTTTTCTCAGCTGTGCTTCCCTTGAAAACCATAGTCCACCTCCAGATGAGGCAGGACTGCTTGCAATGATAGTGTGGTTAGCACAAGAGCAGCAAAACTCCATGTACAGCACGCTCAACACTTTCACAAGAATATTAGGAGAAGCCCTTATTCCAAGGAAAATGTAGGCAGCAGTGCCCCTTCTCCATTCCTCCCATCTACTGGAGGAGTCTTACTCTCCCCTTTTTTAGGGATGAGGAAAAAAAGGAAGATTAAGTGCCCACCCCTGTGCTGTGGAAGAACTGCCTGTGGCATCAAGCAACAGTTCAGTCTCCTTCTCTGATACTCATGCTTCTGAGTGAAACTGGTTTTAGGAGCAATATCCAGTTTTGTAGCCAGGGAGTCAGTAATGGCAAGAGTAGCCTGAGCCAGATCCTGGATGGATGGTCTGGAGAGATTGTACCTGGAGTAGAGACTTAAGCCAGTGTACACACCAGATCCACACTGTGTCTACGCTAGTCCGCCTGGTCCTGACTTACCTCTGCCTGGTGCCTGCAGCTGCATTGCTATCTGCACAGGTGATTTTCAGATTATCCATTAAGGAAGTTGTGGGAAAATATGATGGGCTTAATCTCAATCCTTTGGGAACGTCCTTGTAACTCTCCAAGAACTGACATGAATAGCAAACACTCAGAAGAAAGGTTCAGTGTGATTATCTTGCTCTTGCTAGGTTATTTGGGGCTTTTTCAGGAAGCAATGCAAGGTCATTTTAAAGTAGTTGATAAGAATGACTGATTTAATTTTTGGCCTTTTATTGAAGCCCTGGAGTGACATACTCACTTCTGCTGGGACCACCTGTGGGGTCTGTTGCAGAGCAGGAGATGTGTTGTGCATCTTTTCCCCATGAAAACCTGTATGCCAGGTACATTCAGGAAAGGTGGTTACTGGGCATGACTTGGGAACACTTCTGGTGGAAGGGTCTTCATAGTTACCATTAACCTGAGCTGCTGTCTGAGCTGCAGTTCTTAACCTGGCATACAGAAACACCACCTCCTGAGTAGTTAGAGCAAATGGGCTGTAATCTGGCCTCCTGCTTTAAGAGCAGGGCGAAGCTTTAAATGTGGTTGGAAGTGCTAATGATCAGCAGGGTCATTCACAATTGAGTCTTGTTTGTAGGACAACTTGCCTTCTAGCATGACCCTGTGACAAACCCACCCCTACCAGAAAGGAACACAGCATGAAACCTGATAGATGTATCAGTACATGAGTGTCTTGAGCTGGGGTTACATGCCCATTCCACAGAACATGCCAGGTATTGTCCACGCAGTTCACTGTGCTTATTTCCTAGAAAGACCTGATCACAAACCCTCTTGTTCTCACCAGAATGTTTGCACAATAAGGAGCTTGCAATTTGCATGGTCTAAAAGGTTAATAAGAGCAGCTGGTTGGTGTAACAACTTGGACACATTCAGGCATTGCTAATAGTTTGGCAGGAAAAGCCTTATTTACATCATCTGAACAGGTTTGCTTATTCACAAGCAAGATGTTACCCTGTCTGCCCAGAAAGGGCATTTCAAAGCTGGTTTTGCTTATCAAAGACTGACACTAACAAACATCATCACAGGCATTGACAGGCTGGCATAGGTTAGCTCAGCTAGTTCTCTGACTCCCTGATCCACTGGCATCCTCTTCATTTGATCTTGCTGGTTTGGGTTTCTCCTGAAGCAGTGAGCCACCACGTGCCTGCTGGATTGAACAAAAGGAATATGGCAGAAACCTGCAAGAGAAAGTGTGTGGTTTGGGGTAGGTGGATCCATAGTAAGTGACCATACTCTTCTCAGCAGCAGCAAGGAGCAAAAATGGACTTAGTGCAACCAAACTCAGAATCACACATATCCTGTGTGGTTTCAGAGTTCCTACAAAGGTCTTTGAGCCACCTAATCAGCAGGCGTCAAGGACTCAGAAATAAGGTAGCAACAGGAGATCCCAAAAGAGAGTCACTGAACCAGCCTGGCACGTGCTCACCTAAGCATGGAAGAGTGGAAAAAGAAACCTCGGATTCTGAGGTCACTTGAAACTGCCACCACCAGTAAGTAAAGCCTAATCAGACCAGCCCATGTGTTATGAAAACACATCAAGGAGCTCGTACATGCAGTCAGTATTAAATGTGGACTTTTTAAGATGTTACCAACCTGAAAACAGCTGATGGTCAACGGTAAAGAGAATTTCTGTAAGTCCAGAGCCGTAAGACAGACTGTTCAGCAGAAGCCCTGCTCTGTTATGGCAGCAGACAGAAGCATTGTATACCTGCATGTAAAAAATGCAAACATATTTTGCAATAATGGTAGGATAGGTTATCTTGGCAGATCCTAATTAAGCCATTTATGTTAAAGGGCAACACTCCATGTCTTACCTCAGTAGCTTTGTTTGCACGTGAGACTCTCTTTGAAATTCACTCTGTCACAGCAGTATAGCAAAGCACTTTCAAGGGACTGATCCAGGGATATTGCCTTAAAAAAATAAAAATTTAAACCCCAACAACTGATGACCCCAAAGCACTGTATGTAGGAATTTTCTGCATTCTTGGCAGGTGCAGTAGCAGCCATCAGTGGGACTTGCTGATGTAACAGGCCAGGACAGCAGAGCCCAGGGCGTGGGATGGGTACTCAGTATAACAGAGTGTACTGAGAACTGAAATAAGATGGGGGAGTTTGTGCAGGTGGAGTGGCCATGAGCAAGGTGCCCTTTTAGACATTTTTCAGAGCCACCGACGCAGTCAGGCACATTCTCTCCTGCTGCATCACATTTAAATGTTTCACCCTATGCACTTTGATCACCATTGTTAGCAAGCAAAACTTGTTATAGAGTCGTTACAGAAGCAGCAGTGCAGAAATATTTCACAATTACCAGCAAGCCTTCAAAGAGAGTCACTAAAAACAGACTCTGGGACTGCCCCCTGCAAAACCCATTGCTCCTTCCTGCTCCTTCCTCCAGTGGCCTATTCCCAAGGGGCTCAAAGTGCAATGGAACAACACCTGGGTTTGAAAAGCACGTCTGTGTTTGCAAGTTGTTTTCTTGATTCCGACAGACAGCGAGCAGCAGAACTAAGAACAGCCTTTACACCTGTGGAACATCCACTGCAGAGTCAGCAGCAAGGTGTTCTGCCAGAGGACTCCTTCATTAGCCTGGCCTTGCATGCACTCCCTGCCCGAGGCAACGCTCATCAGCTGGCCCAAGGACATACCCTGGAGCAACCAGCAAGGATGATGGGGGCACCAACTGGTTCCAGTGGCACCAGCTCATGGTTTTAAACCACCATCATTAAATGAAGCATATTGACTCCAGACGTGTCTTGAAGTTTGGTGGTTTGGGGGTTTTGGCTTGGGGTTTTTTGGGTGGGGAGGAACAAAGCTGTTGAGGAACACCCTGAACTCTTCAGTGGCTCTTTGATGTGCCATGGGTCCGTGGATGGAGCATGTGCCCGCTCCGAGGCATGGTGGGAGAGATGGGCTCTGTGCCCACAGCAGCACTTCACAGCTGGGAGCTCACACTGCTCCGAGCCCTCCACCTCCAGCTGCCAGCACCCTGAGCAGTCTAAACAGCACAGGGTTTGCTGTGTCTGGCAAATCCCCAGGGAAGACCAGCTGTAGCGGCTCCAGGACAGCGGTAGAGGGGCGTGCACATATCCAGAGAGAAATATTCTTTTCTCCTGGCACTATAACAAGCCCTAATGAGAAGCAGCCCACCCGAGCTTTTGAAGAATGAACTCACCAGGAGATTCCTCTGCTCTGATCAGCCTCCAACCTCTCATCCACTTAGGAGAAATAATAAACTGGGACATACGAGTTATTTTCATACGCACAGTTGAGTAACCTCACATAGAGAGGACTGACAGGGAGGACAGGGTGATGTTTGGGCCACACACTCTGGGACCAGGCAACACCAACAAGAACTCCAGGGAGCAGAAGCTCTCCTGGTCCTTTTGGGGAGATGTGGGAGGGCAGCAAGAAAGAGCACATAGGGTGCTTTTTTTCTGCAGTTTTTCTAAAATTTTAAATATTTCACTTTTTTTCCTTTAGCATTTGTATTCCTGCT
>NW_009952564.1:7270256-7298917 GCF_000747805.2 Chaetura pelagica
TGCTGGAATACACCTTTTTGAAAGTGGGTTGTAGCAAGGTGGGTGTTGTGCTCTTTTGCAAAATAACAAGCAATAGTACAGAAGGAAATGGCCAAAAGTTGTGCCAGGGGAGGTTTAGATTGGATGTTAAAAAAAAATTCTTCACTGAAAGGGTTGTCAGGCACTGGAACAGGCTGCCCAGGGAAGTGTTGGAGTTACCATCCCCAGAGGTATTAAAAAGACTTGTAGATGTGGTGCTTAGGGACATGGTTTAGTGGTAGCCTTGGCAATGTTGGGTTAATGGTTGGACTTGATGATGGGTCTTTTCCAACCAAAAAGATTCTATGATTCTATATTGAAAGGCTACATCCAATCAACTTCCTCCCATCCTATTCTTGCCACTTTCCAAGCCAAGTAAGGCAGGCTTGACTTTTTATTGTGCATGGCATGCAAAGAAATTACCTCTTTTTTTCCCAGGACCAAGAGCAGCAGTGCAGCTCTCCCCATTTCTCCTCCAAGCTTTAGCAGCAAAAGCTCCATTTGCATTTGGAAAAAGCTCGTCGGCCAGGCAAAGGCAGCAGCTGAACTTGCAGAAGGTGTTTTGAAGCAAGTTTCAGTCCTTCCCAAGATACAAACCATGTCAGTTAAACCTAACTGTCCTCAGACCTTTGCAGCATCCCTCCAAGGCTTTGTGAGAATGATATTTGTTGTAAGAGTTTTGCTTTCTGGTCTATAAAAACATAGGGTAGCCAAGAAGGGATTTGGGCTGGGTTTGTTTGGGGTTTTTTAGTAATAAATTTGCTTTTTAAACCTGAATTGGTTTGTCTTTGCTTGACCTGCTTTCCCTAACGTCTCTTCTCCTTCCTGTTTACCGCAGGAAGATGGTTGGTTAAGGATAAAAAGCAATTAAAACCTTCTCCATTGCTAGCTGAAGCAGTGACCACTCTGAATTGTCACATAAAAAAAGCCTCTTCTGACCCCTTGCAGAAATCTGGAGACAGAAATGTTAAAAACATGTTATCATTTTAATAGTTTGACTAAAATATTTTTGGAGTCTCTTGGTTGCTCTTGTTTTTCCCTCTTGTTTGGGTTGTGTCAAATCCATCTTCTACACTACCAGTACCAGGCAAAATCTTCCAGGGAAAAAAGAGCAATCAAGACATAATTTCCAAAGGAAAACAAAAACAAAAATAAAAACAAGAAGAAGAAAAAAACACCCAAACAGGCAAACAAAAGGAAGGAAGCCAAGTCTGTCAACGTTGCAGATATTTGTGTCTGCTTACAAACACACGACCAAAAACCACCCCCCAGGCAAAGCAACTGCCCTCTCCCCTCCCCCTCGCAAGACAGGATAGAAAGTCATTGCTCTTTCTGTTTTAATGCTGTTTTTCAAAGAAAAAAAGAAGTTTTTAAGTTGGAGAAAGAATTAAATGCGCTAACTTATGCCAGCAATTCACACTGAGATTTCCAAAAACTTTACCCCACCATTTTAGAGCAGCATAGACCCATAGGGCTTACACTCCTACCTAGCAAATCAGCAGAGGCAATAAATAAAGGAAGCAGCAAAGACACATTTAGAAAATCATAAACCCACGGACTGCAGCCAGGGGATGCCTGCTGCAGAGAAAATGCCAGCAGCTCACAAACTCAACAGGATATTCAGCTGGGTCATCCAAAAAGTGGCTAAAAGGTAAAAAAAGGACATTTATTTGGACTTTCAAAGTTTCTTAATAAGGTTTTTTGTAAGTTACTCTGCAGACACAGTGTACAGATACAGAGTCATTGGTTCTTCTTTCTAGCTATTCCACCTCATGGCGTTTAACCTAAAGGTCACTAAAATAGATACTAAAACCTTCCTTACTAGTACCAGGCCATATGGACTTTACTTGTTGGGTCCTGACCTGTATATTTAGGGAAGAGCAAAGCCCAGCGTGTCCTGCCTCCTGCAGTACAAGGGGAGAAGAGCTGCCATAGCTCTAGACCAGGTGATGGGGCACAAACAAAAACAGGAATATTTGGTTGGACTTCCAGAGCAGTGATGACGATTAGTGATCCTAAAGATGGGGTTGATTTGGGATTAATGAGCAGTCTCGAGCACAGTTAGAGGGACACCTACGGACTTTCATGAAGGCACCACAGCTTCTCTTCAACATCCCAGCATGTCCTGTGCTGCTGTGACTGTGCTACCCTCTTCCAGCCTAGGAACAGCAAAGAGCAGCTCAGCAGACCCCTTTTTAAAATTATTTTGGCCCAGTTTTGTTGAAAAATAACTCAGAATTTTAGAATGATGTGATTCTTTTGTGTAAGATGTACTCTGTTCACAAGTTAAAACTGAAGTCAGAAGGCCACACGATTAGTACCACAGCTAGCACTGAGCAGGGGCACCCTGAAATAATTAGGTTTTGAATAAGGCAATTAATCAAGAGGTTTTAAGGGTATCTCATCTAAATCACCAACTTGGCAGAGAAGGCTGGAGGTCTGAATGGATAATTGGACCTAAGGAATTCAGGAGGTGATAAAGAACCAACATCGGAAAGATTGACTGTTGAACCAGTCTTGGGTGGTTGGAGCTATAGAACTTGTGATATTGTGTCCTTTAGGTGAACTTAGCTCACTATAATGTCATTATAATACTAAAAACCACACACCCAGGTCAAAAAAAACCCTGCCCAGGTGAAGACCCTTCCCCTTATCATGTGTGATAGTAGAAATAGTGATGTAACCATATTATAACCACATGTAAATCAATCACTAACCAATCACTATAAGGAGGACGGACTTAGAAACTTACTAACTCTATAGTTTTGTGTATAAATATGTAATGAAAAATCTGTTTGATGTGTTGGATTGGTGGAAAGGCACCAAGCACCCATCTTTGTACAAATCTGCAGTAAGTAACCAGTTCTCCTTCCTAAATGTAGTCTCTTTGTCTGCCTTTTAGGAGCTATCTTAAAACTGCAAGACACTGACAGTCCTAATTGCCAGGCCAGCAGCTGCTGGGAATGGGACATGCTGGGGCCCAGTACTTTTCCATGACACATTTGCATGCAGCTGCATGATGGACCATTGCTCCTGGTTTCTGTGCAGCAGCATGGCTGCAGCACCTGCCTCAGCAGAACCCTCCCAACAGGCTCTGCCACAGGAGTGATGCTGGCAGCAACCAGAGGAGCCAGCATGTTCCATGGCTGGCACCTGCCCGGCTGGTGCCACGGCCGGAGCAGTGCCAGCACAGCCTGAGATGCTGGTGCTCAGGAGAGGGGTTGGTACGGTTACTGCTTCCCTGGGACGCATAATGCGACTCTTGAGCTATGGCACAAGCTCAGGGCTTGTTCTGCCTCCCCTTTCTGGGATAAACACCCAGATCACGCAAGCCTGGGGACGTGTGCCAGGCAGAAATATTGCCAGTGATCAAATGCATGCCCTAAGGGGCTCTCCAAAACTGCTGTAGGTGGGGAAAGTGTCCCATTCTGGCCCAGAGCCTCATCTCACTGCCTCTTCAAGGTCTTCCCGGGATTTTTTTCTTCCAGGACAAAACATCAACAGCCTTGCAGCTGATGTTTAGTCTGATCTCACTGCTGTGTCTCCAGCGTGCTGCTGCCTCCCAGGGATGACTGGCTCTCAGATATTTTGCAAGAAGGAGCTTGCAGGCAGCAACTGAGCTGTGGGGTTATGGAGTGCCCTTAGCACTGGCACTGCATCTCCTGCAAAGCCAAGAGTGATTGCCATCAAGAGGTAGCTCCTGGGTTCCCAATGTGCTGGCAACCAGCATGGGGCAGAGCAGCCAAGAGGTTCAAGTCAGTGCCATGAACTCTATCAGATGTACCACGGCTGCCAAACTCTCTGAGAATCTCTGACTTCTCTTCAAAGAGCTCCTTTGCATTGCAAAACAAACAGGTGGCCCAGTTGAGCTCAACACACACTGCATCTGCTGCATTGTACCCCTCAGACATGGGGGCACAATCCCCCAGCACCACAGAGACATCTTTGGAAGGACCATGGGCTGGGCTGTTCTGTGTTCCCAAAGGAGCAAGTGCCTCTGGGGACCACACATACTGATTTTTCAGATCAGTTACTGGGATGGACCACGAACAACTCAGAAACTTTCTAAAGCTGGCAACTAGGTTCACCCACACATTGCTCCTCCAGGATAAATGGGAACATCCCCACCCAGGCACCCACCAGCCCCAAGCTCCACAGGGTGGGATGGAGATGAGCACAAGAAGGATGGGGTATGGGCAGCACAGGGTGCATGGAGGATGAGGTTCAAGGTTGGGAAATGGCACAGCAAAGCCACTAAAGAGCCATGCATGGAGCAGGTACTGCTTGAATCATAGACGGCACTGTAGGACATCACTCTGGCAGAAGACACCCAGCCGGCGCTGGGGCGGTGGCTCAGACCATCACCAGGCTGAAGCAGAGGTACTGCAGCATATGTGGGATTTCTCTGGTCGCCACCAGCTCCATGGAGCCCCGGGGCAGGGCTTGAAGGCATCATATGATGCTGCTTTGAGATCCACCCACAACTCAGCCAGCTGCCCAGGTGCAGGTCTGCTCTGCCTGCCTGAGTCAAACCCTGCAGCTGCCGGTGACCACACTGACGGGGCGGATGGAGATGGAGCAGAGCTGGGCTCTGTGCTGGCCACAGGCTCCCATCTGCCTCCAGTGCTGAGCTCAGAGCACAAAACCAAGGGCAAGAGTAGTTTTGTGGGGTGTAGGAGCACAGGAAAGCAGTGAGACAAATTCCTTATCTCAGGGGCACAAGGGCAGTTCTGCTTCCCACTCTGTTTGCAGGCACACAGGGAGATGAAGAGGAGGGTGATGGGACTAAAGGATCTTGCAGAAAGGAGGTAGCTGTAAGGTCCCCTCACTCGTGCACCCCAGGAAACACGTGGTTTAGGCTTCGGTGGGAGCCTAAGCAGTCATGCATTCTGGTTTCTCTCTCTTTTCTTCCCTCCTCTGTGCTGCATATTACCAGCACTATGAAAGCTTTCACACAGGCCACACCTGTTCCTCTGGCTTTGTCCCATTTTAGCTGCCCTGTCCTCTCACAGAGTTGTGGGTTTCAGTCAGAAAAGGGCACTGAGAGAACAGCTATTTCCAGCCACAAGCCCTGCTGTACCACCACTCAGGGTCAAAAACAGCCAGCCCAGCTGATGAAGAAGGTCAGGAGAGGGATGTTCTCTGCAGGACACTGACAGCTCCCAAATATACTGGCTTTCTTGTAACCAGGAAGCCCATTTCTGAACATTTTCGCTTTTGGCTCCAGCTCCCCAGGAAACCTGGCCTCTCCTCCAGGGTGATGGCCACAATAGTCCCTGCTGCCCATGCTACTGTTGGAACAATGGGAAAGCCAAGTGTGTGTGATGCCTCTGTCAGAGAGGGTCTTCTACTGAGGCTGCTGATGTTCTGCAGGTTCCTACTTGAGCATGAGCCAGCTTTTGCCTAGATCCGGCCATAGGAAAGCTCTAAGACTGGCCCTTGGTTCAGAAGTTCCTCTGCCTATTTTCTCAGGCCACATCCAACACACAACTACCTCATCCCAAGCCTACAGAGAGCTACAGGTGGCCCTCCTCATGCAGCCTGCCTGGGACAGCCCAGGAGCCCCAGCTCATCTTTTAGGGCAGCTCCAACTTACCAGTTGCAATCATAAGCACAGACCCTGTGTAGCACTGGTGGGCACTCAGCAAGCCAAGCCACACCAGGGAGGGGATGCCAGGCAGCTGCAATCATCCCCTTCCAGGGGCTGAAAGAGAGACTGGAGGCACCTTGGCCCACAATATACTTCCCCAGGCCAATCTTTCCACCATCTGAAAGTTGTGCCCAGACCTGTCAGAGAGACCAATCTGGGCTGAATCTGGCCAATAGCAGTGTTTCAAGCAGTTACTCATTCCCTCGCTGAAGAAGCAATGAGCAGCATGCAAATCAAATGTCAGGGTTTTAAGAACCTCAGCTGCCAAGCTTCTTTTTCTGGAGGTGAGAGAGAACCTCCAGGCTCCAGAGCTTTATTTCAATCCACCCCACCTTTCTTAGGCAATGGAGTCTCCTGCAATATGGGGAGCTGATTCCTTTGCTGGAGCTCCATCTTTACTGACACCTTCTGCAGACCTGGAGGAGGGGTTGGAGAGGTTGTGTTGAAGAGTTTGGTCCACGAGCCAGCCATGAGGTATCACATGCAGCTGCTTTGGAAGAAGCACCAGAGCAAGCAATGGAGACAGGGAAGAGGTGGGCACTGGCTGCAGTGACTTTGCCAGAAGCAAGGGACTTGCATGGTACCAAGATGTGCCACCATGCAGGGCATAGTAAGACTCCTGTCCTGCATAGCAACAAGGCTGCTTGTGACAGGCTGTTTTGCTCCACGTAGTCTAAATCAGACTCTGTGGCCAGCACCAGCTCAACTGCTGAGAAACCAAGGAAAGGGGAAGCGAAAGACCATGACACCTGCTCTGCCTTGCTGTTTCGCTTGTCTCTCTCTCTCAGGAAACCTTGAGTTGCTATATTTGAGCACTGATTATAACCTGGACCTGTTCTTATCCTTGTTTGCTAAGTTTGACTGAGTTCACACACTCCTATATGCACAACATGCCACCCTCCAGCTGCCAGGGAGTGCTCACAGCTGGCCAGGATCTCCCCCACACTGCAGGGACACAGGCTCCCGGGGAGGATGCAAATGCTGCCCTCTGGCTTTCTGCACTGCTGACCTGCTGGTGTACTCTTGAAACTGGAGATGAACTGCTGACAGCTCAGGCTGGGCACAAGCATGCCCTGCTCCCATGGTGCATAGTGAGAGGTGCCCAGAGATGGAGGGTATTTGGCCCTTGTCCTACAGAGCAAAGCTTTAGAAAAGGCAGAGGCCATAAAGGTTGGGGTCTGTGGGAGAGGAGGGAGAAGAAAGGAATTCCACCAAGCCCCAGGCCATCCTGGGTGGCTGGGCTCCCAAATTCCCTGTTGTCCTCCATCAGCACCATCTTCTTGTTCCTGAGGCTGATAACAATGATTTTTCCCCTCTATGAGACCTGCCAGCCTGGGAAGAGCTGTTTCACACTGTGACTCCTCTTCAGTCGTATCCCATAGCAGCTTTTCTTTCCAAATTATTTTTCTAGCATTGAAGGGACCTTTAATTCTCTAAGGACGCAAAGAACACTCAAACCCACTTAGGTTTTCAAGCCAACCCCCAAGTCTCCTCACCTTTTTGCTCC
Organism: Chaetura pelagica; assembly: GCF_000747805.2. Classification (NCBI taxonomy): domain Eukaryota; kingdom Metazoa; phylum Chordata; class Aves; order Apodiformes; family Apodidae; genus Chaetura; species Chaetura pelagica. The sequence goes on from NW_009952564.1 coordinate 7,277,432, forward strand.
CCAGTCTGAGGGGACACACTGAAGAAAGGCAGCTGAGGTGGGCAGCCAAGTCCTCTTTGACTGGGTGCAGGTACCGCAGAGAGAGCTTCTACAGGCAGCCCCAAAAAAGCCACCTGTGTATCTACCTCCCTCCTCCCACTGGTCCCTCCCATGGGAGAGAGTCGTCCACGACCCTCTCCTTCATGAGTCCTTCCCACGAGGTCCGGAGCTGCTCCAGCCTGGGCTTCCCACAGAGTCAGGAGCTGTTTTGGGAACAAACTCCCCTGGCCCAGTGTCTTCCACAGCTGCATAATTAGAGTCCACTGGCAGTAAATCCACTGGCCACAACATCCAAGTCCACTGGCCAAGTTCACCCCTCCTGGCACCTTCAGGGAATGTTCCACCACGTTCCTCCATGAGTCCAGGGGCACAGCTACCATCTTGCCATGGGTTGCAGGGAAACTTCTACCTGGGCACCTTCTTCCCCTTCTTCCTCACCAACCACCAGCACCTCTCTCCTTCTCCAGCTCAGCTCTTCTCCTTTAAGTGCTTCTCTGCTCAGGTGTTACATCAGTTCTTTCATATGTTAATCACTGAGGTGCATTTATTGTCCCCCTAATGGCTCTTTGGCTGGGTTTGGAGCAGGGAGAGCTTCTCAGCTTCTTAATGGAGCCACCCTGGGGCCTTTCCCCTGCTACCAAAAAAACAACCAAACCAGAACAGTTACATAATCTTTCTGATATTTCCTGTATTTTACACGCTGCTGTCACATTCTTCCATACCAAGGTCTTCACAAGAACACATACAGCATAGCCTATCCATTATTTTTCTACTACATGTCAAAGGCATTAGAAGTTAAATGTTCAAGTATGACCAAAACATTGCCCTGAACCACTGGACTGGCCCCAGAAAGCAAGCAGACTGAAATAGAGCAGGGAACTGTAACACCAGAAGAGAAGGGGAAATCTGGTAGTCAAAACCAGCAGCCAGGTAAGCATTGCCTTTTAAGTGTTCTCAGCTGCCTGGAAACAGGTGCCTAGCAGTTTCTGGGTGAGCATGAGGTGGGAGCTGAGGCGGAAAAGCTTTTCTTCTCGTGTTTGTTCTATTAGAGTCCTAGATCTGAATTATCTTCTCTGTGCAGCTGCCTGCAAAACAGGATTTGCCTTGAGACTTTGCTTGTCTATGCTTTTTGAAGAAGAAGCAAAAGAATCCTTGCAGGCCCATGCTGCAAGGAAGAGTGCTGCACACTAAGTGCAGAGGTGAGCCTGAAGGGACACAAAATAGTCATGTCCCAAAGAAAGGGGCTTCACTGTGTGACTATTTCAATTTTCTTCTTTTTCCTTCTGTTTTCAGGTCTCCACCAATAAAAATGAGATTAAAATGTTTCCTGCTCACATGCCAAAAGGGAAATGAATTCATCCTTGTAAGACTCTCATAGGGAAGGGATCCACATGAAATGTAACATTTGTGACTGATGAACTAGTGTACACGTTCCATGGCTCTGAGTAGGTGGATGAAGAGTATTTGTCTAGGTAGCGAGAAAAGCCCTACAAGAAAAGCCCTGAGAAAGCTGGAAATTATTCCTCACCCTCTCTTCACACTTCTAATCACAGGAGAATGTGAGGGTGACCTATAAGCTCAGGAAAAGTTTCTTTAGAGGCACACTTTGAGTGAAAAGTCCTCAGTCCTGCCCCATCAGTCCTTCCATCAGCTGTAGACTAGTACTTGCTCAGCAAGCAAAGACCAAGCATTGGTCACTTGCTGCCTGATCAGTGACCTCCTCCAAGCCCAAGAAGGAGGCTGCCTTCAGAAACACTGGTACCAAGAGCTCTTGGAGAATAAGCACTCCCTCTAGAGCCTCCCCTTCAGACCAGGATCACAAGAAACACGGCAGCTCAGCCGGTTTTGTTTTTTTTTTAAATTTGTTTGGGGTTTTTTTAGATTCCTCCATCAGCAGAAGTAGCTCTTCGGAGAGCCCAACCTTTTTTTCTCTTCCCCCGCCCCCTCCCCGACACACACCCTCCAGACCCCCTCCATGGTCTGACCACGCCAGCTTTGGGGGGTCTTCCCCAGCCTCTGGGAGGTGCCGCTGGGGGGACACGGGACCTTCTCGCCCGGGAGCGGGGCCGGGGGTGTCGGGCGCTGTCCGCGGTGCTGCGCGGCTTTCCGCGGCGTGGGGCACCGGGGGACAAAGGGGAAGTGTCGTGTGCTTGGGTGGAGAAGGGCGTCGGGGGAAAACAAGAGCTAACAAACAAAGCAAACCAAAAAACGCCCCACAAAAAAACCCACGCGCACCTCTGCCAGAAAAACCCGAACGAACAAAACCAACCAAGCGCAAACCGCGAAACGCCAAGAGCTGGAAGTGAACGTGGGAAAACGATTTTAAGGCATGACTTTCTCCACCTTGTGCCAGCTCAGGGGTCTCATCATCTCAGCCAAGGTACAAAATGATCATGAGCCTCTCCTCTGTGCACTTAACAACGTACTCAGTCCATACTCTGACCCAAACTCCCCAGCTGCTGCGGAGAAGGTGCCTTGCTGAACTTTGCGGCAGCACAAAAAGCAGGGGGAAAGTCGAGTGCCTGGGGAGTTTCAGAAAACTACTTCTGTAAGGACACCTAGTTACTTGCCCTTTCAGCTTTCAACAAGCTGTCCCCTTGATAGATCTATAATTTACCATCACAGGCCCTCCAGGCCTCTCTCCAACCTGGAACTGATAAAAATCATAAAATGACACTCATGGCAGGGGTGGCCCATTTATCAAGGATCCAAACAGACACCCGTGGCTGCTGAACAGGTGTGGGACACATATAAAAAGTGGCAAGGAGTAACATAAAGTGACTGAGGGATTCACCCAAGGCACACAGCAGGCATGCACAAGAAGAATGAGTCACTGCTCCTTCATTGAGGCAAATAATTAGAGACAAAATCAGAGGGGAATTACTTATCCAAGCCTAAAAAAGGGCTTTCAAATGCCTGCCTCTCTTCTCACTCTGTTCTCACCTGTAAAGCCCATGTTCCTCTAAAATGAGAAACTGAAAATGAAAGCTTTCCTTGTTAGTAATATTTGCTTAGGGTGAGGTGGACTGGGTTTGGAGATAGAAGGAGCTGCTTTAGAAACTTCAGGGGATTAAGTTTATTATCTAAACTGAGCAGGACTTAAATCACAGGATGTACATTCAGTTTTGCAGACAGGATCAGGGGTCTGAACAACAGTGATAAGTAACCTTGTTTTGTTTCCTCTTTAAAAGGCCTACATCATCAGTGACATTTAGTACCCATAGCACTAAACACATAGTGAAGAACTCTTTTCAATACTCACTGAAGACAAGAGTTCAAGAACAAATTACATCATGTATATTTCCTAATGGGAACATTGCCCTTACAGCCTTGAGTTACATTCTCCAAAGCACTGTGTTAGTCTAAAATGCAAGCAGCATGTGCTTGAAACATTTTCAGAGACACTTGGCTTACAACATTTTAGAACAAGGTTTTCTGTTCTCCAAGTCCATTTTATTTCTCAAGCAGGCAGAGAACAACAAGCATGTAAAGCAAAGTCTCTCGCGTGTACCAGCCCCATTGCTCAGTGCAGTGATCTACTACAACCCCTTTCTTCTACAAGGGGCAGAGAATTCAGGAAGTGAGAAGAGGATGAGAAATTACATCAGAAGAAAATGGTTCAAGTCACTCAAGATGGTTTTCAGCTGTAAGACCAAAGTGGCTGAAGTTCAAGGAACTACAATAACACACTCCCCCTTCCTTTCCTAGCACTGAAATCTCACTATAGGAACAAAAGACAAAACAAACAAACAAAACAAACAAAAAACCCAACCAAACAAAAACAAACAAAAAAACCCCCACTCTTGCAGATATAAAGTTGGTTCTAGAAAGACTTCTGCAAAGCTGTAACTATTTAAAGCTGTTAATGTAAAACCATTCTAACTTCCCTCTATTTTTTTTATGCTTTGTAAAAAGCAGAAAGTGTGCACAATCACCCTTCCGTTGCCATAAAGGAAGACTTCTTTAGCAATGTGATTTGATTGAGCTATCCAGATCCACAGAATCCCAGAATGGTTAAGGTCAGAAGCAAGCTCTGAAGATCATTTGGTCCGGGGTCCCTGCTCAAGCAGAGGCACCTGCAGCCAGTTGCCCAGGACCATGCCCAGATGGCTTCTTAACATCTCCAATTGCACAAGTCACATTCAAAAGTGGAATCATCATACTGGACAGCAAATGCTGCCCCAATACCATTCACACGTGGAAGTCTGGCCTCCATAAAGAGACTTGTGAAGGCCCTCAAAGAGTCTCACTTTCATTCAGGAGGGTCCATCTGAAAGATGTTGTAACAAGGTGAGTGTCAGTTTCTTCTGTCAAGCAGCAAGTGATAGGACAGGAGAAAACAGCCTCAAGTTGCATCAAGATAGGTTTAAATTAGATATTATGAAAAATTTCTTCTCTGAAAGAGTTGGCAAGCACTGGAACAGGCTGCCCAGGGAAGGGGTGGAGTCACCATCCCCAGAGGTATAGTGGTGAACATGACAGTGTGCTAAGTTAACAGTCGGACTGGATGATCTTAAGGGTCTTTTCCAACCTAAATGATTTTATGATTCTGTGATTTTCATTCAGAAGTGTCCATCAGGATAGCTTCTGGAGGGTAGGGTGACACCCCATAGAAGGATCCTGTCTTTCCATTATGACAGAGTGGCTGGTATCCTGAGAACTCCTATTATATTATTAAAGGATTGTCAGAGAAAAGTTATTTTTGTCTCCACAAAGGTCTGTTCTCTTTCAGGTGGCCTTAAAGAATGAAAAAGTTACATCTTACTCAGCAGAGGCACCACACGCCTTGTGATGATTTCTAGGACTGGTGAGGTTGACCAGCTATCAGATGCATCCTAAATGGGACAGCAATTAGTGAAAGGGGGCTGCTGTGGGGGAACCCCTACAGCCAAGCAAGGCTATGGAAAGGTTCTCATGGCTGACACCAGACTTCCTGTTGTCAGCCACATGCAGTGTGTGATCTAAGATTTGGGTAGGTTTACTGTTCCTGAATGCTAACCAGGACCAGATAGGAGCTTATGCATGTGCTGAGTCTAGAGAAGGCCAGTTGTAGCTACTGAACCCCTTGTAATGGTGATGCAAGATGAAGTGGCATGTCTTGTACCATCCTCCTTAACTCAATTCCAGGTCCTCTTGTGTGGCTGTAGCAAGTGGGCAATGCTCTGCTGCTCTGCACAAAGTTCATTGCCCGTGTCCACAGCCAAAGCAACACCCTCAAGAAGTTAATGGAAGAAAAAAAACAGGGAAATATTTCCAATTTTTCTATTTTAAAGTTTGTGTGGTGATTCCCATTGGACGTCACATCATATTATCTTCAAAAGCTTGTGACAAGGAATCCCTTATTGACCTCATACGCTGGGACCACTCCCTTACACGCATGAGGCATTCCTTGCACTAACCTGTAAAGCTGGAGCCAGATACGAGGATTTATGTGGTTCTTCCTAGATCCTCTCTTACCATGTTGGAATATAGGCTGTATGTTTTCATTCTCCTGGAATTTACCCAGTATTTCAAGATTTAACATTAATATCAGCAGACCAGAATGCTCTCCAGCCAACTCCTTTTGCAAGTAACTGTTTTCTAATAATTTTACCCCTATAGCTAGTGGACTCAGGAGTAGTTTGTCATCTAAGCAGAACACTCTCTCAAACATTAATCGGAAAAAACTACTAAAGACTTCCAGCTTTTTGCATTTTTAACAGACTTACTTAAAAAAAAATCAAAGTGTGTATTCCAAAAATGGAACACTTTATCATCTTTGAGGAAAATATATCTAGTTGTTTTTTTCAGCACACACATCCCCTCACTACAGCTTTTTGTACTTCGGAAGTCTAATCTTCATCAAATGCCACCTAGTATTCCTTTTTCCCCCATATCTAATAATCTCCATACCTGCTTCTACTTGTTGCCTTCAGTATAGGTCAGTACTTTGTCTTTTAGCTAAACCTATTGTCTCTCTTGAATAGAGAAATACAGCTCTTTGTCTATCTAATATTTTTCCTAAAGAATCTTCCCCATTTGAAAATGTTTTTCTTCGCCACGAGTTGTTTGTTTTTTTTCCCCAGCTGTTTCAGAGTTTCCTCCTGTTGGGATATTAGGCTTTTAGAGATATGCCACAACACATCAAACCAACAGCAGGAACACTCCACTTCACATCCTGAAGACTAGAACTTGGAAATCCCCTTCCAGACCCCTGAATTCCTCCTGGCTGAACCAGTCTCATCTGTACAGTCACCAGCTGCTTCTCAGCACTGACTGTTTTTTTTTCCTGCTGGCTCCCAAATGTTCTGGAGTAATTCTGGAGTAATTTTCATTGGGAACAGGGCAGTGCTTGAAGTCCACGGGGTTGACAGTGACTTCACCCAACTGTAGACCAACGATAATTGGAGAAAAATTATTAGGAGCATAGTTAAACACACTTGAAAGATGTGACTTGTTATCCTCTGATAAAGCTCTGGTTTCTGAGTCAGACTTTCCCCCTGAACTATCTGCCTCTGCCATCGCAGCAGGGCTTCCTGGCACATCCACAGACATGGAAAAAACAAAAGCTGAGACAAGCAGGTCACTCAACTTTGAGGAAGAGTGGAACAGATGGTGCAAAGACTTCGCCTCCCTGCAGGAGATCTCTCCACCCTACTCCCTGCAGACCTTCGGCTGGAAGAGTTGGTAACCCCGGCTTGACACAGAGCGGAGAGGGAGACTTGAGCAACCTGTGAGAACAGTCCACATCGTTACCAGCAAAACAGAGAGTCAAAGAAAGGAAGAAACACCTCCACTGGGCTTGGAAAAAAATTCCTGATGTTCCTGTCTGATTTCTGGCCATTTTGGATAAGACTCTTGACCCTTTCTGGTTGTCAGTGGTGCAGTTATCTGAGCCAGTTGCTCTGGGGTTTCCCCAGTTACTGGAGAGACAAGGACATTTTTAGAGCCCAAGTGATCTCACACTACAGAGCAATCAGAAGAGAGGATTTGGTTGAACAAAGGTTTCCAAAATAAACTCCCAACAAACAGCATGTGTGCAGAAACTAACACATTCTCTCAGTTTGTCCTGGTACACCTGACACAACAAACAGCTTTTCTCTTCCCTGAAACTCATGACCCCCACACCACATTGACCTTGGCTAATGCCTGGTGCACCAACCTCTTGTAGAAGCAACATCATGAAAGTTAACCAGAGGCTGGGTTTGGATCTCAGCTAACTCAAAGCATCAATAACCAAAAAAGCACCCAACCACGCATCTGCCCCAAGGGCTGCTTCATCTCAAAGTAACCCCCCTGGGCACAGGACACAAGGCTATGTGACATGTTATCAGCAACTTATTTTAGATTGCCGTATATCAGGAATCCTTGGCCGAAATAAAGGCTTGCTCCAGTGCATCTTTTTGAGAAAAGAAGTTATATAAATCACCTTTTGTAAAAGAAAAATATTGTTGTGAGCCTGTGTAATGTTTCACCACGATTTTTTAAAGAAAAAGTGGTCTTCACAGTGGAGCATAAGCAGCAAAAAACAGTCTGAATAACAGTCATGCCTACATTTTGCTGTTTTATCACCAAAAGCAGGAATCTCCAGGTGGTATCAGAGAGACAGACTACCACTGGCACCTAAAAAAGAAAAATTAAGATGGCAACCATGTAGTAAAATATGTGAGCTCTTTAATATTTCCAGTAATAAGACTCCTTTGAATTTTAAAAACAATTAAATATTTGTGTACAACACTATCACAATTTTTATACCTTATTTTCTCTGTTTCAGATTTCTGCTAACTCTATACTGTGAGAAGGAGGATTTGGTTAAAGTCTAGGTAATGTGCCAGCACTCTGGCATGTCTGGATTCTCAAGAATCCATCACTATGGAAGTAAAAAGGAAATTAAACCATTGGAAAAATAATAATAAAAAAATGCTAGGTTGCTACGGAGCCTGATTAAACTTGGAGGGAAGGTTTCACTTGATGCTTACTTCACATCACTATGCAGTGGATACGGCAGGAGACTGAAAGCCCATGCTGCTGGTTGGTGCTCAGCTGCCACCAGGGTCCTCTCCGAAATGTCCTGTGCACAAAAACCCTCTCCTTGAGATGCAGAGTGGACACTGCCAGCTTTCAGACAGCTCCCGCCACCCAAACCATACATGTCTTTCAGCAGGTTTCTCAGTCCTCCGACATTTTTTTTTAAAGTAGAGTCACTTCAGTAGGTACAAAATTTAGCCATTTTAGGTCAGATTGCTTCAAACAGCTCAGAAGCCAGCGCCATTATGCTGCAGCCTGTTTATGATATATTAGATACATATACAGCAATGAACAGCTTCCTCTGAGATGGTCCCTCTCACAAAAAAACTTTGTTTGAAATTTATCAAGCATGCCTGAAACAGCCTCAAGAACAGAAACAAGGTTTAAATTCTTGTTTGTTTGGTTTTCTGAGGGTTTTCTCTTACTCAAATACAGACCAATATAACGCATTATAGCAATATGACTTCTACTTTTCTGTGAAGTCTGTGACCTGAAGGTTTTGTCAGCAGTGGACATAAACTCTCTGAAAATGAGCTAGTGTTCTAATACTGCTAGTCAGTCAAGGGATCCCTGAGATGAACTATAGCCTCTTTCTCTACTTGCCTATTCTTTATTACCAGTAAGTAAAATCAGTAATCAGATAAGTGCCTTCAAAGTGAAACCTGCTGTTCTGGAATGAAACCCCCTAATTTCACAAGCAGTTTTACAGTTAAAGGCAAACCCACTTCTGTTAAACACCACGTTGCTAGTTAATGAGCTCTTATTAATGAATTATTATTATTATTGTTATTATTGTTGTTATTATTATTTTATTAAATCCATGTTTGCAGATGGTACTTTAATGAAAAAAAAATAATTTCAAGTTCTGGTCAACTGAAACTCCTGGCCCTAGTTGCAATTATACCCATACAGCAATCTTTCGTTTCTAACCAGACAACAAAATTCTGGCTGAGAATACTGAAGGCCAGAGTTCACACCATAACTGCTGAGAGCCATGTATGTAACACATAATAACAGAACAGCACGTTCTACCACCATGTTTTTACATTGCAACTGTGTATTGCAAGAAGTTACAAAGAACATCCATAGAGCACCCCTAAACATAAGCATAACACAGCCCCTCTCCACATTCTTTCTGCTGTCATGTTGCTGCAATTTTAAATCAGACATACCTGTGAAAAGACACCTCTACTTCAAAATTGTGGCTCCCCAGTTCATCAGTGTTGTTGTTTTTTTTTTTTAAACACCTGCATCCTGCTATGTGACCTCTGAAATTTTCCAGTACCATCCTCCCCCCCCACCTCTTCCTTTCCTTCCTACCTCATCAATACACAGACTTCCAAAATATCTACTCCTGGCCCTGACAGCAAGTCCCTGCATTACCTAAGTGTGCTGCTTCACCTCCTCAGGGCTCATTTTTTGTCTGGGAAATAGTAGCAAACAGAAATCTTCCTTCTGATGGAAAAGTGCTGCAGGGAAGGAGGCTAACCACCAACTTGAAGCATGCACAAACTTAGCTGGAATGTTACTCCACATTCAAAGTTTCCTCTGCTCCAAAACAGGCGCTGTTTATTACAAGCAGTATTTTTCTGGAGTGACTCCATGAATTTTCTGCCAGAGGCCAAGGCCCATCTGCACATGCTGCTCCCACTGATCAAACAGGGCTGTGGAAATGTAGTCCAGCTCAGCTGGGCAGCCGGACAGCCGTAATGAGGAGCTCTCATCACTCTGCTCTGCCAGGATATTAGCAAATCCCTTGTAGCATTTGACAAACTCCCCCTGGTGTCACTGGGAATTTGGGCTGTGGGATTGATGGGAAGCTCTCTTCCCAAAAATAGCTTACTTTCTCTTGGTCTTAAGAAAAGCTGCCCAAGAGGAGGAAGTGGAAGGGAGACCTCATAAGGTCAAATGAGCTACATCAGCCCTGGCAGTTGGTCAGGGCAACACAACATTTGGGGAGCAATAAAACAGGCAGATGACTGTGATGACAAACAGATGTGATGGCAAGAGCAGAAACACAGAGCTGCTCATTTCAGTCATGTTGTGAACTCGTTGTGCCCTAGTGACACTTGTCACCAGAGTGTTTTAGACGTGGGGGTGCAGAGGGAAGGACCAAGGAACTGCCGTTAAGCAGTGACAGAATGTAAGTTTTCTTTGCTCTCTTTAGCCTGTATTTGCAGAAGAAAAATAAAACCCTCCCAAAATAACCTGCATCCAGTATCTTTGTTGGCTTTTGTGCTGACACTGGTTTTAAACCACCTGCAGGTTTCCAAGTGCCCACAACAACCTTATGTACTCTTCAGTATGCAAGAGCACCACAAAACCGAGCACTTCTGTCATCTCTGGGCACTATACAACACTTAAGTCAGTAAGATAGTAAATAATGAAAAGCACAAGTTAGTCTATCTACATTGTGACCACTTGCCCATAGGATTCAGAGAAAATGTTTTTCTAATACCACCAAATGCAAAATACTACATCTAAAAGCCAGAAGCACAGATGCTGTCAATTCCAGGTGGGAGAGGCTGCCTCAAAGAGCAGCAGATGGACTTCAAAATCTCTGAAAAACTGACTCAGCACAAGCACTCAGCATGCAACAAACAGCGGGCACAGTTTGTGGACACCCATATCAAAAGGTTTAGAAGCCATTTTAGCACTGTTTTTTATTTGTGGTCTGTAAAGCACTGGAATAGCAACCAGTGAGAGGTTATGAGATGCACAGGAACCACAAAGTTCCAGGAAAAAAAAGATTTCCAGCTTCTGAATCCAATATATACAACATAAAGCTTCCAGTGTTCATTTTCCACAGTTCATCCAAGAACCAAAGGGATTAGTGGCTAGCATGAGACAGTCTGGGACTTCTCAGCCTTGATAAGGATACAGCAATCCCAGGTCAAAGATGAAGTGCAAAGACTCATGTGGAAACGCAAATGAATTTCTCAATAATGACCTCAAACATTAGAACAGGTTCTCCAAGTACATGATGAATTGTCACTACGAGCACCTTTAGGGCAAGAATGAATAAGTTTCCAGAAGGCACACTGAGATACAGCTTCAGAAGGTATTCAGATAAGTGATAGCGAGGGGGTGGAGAAGGGAATTGTTGCAGGTGGATGGTAAATTCTGAAGTGAATTCTGGCATACTCAGAAAACTTGCTTTGCAGCATGGGGACAGAGACTGAACCAGAAGTCTCACACTTCAATCATTCTCTTGCGAAGGGATTTTCCCTTTGCTTGAGGTGCAATCAGTAGCACAACCTTCAGCACTTTCTGAAGTAGATTTGCTACTTGAACAGGTTGAATAAAGTTAATGTATGTTTCAGAGGCATTAAGTGCCCATGAACTCCCTGGTTATGTCGTTCACATGCTCAAACATAGACCACAATAAACCACATAACAACATAAGGGAAATTTTCCAGCTCTGACAGTGATACTACTGCTACAGCACCAAATCACCACTTGCCTGCTGGGAATACATAGGGACAATTTCCCCAAAGTAGTTCAGGCCTTGGACATTTGCTCAGGGTCTCCTGAAGGGGAAGACCTACAGGGGCTTCTCCATGACAAGAAGTTATTGCTACAAATTAGACTAGCCAGATTCCTTGTGCTGTCTTGGGCCAGACCTCTCCAAGAGCCTGCACTTCTCCATTCTCTGAATGGAGAGTACCTCTCCTATCAAAACAGGCTGAGAGAGAGTTTGTGTTGCTCAGCCTGGAGAAGTCTTCTGGGAGACCTTATAGCAGCCTGAAAAGGGCCTACAGGAATGCTGGAGAGGGGCTTTTTCCTCCTCCCAGGCAGGGGGAGCTGGATCTAGATGATCATTAAGGTCCCTTCCAACCCAGACCATTCTATGATTCACACATGTGAACTAGCAGCTTAGGATCCAGCAGCCACTTTGCACACAATTCTTGGCAAGACTCTTTTTCCTGAGGACTCCGCTCTTTAATACTAGGAAAGTTACTAAGGTTTGGCAGGTTAACTACTCCCTTCATTGGGCAATCTTCCCTATAGGATATGGAGCTCATCTTTTTCTTGTTGAGACAAAGAAGAATAGATTGCAGCACTGCTACTGCAGCAAAACACAGCCACCGTCTAGCGCCCCCACACTCAAGTGGTATTATACACCCTTTGATATACCCTCATTTTGAGTTGCTGGATAAATACAAATGCTATTTTAATTGCTGAAAATAGCAATTTCATGTATTTAGTGTAATAGTGAACTAAAGCAGTAAGCAAAATTCAAAATAAGTAGGCATGCAAGGAAAAGCTTTGTAAGGAGCATCTACTCTGTCTGAGGACACATTGAACACTTCGATTTGAACTGAAGGGAGTACATATCACCACTTGCTTAAGCATAGCTATTTTACCATTTCAGTACCTGACCTGCAAAACTAAGTTGGGTATTCTAGAGGCTTTAGGATGCTACCCAAAATAACTCTCAAGCTTTTATGATGAGATTAACTGAGAAACTGAGGTAAGGGAGTTTCAGGTGACAAGCAGACGGTTTGTGTTGCCCAGTTGCATTATCAGTTCTCCATTTAAATTCAGAGGGAAGCAATTACATCTTGAAAAGGGACTACAGTTTCATGATTACTTCCATGGGATCATACTGCCTCTGCTAATCTCCACAGAAGTTTCCACTGCAGGTGTTACAAGGTCCTGAAGACTGGAATTTCTGCAGCATTACTTAACTCAGGCTAGCGCTCTGGAGGGGATTAGAAGCAAGCACACTTTTTTACAGTCCGTTTTTTTTTTTATCCTAGAGCCACGAAGAGCAGCAAGTAGACTACCCCATGCCCCTAGTTTTTATTTAGCTTTGTCCCTGCTCAACCCCCATTAACCATTGGTATGGAGAATCATCAGCTTTTCAGAGTGAAAGCACACAAACTTTCAATTTACAAATAACTTGAAGGGCAACTGCTGACTTTTTATCTCTCCTCCTTGGCTCAAGACTTGAGGTATGCAGAGGCCCCTGACTCAGAGCAGCATATAAAATGGAGTGCAACACAGAGCAGCAGGATCTAGCTCAGACCAAACAGTACCTAACAGGCCTAGGGCTTTGCCTCAGTTTGCAGTTGAGACCAGGTAACAGTCAGAATGCAAAAACAGTTATCCAGAAACTGTCACTATAACAAGTGAAAGATTAATCACATCTTGCTTAACTGACTAATGTTCATTTACTTGAGGCAGATGTGTACAGCCATGAGGAAAAAGAATATCTTGAATAACATCTACACCCAAGCATTACTGTGTTCCCCTTCACTATTTCTCCCACCACCACCCAACTATATCTACACACATATTAGCCATTAAGCTCCACAAAATACTTTGTCAGCAAGAATTACTTAAGGCAAGCAATGTTTAGCATAAGTTTATTTGCATAAGAATTTTCAGAATCACCAAGGTCCAAAACCCAGTTTCCAAGAACGACAACTGAACACCACAGTGCAGAACAGCAGACAGTTACTTGTAACCAATCTCACATTTGGGCTTATCACAAATACAAATATTTCTAGTACCTTGTTTTGCCAGCTTAAAAAAAACAAAAAACTCACTTCTTCCAAAGAGGTATGAGACAGATTTTCCAAGAGCTGACTTATTTTAATAGTAAAAAATAAAAGATGATAAAACATAGGAAAAAAGGCCTTTTAAATTTCAACAGAAAGTGCAATTTTAATCAGAAAGAGACAAGCCCTATCCAGACACTTCAGTGAGCAGCCTTCTCTTCCCATACAAGAGAAAAAAAGACTGCTCCAATCATTCCTCCCAAAGCTTCTACAACTATAGCTCAGCATCCCACCTTCTAACTAGTTTCACTGAAATTAAAGAATGTATGTGAAAAACACTTCACCATATTTAACAAATGGTTGGCTAAGACTTGGATGCAAAAGCCAGAAGTATTACCATTCATTTGGCTCTCCCAATGCCCAGATTAGACCACATTGCTAGTGACTACAGTCAACCTACTTCTTATTCCCATGCCTCACAATTATGGCACCTTGATTAAATGAACTGAACAAGAGGGACAGTAAACAAGTGCTGTCAGTACAGCTTAGAATTGAAGCAATTTTCCCAAGTTCTCTTGTCAGAGGCCTTTTTCTAAGCACTCAGTTATAAGCAGAGATCACTACCAACATTAGTAGTTATCTTAGTGATCACAAACCCACAAAGCCCAGGCACAAAACATACTAAATGCGTAATCTCAGAACTAAATGCCAAAATACGAATCTTTAAGTTTCAATAAGCTTTAGGTATCTGGACTAGATTTCAATACTATCTACTGCTTTGTAGACAATATTAGTTTCCAAGCATGAGGAACTTGTGAAAAATGGTTACTCAAATACAAGCAGTAGTTTTCAATGCCCCAGCTTGGTGACTGACTAAATTAGTTGAAGACAAACACAGCAACAACAAAATTTTGATCCAAGGGAGCATGAAGTATACTTCACCTTAGAGCTTTTCAGAGTGACCGTGGATCAAAATAGGGATTTTACCAAAATGACTAAAAACTCAGCCTATTACTAGGTCTCCTCAGTAGCATCTTTATCAAATAAAAAAATAATCTATCTTATAGTGAGGAAGTCCCAGCAATAAACTGTAAGTCAAGGAAGGGAAACTTGGCAATAAATACTGACAACTGCTGCTTAACCTCAGGCTGGCTTAGCCCAGTAAAGCTTATAAGCTACAGGAAGAAAACAGCTATTTTAAGCCACAGTCTAGTTTACTAGAAGCCCTGTCCTGAGGAATGATGCACTAATAGAAGACTGGCAGTCTAGTGTTACTGCAGCTTTGTTTCCACACCACTGCCCAGAGGGAATGTGTTAGGGTAACAGCCTGAAGCATAGTAGTCTCTCTTTAACCTCAACTTGACACACAAGTGAGCAACAGAGGATAGAGCTGGTTTGCAGAGGCATCAGTAAGTACTGATGGGAGACTGAACCAGACAGGCAGCCTAGGTGAGGATCATCACTTTTAACCATGTCCCAGCAATCCCTTATACAGTAGGGCCAATGCAGTAGGTGGCATGCAGCTTCAGGATACAGTTTAACTATTCAAAAGTTTAGCATCCAGGCTACAAAGCATCAATATTTCTAATATGTCAGAGCAATTTAAGAAGCAGGCAGGGAACACAGCAGTCCTGCACAGCTTAAACCCAGGAATTTGGCCCTTCAACATAAAGCTTTCTTAGAGGCCTCAGCAATAAGTTACATCAGCAAAAGCACAATATTGATGGCAGAAACCTTAAATTCTCCATAGCTATATCTCAGCAGAAATACATTAGATCCTTTTTTTCCCTAGCACCCCCTTTTCCAACAGATGCACCTGGCCTGATGTGCAGCAGCCAAGGCATTCAAAGACTAGCAAAATATAAGCCTGACTACTTCAAGCTTGTGAGGACTACTCCTGAGCATCAGACCACTTCTTCCACATGAGCTGATGCACAGTAACAGTTTCTAGAGATCAGCCATGATCTGCACAAGACAAGCAGGTGACTCCAAGCTATTTGATATGCAAACCAAGCATGTCCCTCAAGGCACTGGTTTACTTCTGCAATGGGTATAGCTTAGGTTGGCTTTAAAAACACCTATTTAAGAGATCATAGCAATTACAAACTCCTAAGCAAAGTACTTCCTTCTTCTAATGACACTAAGCCAAATATTGTCTTGCATGCATAAGTTAATCATGTCTAGCTTTGCATTCCAACAGTAACTCTGCACTAAGTTTAACACCCATGATAACACTGACATCATGTTAGTTTTTAAAAAGCCTTCCAAATTCTCAAAGTCTTGGGTGAGAGATGTCTTGTCTGTAAGCCACATCAAGTCCAAGCCACAGCTAATAAAATGTCTGGGTTCACTTTCAAGTTTAGCTACTTTGGCTGACTATTCAGGAAGCCTTTAATGAAAAAAACACAACAGAAGAAACCAGATTACTTGTCTGTTTACTACTGAACTTGCTTACAAGGCTGTTAAAAAAATTAAGCTAGAGCATGCTTGGCAACAATCTGCTTTCTAGCTTGTATCCCTCCCTGCCTTCTTAAGCTAAGTGAAGTCTGAACAAAAGAGTAGCCTCACTGCTCTACTGAGACAATCTTTATGAAGTAGTTAAAAAAATGAGAAAACTTGGAACATAACTAGGTTTTGGTCCTATAAGGAACAGGCAGGGTATTTCTGCCATTCAAGTGCTGTACTGCTACTGTTTTCCACCTTGAATAGCAACCATACATTGGTGTTTTACTTGCTTTCTGCTTTACCTTCTAAGTTTAAATAATTTGTTTGATCAGGCACTTTAGTCTCACAAGCTTGCAGAGACAGCTAGAAATCATAAAAAAGGCTTAGCAAACAAGTATTCTTAAACATTGCACCAGTACATATTACATAACTAAGATTTGCTCTTCTAGTCTAATTAACTGGTTAAGCAAAAGAGATTGAAGATAATTTGCTATATGTATTTTACTATTGCAATTCAGTGAAAATCATCCACTAGTAATATACTAGTACCTTGTACCACTATATAGATAACTGGGGACTTTTTAACCTTCCTTATAAAAGCACAGGAGTTTCAAAAGAGCAAGATCAGCCCCCACCCTACAGGAAGGTCGGCCCCTCTTCTTCCAAGGGGGCAGACTTTAACCACATACAGCCTCTGTGGAGAACTCTGCTTAGGGTCTATATACCTCTTCAAGTGAAGGTTAAGACTAGTAAAGAGGAAGGATTTTACTCTAACCACTCAAAATACCATTTCATACAGTGACCAGGTGATAGTGAAAAGCCAGTAAATTCAACCCTTTAACAGTGACAGGTAAACAAGCCTTCAGGACCTGCCTGAAGTTGTGCAAGAATAAATTCATTTAAGGAGGCACTTTAGGAATTTATACTGTGGCAGGAGTGCATATCATCCTGCCACTTAGTGAGGTTTTTTATTGGGAGGGCTGTGGTTTTTTATGGGGTTTTATGCCTGCTGTAGACCTGTGAGGAAGAAAGTTGGGCCAAACCTCAGCACAAGAGCTGCACTACTTTTCAACTGTGCCAATAATCGTTTTGAAAGATGACATCAAAAAGGCTTTATCTTGAGCCTCGACTTAAGTATTTTTCCATATTAAGTACTCAAATTGTGGTTCCAATTCTATTTACAGCTTCAATTCCTCATTTCAAGGACTTTCCACATTAGCAAGTTTTAGATCCCATTTTGGTGCACGTTTAGAGATGCCACCTTCCAAATTTTTGTACTCATGAAAAATTTGGCCAGCTTATACTTGAGATAGATTTACTAATCCATTCAACTTGCAATAAATTAATCTTGAACTTACAGCAGGACCATATATATTAAAGGAAACCCTCTACAAGACAGACAGTATCCATATGGTTACCAGTTCTATACAGCCAAAAATGTAGAAGCAGCCCAAGTACAACACAAGCCCACTCTTGCACAATTAGTTCAATAGAAAATTAGCCAGAACTTGAATGGAGGAAGTGTAGAGTAATGAGGTTAGGCAATAGAAAACAGAGTTTTGCTGTTATTCCAGGAGTAGATTCTGCTCTGCTCAAGATACTTTAGTCTTTCCTCTATTAACTAACCTAGTTTATTGAATACTCTTAGATAACGTGCTAATAGCCACTTCCAGAACTAAGAACCAAGTTTTGTAGCTACTCCTCTTAACAGTTGGCTGCTGGTTCTCTTCTCCTAATGAAGAGGTAATAAGGCTTCTTGGCATTCATAGAGATGTACTGAAACGTTCATAGCAGGTCACCTGGTTGCATATTCCTACTGCACACCAGGAAATGGACAGTCACATACAGTCATGTTTCCATTAGAAAAATCTCAAAAGTGACAGTTTCTTCTTCTCTACATACACTCAGCATCTTGGCCTTCAGTAGCCTCCACTCAAGACTGCTCAAGTGAAATGATCAATTGCAAGGCAACCAAGTGGGGTAGGGCTGGCTGTATGGCACAGGAGCACTTGCAAGATAGTAATTGCTGAAGTTTACATCACTAACATAAGGTGCTGGCTGGTAATAACAGGTAACATTAGTGGCATTAGGGATGATGTTTTGTTCTGCCAGTACTTTGAGTGCTAGCAGAGAAATCAAGTTGAGTGTCTGCCTTCGCTCATGTCCCATGAGACAGACCGTGCTCTCATTCACCACCCTGCGCAGAATCATGAGGTAGTCATATTTACTCCTCTCTTCCTTGGAGAAGTGATTCTGGAGGTAGGTCTCTAGCTTGCGCTGCTGATCCAGGATGTCTGGGAAGTCTATGAAAAACCGGGAGCACATGTAACGCTCTAATGTTTTGATCTCATCCTTATCCATGGGCCTGAAGTCTCGCACCAAGAGGTTACTATACTTTAGAAGCCCACCACCTCGGATCTCTTCAGGATTTTTGGTAGCTATCAGCTTGTTCTGGAGGTGATCAAACGCTGCTTCAAAGTCTCCATACATGCTCTCCCCGATCACAGTTGGATGGAAATGCTCTGACATGGGGGTCTCCGAATAGTCATAGTAAAAGAGCAGGGAGTCCAGTATGATTTGGAAGGAGTCCACACTGAACTCAAACTGCCGTCGTATACAGTCTACAAACTTCAGCTCCACATTCCTCCCGTGTTTGTTGGAAAGCGATATCAAGCTCCAACGGTCAGACTCCGTGTACACTTTAACTAGCTTCTGGATGTAGGCTTCCTTCAGTGTTACTGGACTGATTTTCAGCTTGCTTACTCCTTCTGGCAAGAAGTTCAAGAGGGATCGCAACACCACATCTCGAACTAACTGAAACTCTGCCTCATTTGGAAGAGAAACTTGAAAAATGAGATCCAGGTCTTTGCATCCCAGCCCATTATCCTTGACTAGGACATGACCAGCTGCAGAGCCATTCAGACGGACATCATGTACCACAATGCCTGCTTCACTCAGCCTACTCCGCACAGTCTGAACAATGTCCTTCAGAGTTATCTTCAGCGTTGGGAAGTTGCCTCGTCCATGGATCGGAACCACCTCTGTAAGAACCTCATGCAGACGGCTGACCTGCTCCCAGTTCAGAACACTGCATGACATACAGTCTGTGTTACTTCCTTTGCCTGCCATCTTAAGGTTTTTCTTCTCCAAAGAAACTGTAGGGAGGTGGAATATAAAAAAAATGACAAGTCAGACTTTCTGTTCACACTTCCTAGATAAATCCTATGCTCAGCTTTTCTGTCTACACACAGACACAACCTAAAAAGAAATAATTATGTGTACTGATGATTATGAGCAAGCATTTCACTTGAAGTGATACACAGCTTCTTTATTAGCCAAGGCAAAAAATTTCATTGTCATTGTCTGATTTGTTTTGTTTTGTTGTTTTTTGTTTGGTTGTGGTTTTTTTTTTGTGAGAGGTCAAATTAAGTACTTCAGCAGTTTGTATCAAAAGGAAATTACACAAGTTTTACCTCAGTTTAAGATCACCTGCAGCACTAGATGAAGCCAGATGAGCTTTAAGTGCAAAGAACTTCTGAAAGTTAAGCTTTGGACTTCTTTCATTATACTTAAAGCTCAAACAGTGGAAAACACTCAGGTGTTAGTTTCAGGGCTTAGATACCCAGTCCATTGAAAGCATTCTAATTGTGCTAGAGACACAGGATTTCTTTTTTTTCATAGAAGTTTTTCCTTTCTCTACCATCCACCGCTTGTGGGATAAAGAGGCTAACTACACCTTTCTTCTGCAAAAAACTGCAGCACTCCAGCATTCTGGGCAGAATTTCTGCTGCAAAGTCAGGTAACTATTTGGTTTACGTTGCAGTCCCCATAAGCAACTCTCTACTCTTCTTCAGATACATTACATAATCAAACTATCTTTTTGGAAGTATTCCTTCTTGCCCCAGCCTTGTGCTTATTTGTGGAGGGCAGGCAAGCTTGTAAGAGCTGGCATATATTTAGATGATGTATATCATGTTAGCATTACTCTTTAACACTAAGGACTTGAGAACCTGACTGACCAGGCTTGGGCACAGCCTCATCTGAACTTTTGCATGTTTTAAGGAGTCTTGTCACAGTTGACCAGATCACTCTCTTGTGCTTAAGTGGCTTGTGTCTTGAAGCATGCAGATACTTAAATCTGTTCTACAGTCACATAACTCCAACCGGTATTAATACACTTTTCTCTTTTTAAGTGTTCCAGGTTTCTACTGCAGCCAGGTGCTTCCTGACAGATACAGTCTAATTGGGGTCTCACCTTCTTCTGCCCCAAGTACTTGTGAAGACTGCAGCTGGCAAGGTTGGACTGGTCAAACTTAAGCTAATTAACTCTTGCCTACCCAAACTGTTAAAAACCCAACCAATTTCCTAACATGCATCAACATAGTGCATGAAATACTTTTTAAAAAAGATTCAAAGAGGATCTATTTCAAATTAATGTCTGTCCTCTTCCAATGTTTAATTTTTGAACAGCTTGTTTGACCTGCCACCTCCTCACAGGAAAGGTCAAATCCTATATAAAATGCACAGTGTAAAAATGCTCCTGCAGAAGCAATTTCTGCTTTTGAGCATGAGCTGCTGCATGACAAACTCCGCTGCAGGTCACATCAGCTCCAGCAGGCACAAAACAAACATGTCCTTTGCAAGATGGTTAGCTCATGACAGATCAAGGGGTTCTTATTAATCAGTCCTTAAAGCTACAACACAGCATAAACCCAGAGACATTAAGCTTGCCAACAGTCGCCCTCAGGCACTTCAAGCACATTAAAGCACATTTTAATCATAAACCCACTGTATTTTCATTAAATCCTTCAGATAGCTAAAGAATACAAGAGTCTTCCATGACATCCCACTGAAGCTGCAAGTACTTCCAGCTACTACCTCTGAAAGCATTTCCTCTCCTCTTTCTTTCCCATCTGCAGTCTTCTCAGCAACCAAGACAACACAGACAGCCCACCCAGTAACCAAAAAGGACTGGGAGCAGTGCTTTCCACCCACTACACATACTTCATTCTGCTTAGCAATCCTCACCTAGGAGAGCAACACACATTGCTGCCCTTGTGGAAATAAAAGGAGCTATTTCGTTTCCAGTTCAGTGGCGAGTTTAATCCTCAGGGGTGTCAACCCACAAAGCCTCCCAACCCCAAATCGCAGGTTTGCCTGCTCTGCAAACAATTATGTCAGTGACAAGATCTTTAATGTCCTTGGGACACTATCAGTTCACATGCCTCTCGTTTGATCACCAACGCCTTCCACCACAAGAAGATCCGATCCCTGAAGATGCTCATTCACTGTGAAGAAGCCCAGACAAGGCACTACCTACTTTTTAACACCAAGAGCAAAGAGCTGTGTAGCTGCAGACCTCAAGCGAGCGGCAGAAGGGACAAGGGTGCTTCCCCTTTCTCACCTCCCCGCAGCAGGAGGCTTCCCGATATGACATACCAATTGCCGCACCGCCTCCAGCAAATCCAGCCGGCGGCAGCAAGCAGCC